>NW_026857242.1:0-557499 GCF_026571515.1 Ruditapes philippinarum
TCTTTGTAATTTTTTTTGTTTACAACAGGTTTAAGAGACCTATGACCTTCTAACCTAACAGGGATGGGTACCATCCTTTAAAATGTAACTAGAAGTAAAAAAAACCCACAAGTAACATTGACTAAGCAACCAGTTTAAACTCCCCAGCAGGGCTTATGCTGCTGATTGTTCCAAGGTGGTGCCCCTCTGTGTTCCTCAGATGTATGACTTATTATTTTGTTTCACACTACTATTATGAGGACACTTTTGTGTCTATTCTTGTTGTTTTCTTGTCTATGGTAAGTATCTTTCCTTTGCCCCAAGTTTTAATTTATTTTAATTTTGCCACCCCCCTTTCCCTCCCGACCTTCAGTCCCCTTCCTCTACATCCCTTTATTGTAAGCCTATTAATTTAATCATCTGTATAATTTCCTTTTTAGGGTCCTTTATTCCCTATTATGTATTATTAAGGTACTCACCCCTTCTGAGGTTTTCCTTGTGCTCTGGTCTGTTTTTTGGGGGGGGCATCCTGCTGGGCTCCATGTGGGTGGTCCTGTGTTAACTGGTTATGTTGGCTTCCTTCCTTGTTGATCTTGTTTATCTGATAATGTGGAAAACGAATGATTTGAAAAAAATTTGTACAACCTATAGTTAATGTTCCAACTGTGTATAAAGAATTATCTCAATTATCTCAAGCCTACTTTAATATACTAATTTGATTAACATATCTCATTCCTAACTATTGTCCCATCTCTAACTTATTTCCAACTAAAGTACAGTGACCCTTGACCCCATGGGGTCCAAGTACCATCCAAACCTAGCTTTCCACAAAAAATTGATCAATAAGTTTGACATAGTAACTCATTCTTAACTTCTTTTATTGTCTGGAAACTATTTTTCAATTTTTAGTAACGGTGACATTGACCCCAGAGCGTCCAAAGTCCATACTAGTCGTGATCTTCATATTAATTTGTTTAATATACAAAGAATGATTATCATATCTCATTCCAAACACTTGTTATTGTCAAAACAAGATTGCATTTGAGAAAAATGATATGCCCCCACATTAATACAACACTAAATAGAAGTGTAGGAACATATTTTTTTTGTTTCTATTCAATTAAAGATTGTCATAATGCATAGATCCCTGACCTATCTTATTCTTATTATCAGATTAGTGGTTAAATCTTTTGTTACTTTAATCCAATAAAAGATCAGAGTACCTTCAGACAAAAATATTTTTTATTTTGTTTTACTATATGTACATAATGACAAGAAACATGGTAATGCCACGAAACCAGGTTTTCAATTATCACCATTGTAGATAAATATGTTGTAGTTGAAATACAAATACAAGAAACAAATTGTATGTATGTGCAATGTAAATCATGAATAATGTAGGAGGAATTGCACACAGAAGAAATTGTTCACTATATATTCTGAAAAAAAACAAAGGACCATAATAAAGTAAAAAATTATCCAATCACAAAACCCCAGCAATATGTGCCAGGGCACTTGATGACAAAGCTTCTGTGACAGTTTGAACAAAATCCTTTGAGAAATGTAGGACGAGTTGCACACTGAAGAAATTGTTCACTATATATTCTATATAAGAAAAACAAACAAAGGACCATAATTAAGTCAAACATTATCCAATCACAAAACCCTGACAAAATGGGCCAGGGCACTTGATGACAAAGGTTCTGTGAAAGTTTGGTCAAAATCTGTTGAGAAATGTAGGAGGAGTTGCGTACAGAAGAAATTGTTCACTATATATTCTGTATAAGGAAAAAAACAAAGGGCCATAATTAGGTCAAATATTATCCAATCACAAAACCTCGACAATATGCGCCAGGGCACTTGATGACAAAGGTTCTGTGAAAGTTTGGTCAAAATCTGTTGAGAAATGTAGGAGGAGTTGTGCACAGAAGAAATTGTTTACGCCCGCCCGCCCATAGGCCCACCTACATACCTCAATCTAATAACCAATTTTTCCTTCGGAAAACCTGGTTTGGTCAAAATCTGTTGAGAAATGTAAGAGGAGTTGCGCACAGAAGAAATTGTTTATGCCCGCCCGTCCCTCTGCCTGCCCGCCCATCGACATACCTCAATCTAATAACCAGTTTTTTCCTTCTTAAAAATCAATGACCCCCGGGGCGGAACCAATTTTGACCCCAGGGCTATAATTTGAACAATCTTGGTAGAGGTTCACTTTGCAAAGTCTCATGCCATATATTTAACCTCTTGCCTTTGTCAATTCAGAGAAGAAGATTTTTCAAGTTTTCACTTTATACATATAAGGAAAACTATCGCCTCTGGGGCAGGGCAGGCAATTTTAACACTAGGGGCATAATTAAAACAACATTAGTAGAGGACCCATAGATGATATTATACCAAATTATCAAAGCTCTAAGCCTTGTCCTTCAGACAATAAGTTTTTTTTAATTTTTTACTATATGTACATAGTGAAAATCAATGGACCCCTGGGGTAGGGCCAAATTGACCCCAGGGCTATAATTTGTACAATCTTGCTAGAGGTTCACTACACAATGTTTCATGCAAAATATCTAAACTCTAGCCTTTGTAAATAAAATTAGAGAAGATGATTTTTTAAGTTTTTACTATATACATAATATAAGGAAAACCTATGGCCCTTAAGGCAGGGCATATATTGACAACTAGAGGCAACATTTGAACATCTTTGGTAGAGTACCTATAGATGATATCATTAACAAATATTAAAGCTCTAAGCCTTGTTAACCTTCAGACAATAAGATTTTTTGTTTTTTTACTATATGTATATATTGAAAATCAATGACCCCGGGGCGGGGGCAATTTGGACCCCAGGGCTATAATTTGAAAATCTTGCTAGGGGTTCACTACACAATGTTTCATGCGAAATATCTAACCTCAAGCATTTGTCAATTTCTAGAAGACTTTTTTTAAAAGTTTTTACTATAAGTTTTTACTATATAAGGAAAACCAATGACCTCCGGGTGGGGCCGATTTTGACCCCAGGGCTATAATTTAAACAATCTGGGTAGCCGCAGATTTGGTTGATCGAGGGCCCTGTGAACCCAGGACAATCTTGGTAGAGGTCTACCAGACAATGCCTTATGCAAAATATCTAAACTCTAAGCCTTTTGAGTCTTTACAAGACGGTATTTTAAGTTTTTGCTATATGTAAATATAGTGAAAATCAATAACCCCGGGGCGGGGCGGAGCCAATTTTGAACGCAGGCTATAATTTGAACAATCTTGGTAGAGGTCTACCAGACAATGCCTTATGCAAAATATCTAAGCTCTAGGCCTTTTGGGTCTTTACAAGAATTTTTTTTAAATTTATTCCTATAATTCCTTTTGGTTCCCATGGCAACCAGATTTCTGCATGGAATGAAATTCTTTAAACAACTTTGGAAGACCTTCACCCAAGGATCAATCCTGCCAAGTTTCTAGTCAAATTCTAGTAATGGTCTGGAAACAACTTTTCTATTTTACAGTAACCTTGACCTTGATCCAAGGGGGTCCAAAAGCAATCATAACCTAGGACTTCATATAAGCTTATAATCATATAAAACCAAATTTGTCAAATACCTCATACAAAACTCAAGTTATTGTCTGAAAACCATTTTATTTTTTTTAGTTACACTGACCTTGACCCAACCCAAGGGGTCCAAAAGAAATACCAACAGGTTCTCCTTATCATCTTGCTATATACCAAGTTTTATTACAATATCTCATTCCAAATTCTTGAAGTCATAGTCCAGAAAACATTTTTCTATTTTAAGTAACAGTGGCCTTGACCCCAGTTGGCCAAAAAGCTATTCCAACCTTGTCCTCATATAATGTTGCTATTACAAAGCCCAGGGCTCCAGATAATTTTTTAGGGCAATGAGTATTTACTCATTGATTTTTTTGTGAATGAGTAAAACTTGAAATCTGAAATTTGACAGGAGTATTTTTACTCCTTAAAATGTATGTAAAAGAGTAAAAGATTTATTATGCTTCCATGTTTATTGTATCATTATACGTGTAATACAAGATATGTCAAAGTCATTTCTTTTGCTTTTTGGACTCTCTTGGTTTATCATCTTGCATTTCCAAACGGCATACGTTTTATCTGAACCTGAGGCATGTTTCTGTTGCTCATACATGGCAGCGCTATTATTTCATTAATCATAACCGTCACAATTACTTTTAGGTCGATTTTTTTTTCGGCTGAAAATACGAGTCAATCGTTTTAACTTTTGACAGCGACATTGTACCGGTTAATTCCACCACCTTACTATACATACGCTAACAACCGATGATAGTCGGAACTACAGGAAGTTACCATTAAACGTTGCAAAGCATTCATGCGTAGTTAATTCCACCACCATACTATGCATACGATAACAACCGATGAGGGTCGGAAATACAGGAAGTTACCGGTAGACGCTTGCAAAGCGTTCAGACGAAATTGAAAATAAAATAATCACCGAGTTTACTTTCGGTTACGTTTACGCGAAAGAAATGTTGCTCAATGCGTAACCTGAATTTTGTGTGCGTTTTCATACGCTTAAATTTTGTTTTGAATGCGTAAACGGGTTATTTCCACAGTTTTTATTTATAAATAGATTTTTAAATTTAGTAAATATAGTAAATATACATATATATACTTGGCGGTTTAACCGCAGATATTTGCAAAAATGCCAGTCAAGGTGGCTCGTTACGGGCCATCTAGACATCACATGGATCTTTCGAGGGTCCTTGGTTGCGCTTTGGACCCTCACAGGAACCATGAGATATCTTGCAACACGGCAGAGAACATAGGGGTCCTAAAAGGGTTAACTAAGAAAATAACAGCATTACCAATTAGGACCCTGGCCAAGGAGCTAAACAGTAAGGTTAAAAACATTAAGAAGGCAACACCCTTGGCATCTGGTAATATACTACTAGAGTTCGTGTCACAAGAGGCGCTTGTGACAAGTATCAAAACAGGTAAATTCAAATTGAACAGTATCCTATGTGTAGTCACAAATATGCCGGGGGAGACAACATATGATGTTGTCATCCACGGCATATCGATGGAGGAGGACCTGTCAACACTCCAGCATAGGCTTGAGTTTGACAGATCCAGGGGGGCATCCCTTGTTGCTGTAGATAGGCTTCCCAACAAAAAGAGGAAGCCATCTACAGCACTCAAACTTACATTTGCAGGTGCGTGCCCCCTTGATGTGTACCTGAGGGAGGATGACCTAACAATTAAATATAAAACTGAGAAATATGTTAGGCCTCCCACCAGGTGCTATCTCTGCCAGGGCTTTGGTCATATGGCCAAGTCCTGCAGGGGTAGCACTAGGTGCGGTAGGTGTGCCGGGGCTCACAATACAAGGACCTGTGGGTCTCAGGTTATTAAATGTATAAACTGTGGCGAAGGACATAGCGCGGCATACACGGGCTGTGTCGCCTACTTCCCCGCCACAGCAATTACAGCTATTGCCCGGGCCAGGAAAGTAGGCTGGACTAAGGCCCAGCTCATACTGAAGGAGGAGGAGGCCATGATCAAGGAAGAGGATGATCGTGGCCTCCCCCCCAGGGACTCACCTTCTGTCACACCCCCATGCTCCCCTGTTAATGGCGAGCAGGGATGTTTGCTCAATAAGAGTGTGGCAGAGGTGAGGACTCCCAATAGGGATTCGAACCAACAACCGAATATTGAAAAAATTGATAAGAGTGGGAGTGGGGGTGCCAAGTTTAATTAAAATACCTCATTCCAAATTAGTCATTGTCAGGAAACCATGAAGGAGACCTACCAACCGACCTGCAACGAACGGACCAAAAAGCTGACCTTTAATTAGACCCTTACATTTAAGACCCGATTCAAGTTGTCACCCTTGAATGACGTCATTGGGGGATACAGTGGACATTGCCAATACAATTAAGTATATCTATAAAGGGATACAATGATCGTAATCCTTTCTCTTGTAAGATTGGCAGATTGAAATTGCCAAAATTTTGTGTAATTAATACTAAGATATTATATAACAAGAACTGTCAGAGGACAGTAACGCTTGACTATTCGAAAGTTGTCACAAGTGTGTTTCATTGAGTATAATAATGCTTCCCTATATGAATCCATAAAATTGTCTGAAAAGGTACAAAGGCTTGTTATTAAGATGTTTTATCAAGTAAATCACTGCTTTATAAATATGAATGCATAAAATTTTCCCAAAACAGACACAAACCCTTCAGTAGTTACAAGTAGAGATACAAGCTTACAAGCAAATCCTTTTTCCCAATAGTTTCTTAGCCGAAAAAGGGGCATAATTATGAAATAAACAAATCAAGAGTTATGGTACTTGTGCCAATCATATAAAATTATTACAGAGAACAAGTGTGTGAAGTTTCAATTCATTCCCTTCAGTAGTTATGGAGATACTGCTTACATCAAGGATTTCTAAGTTGAAAAAGGGGCATTATGCAAAAAAAGCAAACCAGAGTTATTGGACTTGAGCCAATCATATTAGATAATCACAGAAAACAAGTGTGTAACTTTTCAATCCATTCCCTTGGTAGTTATGGAGATCCCAGCTTACACGCAAAAACTAAACCAGGAATTTCTAAGTCGAAAAAGGGGCATAATTCTGCAAAAAAACAAATCAGTTATGGGACTTGTGCCAATCATGTAAGATAATCACAGAGAACAAGTGTGTGAAGTTTCAATCATTTCCCTTCTGTAGTTATGGAGATAACAGCTTACAAGCAAAAACTTAACCAGAGGGACGCCAACAAATGTGCGACTGCATTAGCCTGATTTTCTGTGAATTGTCGAGCTAAAAAGGATGGTCAAATGGATAAGATAATATTATTGTTCACCATAATAATGTTAACGATTTGTTTTAATACTAGACCATATGGATGGGTAACTTACTGATCAAACTTACCATTTTCGTTTTATTCTAAATAATGACAATTGTGGCACCTTGTTTTACCAGGCAATTAAATCGTACTAACTTGATAATACCAGATATCTATGTCTCTGCTAATATACAGTACCCAAGAGATATTTTGAGTTTCAAAAATGTAAGTATTCTGTAGTTTTGACAAACAGCTGTGTAATAATTAATTGCAAGATACTGGTTGTTTAAAAATTCCTTTGATTTAAGCATTACTAAGACAAAGAAAAACAATAATATAAATCTATACAATTTCAAAAAAATGTTCAGGCATAACTAGAACTGCTACTGTCATGGCTTGAATACCCCCGCATACAAATTTGTCTGAATCAACAGCAGTCATTTACAGCTCAAAGACAACCTCCCAGCCAAATCTGAGGGACGTAAGCCAGTGCAGTGCATTGCTAAGTTATGTATTCTACATGTTTTTAGTGGAAAATATCAAAGTAACCTTTACCTTTGACCTACTGACCTCAAAACTGAAACTGAAACTGCCACTGAATGACTTCAATAACCCCTCCCCCCTTCCATTCATGCAGCCTTGCCAGGAAGTGTTTTATGATGAATATATGAGACCATTTGAGCAGACACTTTTTGAACTGCACTTCTACCCAATGAGAACTATCTACCTACAAAATTAAATGTTGATATCTGTTATAATTTTAAAGTTATGTCCCAAAGTTCAACGTGTAAAGATTACTAAAGGGCAACAACTCTAAAATTAAGCAAAGACAGAGTTATGGTTCTTTTGCACTGCACTTCTACCCAATGAGATCTATCTACCTACAAAGTTTTATGATGATATTTTTACAGTTTTAAAGTTATGTCCCAGACAAAGTTCAGTATTTAAATGAACAAAGGGCAATTACTCCAAAATTGAAAAAAGAAGGCCATTGGCCCCAATGCGCTCACCTGAGTACTAAATGCAATTGATATACAAAAGTGAAGTTACCATTCAATTTTGACCCTAGGGCTATAATTTGAACAATCCTGGGAGTGTTCCACTACACAATCCCTCAAATATGTAACCTTTAGCCTTTGTCAATTCAGAGGTAGAGATTTTTTAAGTTTTTACTATATACATATAAGGAAAACATATGACCCCAAGGGCGGGGCCAATTTTGACCCCAGGGCTATAATTTGAACAACTTTGGTAGAGGACCTACAGATAATATAATATACCAAATATCTAAGCTCAAAGCCTTGTATCTTCAAACAAGAAGACTTTTTCAAGTATAAACAATATACATATAAAGAAAACCTATGACCCCCTGGGGCAGGGCCAATTTTGACCGCAGGGCTATAATTTGAATAACTTTGGTAAAGGACCTATAGTTGATATTACATACCAAATATCTTAGCCTGGGTTCCAGTCTGTCGATTTTTTATGTGCTTCTGTTCGGCAAATCGACAGCCTACGATTTTCGATCGAAGCGCCACCTAGAATACACCCCGAAAATTACGGGTGTTATTTAAAGAACGATAACTCATGCAACAACAAACTAGTTGCTAAAAATAGAAACGGAATTTCCACGAAGTGACCCGAAGCTCAACGAACAGTTACGGAGCCTCGCTTTCAAAACACCATTTCCGATTAAAATAACACTCGTTGACAAAGTTTATTGCATGATGAGTTAATTCGATCAACAGGTTTGATTAGTTGAATTGGATAAAGTTTGTGAGCATCAGAGAATTGTGCTGGACGCAATTTATAATAGTAAATGGCGTCAAATTTTCAACATTCATCATCTTCGCCTCGATTTTGATTTAGTCATGTAATTTGTTGGTCACGTGCTAATCGGTCTATTAATAGGATTATCATTAGTCGATAATTACATGGGAAACCCCGCAGGTTTCCCCAGGCGTTGATACTATCAAAACCAGAGATGTTGTGCGTTATCTATGACGATCGAGTATGAAATAGCGCGTATGTTATAAATAAGCAAAAAATATCAACACCTGCAGGGCTGCGTTTCATGGAGAGTCTTAAGTTAATCCTAAATCCTAGGACTTATGACCAACTTTAGGAGAAAAAGTTTTTGTACTTAAGACCGTTTCAAGTAACTGTCCTATCTTTTGTCTTAAACTTAAGACTTATGACCAATTCGCTCTCCTGAAAAAATTACAAAATACAATGGCACGCGCATAATCCCGGATTTGATTTACTATGTAATTGATTATTATAAAGCAAGTATAAAAAGTAATGTATTTCCCTCTTATCATGTTGAGTGAAAATGTATACGATATTTCACGAAAAACGATAAAATAACCGTTTTATTTAAGTTCATAGTAAAAAATGTTTACGAACCCCCTTGCTTGCTACGCAACTGCAATTGTACATCGCGCAGTAATATTATAGATGCGTCTTGTTTTGCACGCGATATTTGGCGCTAAATTGTGACGTCATGTAAACAACTCTTTAAACGTCTTTACAGCGTTAATGACTGAATTAAAGATATTGGTGTTCAGATTCATTTTCTTAGTTAGACCATTATTTATCATTCTAGATAGTTTTCAAAACAAAATTCAACAAAAAGTTGTTTGATTTTGGAGTGGTTTTGACTTGGGACAATCTTAAGATACCTTTACAACACTCCTAGACTTAGGACTGTTTTTGGTCATAAATATAGGAGTCATAAGTTAGGACCTTTTTTAAGACTTTCTTTGAAACGCAAAATTGTCACAATTTTTATCTTAAGACAAACTTAAGACTTAGGACTCTCCATGAAACGCAGTCCAGAATCCCAGGCTACAAATATCTAAGCTCTAAGCCTTTTACCTTCAGACAAGAAGAATTTTTATGTTTTTATTTTATACATATAAGGAAAACCTATGACCCAGGGGCGGGGCCAATTTTGACCCCAGGGCTATAATTTGAACAATCTTGGTAGAGGACCTAAAGATAACATTATAAACCAATTATCTAAGCTCTAAAGCTTGTACCTTTAAACAAGAAGAACTTTTGTAGGGGCCCACCTAAGGATCATTCCTGTAAAGTTTGGTTGCTGTGTAGTGACACTGCAGTCATTGGTTTCTGAGAAGATGTTGTTTAAAGAAATTGTTGACAACACACGACGACTGATAACGGACGGTGGGGGATTCCAACAGCTCACCATGAGGCTCGGCGCGTGCTCAGGTGAGCTAAAAAGGCAGAGTAACGGTCCTTTTGCACTGTATTTCTACCCAGTCCTTTCCCCAGGAATTCTTCCAGGCACAGGGGCAAGTTTTTGCAGAAATGGGGATGGGGTAGGACCCCCGTCCCACATTCGAAATTTTATGCTATTTTTATGTTTGCTACAAAATCTTCTATATTTAAGTGTCTTCATAAGCAAAAAAGATGTCAGATACAGTGGAGCCTTGCTAATCCGAACCCTTCTAATCCGGAATCCTTTCTTATCCGAACGAAGTGTTCGGTCCCGATTTTATTCCTTCTATTTTCAATAGTAAAAAACCTTTCGGATCCGGAACCTGTCTACTCCGAATTCCGGACGATTTTTTCATTTTTTGTTCTTATTTTACTCTAAAATTTACCTCTCGGATCCGAACAGATTTTGCCAAATGTCACACCTTCATTCAAAATAACAAATAATCGCACATCTTGCAGGTGTTAACATACACCAAACTGATAAGTGTTTTTTCGCTTGATTAATGGGTGAAACATATGATCTGCGAAGGTCATGAAGGTGTGAAAATTACACTTAGCTTGCCTTGATATCTTCTATAATTGCTTGATTGATTGTTTTTCGTCGGCTTCTATAAATATTTTGATATAATGCAATAGAAATATCTTTTAATACTTTGTATTGGATTCAATGATACGTGATTAAGTAATGAAAGTTAATGGAAACTGTCAGTGGATTCGGATAGTCGCTGAATCGGATAAGAGTAAACAACAATTGACAAATGCTGGTACGAATATCTAATCATGTCTCGGCCTCCTGTTTAACATCGTAGGTTAACTTACCCTTGAGGACATAATATTTTTCCTTAATTATTTATTTTTATTTCTTTATTTTTGTATTCACATGTATTAAAATTAGCGATAAGAGACTGCAAAAATAGAATATCTAAATTCCAATTTCAAATGCATTCCCGTTTTCTCTCCTTGAACTATTTTGCAAAATTAGCGATAAGAGACTGCAACAAGAGCTGTCCGTAAGACAGCGCGCTCGACTTTTTTATTGCTTGCCAATAAAAAAAGTTTTTGCAGTAAAAGGCAATACAAGAATCTCTGTATTTTTAAAGTGAACTAGTTGTTTGATACCCTTGAATATTACAGCAATGTTTATATGACATAATTTATGGTAAAGTGAACAAGTGGATAGGAATGAATTTTTTTAGATTTTTTAAGTTTTTTAGTGCTTGCCTATAATACAAAACATTGACAGTTAAGGGCCATAATTCAAATAAAATCTTTGACAGAATTACCTTCTCCTGGACATGTTTGGGAATCATGATTGTAAACAAGTATTCCAACTTTCAAATTAATATCTCAAACAGTTCAGTCAAAAAGTGGACTGGTACTAAAAACTTAACCAAGATTCTAAGTCGATAAAAGGCCTTAATTTTTAAAACAAATCCTTGACAGAGTTACCTTCTCTTGCGTACAGATGGGGGTAATGATGTGAAATAGCATTAAAAGTTTCAAAGCAATATCTCAAAGGGTTAAGGCAATAAGTGGATTTTACCCATATTCAATGTATTTTCTAAGTCAAAAAGGGGCATAATTCTGTCAAAAACCTTGACAGAGTTATGTCCTCTTGTCTGTTGATGAAGGTCGTGATGGTAAACAAGTATGGTCAGTTTCAAAGCAATACCTCCAATGGTTTTGAAATAAAGTGAGGTGGTACAAAAAACTTAACCAAGCTCAATACACTTTCTAAGTCAAAAAAGGGCCATAATTCTGTCAAAAACCTTGACAGAGTTATGTACTCTTGTCTGTAGATGGAGGTTATGATGGTGAACAAGTATGGTAAGTTTCAAAGCCATACTTGTAATACTTCTGAAATAAAGTGGGGTGGTACGAAAAACTTAACCAAGGTGTGACGCCAACGCCGACGCTAACGCCGACGCCGACGCCGGGGCGAGTAGGATAGCTCCCCTTTTCATAGAAAAGTTGAGCTAAAAATAGAATCTAAATTCCAATTTCAAATGCATTCCCGTTTTCTCTCCTTGAACTATTTTGCAAATAACATGAAAAAAACATGTAAACAAACCCTCTAATTCGGAAACTTTTCTAATCCGGAAACCTTTCTAATCCGAACTTTTCTTCTGGTCCGGACGAGTTCGGATTAGACAGGTTCCACTGTAAATCTAACGATTTATCACATTATTATCATGAAATTAAGAAAACACAAAGAAAAAAAAATCATTTTATAAACAATATATATTAACTGTTTATCCTCACAGTCACTCTTCACAGTTCAAAACTGATTGTCTCTCTTTAAATTAGTGTGAACATCAATGTAGAAACAAAACAAGATGCTGACCCATTGAAATAAACAGGAATCTCACTAGGATTTTCAAAACAAAAGTCCCAAATCATGCCATTTTTGTTGTATTTATATATATTTAGTAAATGTAAATATGATGAATAAACAATAGAAAGGAGTGAACGGGGAGTCAGAGTTTGAACTGATAAAAAAGCTTATTTAGGAAAATGTTTATATTTACCAAATGGGAAACACTGTATCATAAAGAAGTGATTGAAAAGATCTGAATTATCATAAATGATTTCAGAGATGTGGGAATTTTGAACAGCCATTTTGGGGATTTTAAAATTGGAAATTGGGAATTTTAATGTCTATTTTCTATTGGGGAACAGTACTGTTTTAGGGTAGTAGTTATATAAAGAAAAAAACACTGAACAAAAAAATCAAATCATAAATGTGATGTACGATGAGACAACGATAGACTTATTCTGAATGTGGCCGATTTGGTCAAAGGTCGAACGTCTTGGGGTAATTTGGGGCCGATACGCCATTGGGTCGAAATGACTCGAAATCCCTAAAACCACTCTTTTGCCAATACAAGTTTTAATTTTCATTTGAATGATATGTTCTAGTGTCTAACAAGTAAATAATATTAAACAGAATTTCATTACATTTTTTAAAAGTCACATTTTTATCCATGCTTTCAGTCACAGACACTTGGAGTAATTGGACCCCGCCCTTCTCCCCCCCCCCTCTGAATATTAAAACCTTAAAGTATTGTTTATTACAAGAATTGGTTTTAAATTTGTGCTTATATTAGTATGAGACGGTTAAGTGTCTAACACGTGAACAAGTTTGAATAGAATTTCATAACGTTTTAAAAAAGTCAATTTTTTACCAACGCTTCAATTTCCTGAAGAAATGTAAACACAACTGACCTACATATATTTCAAGTATTCATGTTATCGCATGCCATTTATTTCTGGTGTAAATCAGTCGATGCATATATTCCTTTAATAAATAAATACATGTTATTATCAGATCGTACCTAAATTCTTCCAAGCTAAAATGCACATTTAATTACA
Source organism: Ruditapes philippinarum (assembly GCF_026571515.1). Classification (NCBI taxonomy): domain Eukaryota; kingdom Metazoa; phylum Mollusca; class Bivalvia; order Venerida; family Veneridae; genus Ruditapes; species Ruditapes philippinarum. Next base: position 13,435 of record NW_026857242.1, read on the forward strand.
TTTTCCTAATCCTGTCAAATGCTTCTTTACGATTCATGACGACTGGAATGTTTCCCGTAAAATTACAGCGGGAAAATTGCTGGGAAAAAGAAATTCAATCGCAACTACTTGGCCCTTTCCGTCAGTCTTCTTAATTTGGTTACCGTTTCTGTACTGATTAGGGGAATACTTAACTGCTGCGGGGATTTTGGTTCTCGGCATGAAAATGAAAGCGCAAAACAGTGCCAAAACTCATTCCAGTCGTCTCACATCAAAGGAAAGCGTACGTAGTTATCTTTATGAAATTATTATATTTTAGGGACTTTTTTAAATGTTGTTAATATAGCGGAAAACAAGTTTTATGTTCAAGACATGTGACCAGGTCCACAGGCACGAGTATCGGACCTGGGAAGAAAAAATATGACCAGATTGATAAAAAAAAAACCTGTGCTCATCTTAAAAGTGTCAAAAAACCAAAAAAAAAGTAAATAATGACCCCCTTTAAAAATATACTATAAGTTAAGAGAAGGCCGGAAACTCCAGATTCGAGTCTACGAGCAAGGGATTCATTTCCCGGGCCGTTGTGAAAACAATTGGCCAGACAATTATCACTATTTCACGTTTATATTAAGCTTCAAAATGAGACCAACCCCAAGTCTCTAGCCCTTCCCGTTCATGAAATATCTATCAGGAAACGAGCGAATCTGTGCTAAAAATCCTTGGTACACAGAATTGCGGCACAGCAATTCGATACGTAAACATAGACTAATACATGTATATCAGCTGAGTATGGGTCAAAATCACTTGAATTTACTAAATAATATTACTAAATACATTAAGTTGGACCACTCACAACCGTCAGTAGCATCTGATACACGCAAAATTCGAATTTCAAACCTTTCCACGGTCTTTAGATTACTTTCAACGCCATTGTCAATCAGCTGTTCGATATTTTGTAACAAGTCTTCTGATTGGCCAAAAGCAACGAAAACCGCAACGTTTCACACAAGATGCCTAATGGTGTAGAAAGCGATTGAAAGACCGTGTAAATGTTTGAAACTTGAATATCGTGTGTATTAGATGCTACTGACGGTTGTGAGTGGTCCAACTTAATGTACAGTGATTTTTTTACCTTTGCATCCTGAGTCCAGAACTCAATGAATTTGCTATGGATGCAAAGTTTCAAATAATGTGCATCTTTTGGATGCATACTTTTTCTAAGTAGGGAGTCCTGTCTGACAAAAATTTGGTATTAAAATTAATGCCAAATAGTGTTCAACTTATGTCAATCATATTCTAGGTCCAGCTAAGATATAATAATGTGCTATACTATAGGTAAGCTTAAAAATATTAAGGAAAATGAAGTTTTGATTAATATCAAACTAAATAGGCCTTTCTCAAATTATATGCATACTTTACATTCCATCACCAGAGTGAGGCTAACAGGGCATGAATGTAAACAAATAATGTCTGACCTGATAAGCCCTAGTGTGTTAAACTTACTGGGGAAATCTCATTGTTATTCCACTCTGTTATTCCATTTGTAGATATGATTATACGGTTAATTTTCATAAAATACCTAAGGATGTGAGTTTAATAAAGGAAAGGATTGTGAAAATAAGATGGATGAAAGAAAATTTCAAGGTAAAATACCATTGTTCTTTTCTTTTTAAACCAAGCTTCTTAAGATGTATTACTACTTACATTGATTAGTCTGATTTCTCAATCTTTCATTAAATTATAAACATACTTATATGTTTTGTCCATAAATTTCATTTAAAACATCACACTTATAATGATAACATTTAAAACATAATTGCTTCAGAATCTAAATCAATACCGTTTTTATACTAAAAAGCAATAACAGTTATTTTATGTACTATTTCAGATCAATATTTTGCAATAGTTGCTCGTTTTGAAGCATTTCACACATCATGGACATAAATTCATATATGTCTGAAGAGAATAGATGTACCCTAGCTGTAGATGGTTCGACTGGAGTAATAATGAACAGACCAGTAAGATGAACACTAAAGACCAGATGAAAGGTATACACAAGACTTAATTTTCATTTTTTTACACATAAACAAAGTTCAGCCCCTGTAAAAAGATATTTGTGCAATTGAAATATAAATTGATATATTCTAGAAATGTGATAATTCTTGTTTCCACTTCTAAATAAAAGGTTTATATTTTTCAGGAATTCCACTGGTAACAGTCATGAACACAAATTGACAACTGATATTTGAATCGCCTTTGATTATAATATCTCTTCATGGCAATGACATAACAGATGAAAAAGAAACTATCAAACAGTTCAAAGAAGAATTACAGAAAACTAAGGAAGAAAACAAACAGTGATATTAAACGTTTGATCCAAACAAATTTTCAAATGTTGACAGTTGTATTTTTTGTATTGTTATGCAGGATTTCCAACAAAATTTACTATATATTCATTACAATTTTCAATGTTATAAAACATCAGCAAAACATTAAAAGCAAGCAAAACAATCAGCTTGAATTACGAAATGTTTTTTCGCATATTTTAAAGGACCATTTGTTCAGTCTTTTGCGCCTTGAATTTAAATAAAAAATTAAAAAGAAATCATCGCATTACTTTGTTTTTAACATTGTGCTTTGTTACATATATGGTGCAGGGAATATGTCAACATGTTAATTACATTCTTATTGCATTATATTGTTGAGAGAATATATATACAGGTATAGTCTATATATATACATGTATATATATATATATATATATATAGTCTTGGAATGTTAAAAGAAGTGCTAAAACTCGATGGTGCCTTTCCTAATACCCTCCAACTGCAAATTATTGCACAGGTTTTCTACGAATGTTCAGTCCCCAAAGTACATGGAATATTTGGGGTTGGTAAGTCCACGCAACATCCTCCGGAAGTGCCGTGTTCCCCAATAGTTTGTTATATACCGGCCAGTAGAGGGTTCCAACAATATGACCACATAATTAAGTCGGACCAACTGGACAAGTGCAATAATCTAATGATACTTCAGCTTCGGCTTAAGATTTGACTGATATTTGCAATCAAATGATTGTATTTCGTTATATACTAAGTATTTTATACTGTAATTAATTAAATAGTTGATAACATATAAATTTTACGTTTCTTACTTAGCAGGAAATGTATTTTTACATTGCTGTAAACAACATATGTGTTATGATACTGAAAATCCATTGAAATGTATAAGACGGGGATGTCATGTTTATACAAAATACTATTTTGATTTGATAAGGCTGTCTGTAAAATTAACCAGTTTCTAGAGAGTCATCCAGAATTTTTTACTTTTAAATACAAAGTGAATAAAACTTTTTTAATTTTTTTTATTTCAATAGCTAAATATAGGGGAAGTATGGTACAGAATTCAGCATCCAACTGTTTACATCTATTATCAGTTAATTGCTTTATACACTCTTGACCAACATGTGTTTAGGTTAGCAATACAATACTGATAACGCAGATAATGTCAATTTAAGTTGCAAAGAGTTAACCTGATATTTATACTGACAAAGAATATATGAAATTACTTGGAGTTATCATAAACTTTAATTGACTTATCAGGTCTTGTATGCCCTTCACTGTATATAGTGTTAATTAAACCCTTTGTTGATTTATTTATCTCCAGAAGAGATTTTTGTAATATTAAATATAGTTCTCAACAAGTATGTAGCAAACAGAACATTATCAAGATCTCTGACACTGTAAAAAATCTTTCGACCACATATTGTTGATATGTTTACATAGGGCAGATACGAAGCTTGCCCTGTTAGCCTCGCTCTGAGAAATCTATGAATATGTATGAGGTAATATTAAGAAGGGTCTATTAATGGAAATAAACATATTAAATTTATTTGACAGTTTTGAATAATTTCAGTATCAGAAGCATTGTAATTAATATAGAAATCAAATTCATTTTTTTCTCCATTCCATTGGTAATAACCTGTCATATCACTTAAGCAGTATTAAGATTTGTAACTTGGATTTGTCGGCTAAATTATGGGACTCATAGATTTATAGCCCAGCGAGTACTAAGGACCCACACTGATGAGTTTGTAAAAAAATCACTGAATGTATTTAGTAATATGAAGTAAATTCAAGTAATTTTGACCCGTAATCAGCTGACATACATGTATTAGTCTATGTTTACGTACCAAATTGTTGTGCCGCAATTCTGTCTACCAAGGATTTTTAGCACGAAGTCGCTCGTTTCCTGATAGATATTTCATGAACGGGAAGGGCTAGAGACTTGGGGTTGGTCTCATTTTGAAGCTAATAATATAAACGTGAAATAGTGATAAAAGTTTTTTTTTAATTGTCTGGCCAATTGTTTTCACAACGACCCGGGAAATGAATCCCTTGCTCGTAGGCTCGAATCTGGAGTTTCCGGCCTTCTCTTAACTTATAGTATATTTTTAAAGGGGGTCATTATTTACATTTTTTTTGGGGGGGGGTTTGACACTTTTAAGATGAACACAGGTTTTTTTATCAATCTGGTCATATTTTTTCTTCCCAGGTCCGATACTCGTGCCTGTGACCAGGTCGTAATAATATACAAAAATATTTTGATGTACGGTTTGCATGATAAAAATAGGCATGGTGTAAACAAGTGGGAGCCATGCACATAACCCCATGCACATAACCCCAAGTGTCTGTGCTTTCAGTCGCCAGGTTGTGCACGAGAAATTTGTATATAATTCAATGTTAAGCCAATTCCAACCATATGAACTATACAGTAAGTATGACCTTCAGGATTATGGCGTGTAATGGGTTTTCTGATCGCTATGTGATATCAGACCATCTTTTTTATTTTTAATTATGGTAAAATAAATACTTACATGATTTGAGATGTTTCAAATCGCGCCACATGTTTTTTGACATATCATTCGGAACTGCCTCGGCTATTATCTAAAAAATTACTCCTTAAGACTGACGGAAAGGGCCGAGTAGTTGCGATTGGTAGCAATCGCAACTACTCGGCCCTTTCCGTCAGTCTTCGGATAAGGACCGAATATTATAGATAATAGCCGAGGCAGTTCCGAATGGATTGGTAGCAAAGCGTAATCTGGTTCCCTGTCCTATTATGGTTCCCATATACTATTAAGAAGTGTATGGAACAGAATTATTGCATTTATTCCATCTTGCTTGATGATATTGGGACTTTCATTATGCTTGCTGCCATACTTCTTTATGACGATGCCTGTACGAAATTTTGGCACGGATTCTGGGCGTAAATGGCACGGAATTGGGATGGAATCATTGCTTTCTGGGCGGACTAAGCACGGAAAAGCAAATTCCGTGTCAGTACGCCCCACACGGAAAACATTTCTGGGCGTAAAACAAGAACCATTACGGGCGGAATTTTATTACGTGCGGAATTTTGTACTTGTACATTTTATCTTCAAAGTTGGATGGAATTTCAAACTTAACTTTTTCTTGAGATAGAATGGGGCGGAATTCAGAACTTTGATTTTTCTGTCAGGCTTAATTTCAATCTTAGTCATTTGAGGTGGAATTATTTTACACTTAGAATTTTTTGTTTGGAAGTTTTCACTGAATACTTCATTAAATCAGTACACAAGAATGGAAATTCAGCAATTAAAAGATAATTGGTGAAATAATCAAAGTGTTATTTACATCTGTTATTTAAACAGATTTTGTCAAACATTATTAATTTTCAAAAGAGCTAAAATCTAATGCTAGATTTTATTCAATTTTCTATATCACATAACTTATTTGGAGTACTATATACATTACTAAATTTACTGAAGTAAAATGTAAATTGTATGCTATTTAATTAAATTATTACATCATTTTTTTTATCTAAATGCATGAGTAATTCTTTCCTGCAGTGTAACTATCTATAGATTTTTAATTTCTTGGTAGCATGAAAGCAATTAATTGTTAAATAATTTAAGAATGATATCTTAAACTTTAATTTATGTTTTAAATGCCATATAAAATAGTACATAATCTACTAGCAAGTTTGTAGACATACATTTAGATTATTTACACTTTACTCTTCCACTTAGTTTATTATGAACAATAAACACATATATATTAATTATTGTCATTAGGTTTATGATTGTGTACAATAAACACATATACGTATAATCATTATTGCCCATTATATACATGCACAATTAATGTGTTAAATATAATAGTAACCACTGTGTGCTTAAGTCAGGATAAATAAATACTACAGACACTAAGGTTAAGATCAGATAAGGCTAATGATAAACACTTGTGTTTCCCTCTCTATCTATGCATGACTAATCTCCTGATGGGGCATTCTGGTATACTGACCAGACTGTTCCATGTGATTATTAAGGTAGTCTGAGCAGTATACATTTCAAAACAATCAGTTAAGAAGGTAATTGACACTTTGATTCTCTTTCAAAAACTTATTATTGATTTTCAAATTTCTACATTTACTTATCATTTGATATGTTTTTTACACTCAATAAATGTAAAAAATAAGATGGTGGGACTGTTTTGATATTTTTGCATAAATCCCTGTTTCACATAATGATGGACCTGTCCGTCCAGTTTAAACTGTTGAACAATTTGAAATCTCAGATATACGGGTCAGCTGCTTATTGAATGCCACCACAAAGGATCTTGTCCAAAATTTTGGAGATTACATTTTGTTTTTGAATGTTGTGTACATATTTTTTTGGAATTTTCCAAAGAAAACATTTATCTAAATGTGGGACAAGATTGTGTGGAAATGTTTGCGTTGTTGTAAATGAACTAAGACGTGAACTGAGGAAGGAAGATTATACAAAAAGAATCATAGTAAAAAGTTTCAGGTAAACAACTTTTAGATACATTTATGCAAAAAATGGTTATTATAAACAATCCAATTATATTGTGGCAGTAAGCAAAAATTGTTTCTATAAAATAAGGTTGATAACTATAAAGTAATGTTGATAAAACTATTTGTTTAAAGGTCATGGTCCATAGACTGGCCTCTGTCAGTTTATGTTTTACAGTGCTAAATTTCTATAAGATCTCACATGTTATAATATACATACAATAAAAAAAAATTAAATTATGAGAATATATAATTGCAGACTGGGCCATTGCAGACTGTGAAAATTTGCCAACTTAGTGTTTATAGTATCAGCAATATTTCACAACCTTGGAGTCTGAAAAGGTAATTACATGTATTTTTAAATATCTGAACATACCATTTTTAGAGTACAATTGTTTCCCAGATAATGTAAAGATTATCAATTTTGACATCAAAAGTGTAATTACTAAAGTACTCATAATGGGCAATTTTTTACATCATTTGCTTTCTGTGAAATGATGTTGCTATAGTATTTTTGAAACTGCATTTGCTTGAGTTCAGTGTTTTAACACCCCAGATGAAATATTATGATGGAACACAATTATATTTTACCATAGAACAGAATTTGTTTCCATTCTTTTTAAATCAATTGTAATTTTTGTCCTTAAAGGTGAACGCAACTACAAGACGTGCCACTAGGAAACACTTGCACAGGACGTTCTCAGCTGACATATAATGAGGAAAAATTGTGGTTTTGATAATCAGTTTGAAAGAAAGTGTTGGTTTGTGACAGACAACATAATAGTTGAAATCAAGGTGATCAAAGAAAGCAGCAGAACCTACAAAAGTCATGTTCAGATACTTGCACAATAAAAAAGCTGTTTGTGACACTTCAAGTTAATGTAGGATGTATTCTGTATGTAGACAAAAAGGATATCTTTTATTTGTGAAGAAAAACAAACTGTGATAATTTTCATATCTTAACTTGGATTATTGAAATACAATTAGATCTGATTATGTGATTTTAAGAGAATAATCATATAAACATACATGTATGTTTACTCATAAGCTTATAGAGAAAGTTTACTTCATGAATATTGAATGAATTATTACATATAAACTATAATTTTTGGGTGCATATCTTTAATTAAGATAGTCTAAATACAATTGTTTAGCCAGTTATTTAATTATCAATGGTCCAAAGTACATGACAAAATGGTCATCCTAAATTAAATTAAATATAATAAAAAAAAACAACTGTTTATGAAATTTTGCTCTGATTATTCCATGCCAAAATTCCGTGCTAAGATTCCGTGCTCAGATTCCGTGCCAGTTTTCCGCACGGACATTTTTCCTGCTCATTTACATATTTCGTGCCAAATTCCTTGCCATTTCCGCCCAGAATCCGTGCCAAGAGTTCCGTGCCTAAAATTCTGTTCAAAATTCCGCACGGAATTTTTTCCTGCTCATTTACATATTTCGTGCCAAATTCCGTGCCATTTCCGCCCAGAATCCGCCCGTAAAATGAACCCTTATCATATACTGAAAATTTTAAAGGAATTTAAACTTTCTGGGCGTAATCCGTGCCGAAATTCCGCCCCAATTCCGGGCGTAACATTTCGTACAGGTGGGAACCTACGTTTTGCCGAATACAATCTTGCATTATGATTACTTTATGCTCTATTATGTAATTGCAACTTCATGTGTTCCTTTCTGAACCATCAAACTCACAAAAATAATATTTTAATATCGTCGGTGTGCTTCGAAAAGGCCCTATCTCAATTTTTGCGAAAATCGTTTTAGGTCATTTTCTTGACAAACAAACCGAGGCGCGCATTATGCGAAAACACCCGTTTAGATAGCCAATCGGAAAATGAATTTATTGCCATGTAAGAAAAAGACGTATAATTTTTGGATGAAAAATTTGTTCCGCGAAAATGCCCGATAATTTTTTTGAGTGAAATTAGAAAATTAAAACGGAGGAAACGCGGGTTTTCTTATGAAAGATTCAAAGATCAGGTATGCTTTTTCTATTTGACAGTGGAAATAATGATTTGTTTCGTATAGTATGTAGTTATATATTAAATAAAACCATCAATACATTGGGCAATGGGAATTTTACATACAACGCTTGTCAGCTAGGTGAAATTTTATGCTAAGAAAACTATTTTTAACTTGTTTTTCTTTAACTTTAGATTTTATTTTCATTCTTTACACCAAAATGTATCAAACTGATAAATCTGAGCTACATTAAAGCTGTTTAAATAACTTTTATATGTAATAGGGCGTTTTTGCATGCTCATTTTTTGGAAAGATTTGTCTTATAAGGCATTTTCTTATATATTTTGTAAGACAATATTTATGTTCCTAATATTCATACATAATAATGATTACTTTTATTTATATTTTCAGCTTGTTTAAAGATGACAATCACATCCTAGACTGGTAGGCATTTATTTTCTCGGGGAAATAACATATAGTTTTCTTTAAAAAGGTAATACTTACATAAATAAATATACAACTGCTTGTAAATTAAAATCAATAAAAAATATATAATATTGGCTTAATACCACATAGATTTGGAATAGTTTATTTTTATAAGGATTCTCATTAAGAATATGATTAGAGTTATTAAAAGACAAAACACGTACTTATCATCATCCGACTTAACTGGGATGTTATGTAAGATGGTTGCTACGTTAATTTTATAATCATAAAATTGTTTTCTACCATTTCACTTTATTACAGGTGTCTGATGACCACCCTCATGATAAGTGTTCAATATTGAAATATGGACTATTTGATTTGTAACAACTGCATAGTGATGGCATAAAATGTAACAAAAAAGAGAACAACTTCTGGCAGAAATCATATTTTTTGAAAGACTTCAGCGATCTCGTGTGACTAAACCGGTGGGTAGGGCTTGCGGTTTTATCGCAAGTGTCTGTTTTGCTTCAGGCTAAATGCCACAAAGAAGGACATTGGACTACACTACATCTTCTGTCAAAGTCCAGTAAATTACTAAGGTCGTCAATCTACTGTAAACTCTTTCGAAAAAGAGAAACCGGAAAATAATGTGAACAATGCAAAAAGTATCATGGTTTTTGTTTAAACAATTTCTTGGAGAACATCTAGACTGAAGACAATAAAGTAAATGAAATAATGTTTTTGTTACCAATACCAAAAATTGACACTTGGAAATTCTTAGTAAAGACTTGCAATCTAATATAATGTCAGGATATCACAGAAGCTTATACAATATGGCTAGGGTAGGATGGAGGTGGGCGTAGTCAAATTGAAGGGAAACTTAAAATCACACTTATCTATTCTCTTGTTAACTATGTTTGTTTGATTGGGTTTTACGTTACACTGACACAGTATAGGTCATATAATATTATGGCAATGTTCCACCCAGCTTAACTCATTGAAGAAGACTTCAGTTGCCATTCCGTTCATTATTTTAGGCACGAACGGGCATCTAAGTAGAACCACAGACGTTCCTTAAGCTATCTGGATAGCTTCCTCACATGAAATAATCTAAAGTCTCTGTCGGGATTCGAACCCATAGTGGTGAGGGCAAGTGCTTTGAAGTTAACGGCCACTGACGCTCACGGTTATAAAACTGCTCGCCCGGGTTACCCATATGAGGTTCAATAAAAATACATGTAGGCATGATTTCTTGAAGAACTTTACGATATGGAGATTGTATGAAAGCATTAGGCAGGGAAATACTTGTTAGAACAAAATGACTTGGTGCTTTTGATGTGACACTTTTAGTATTTGCTAAATACCTTTTTGTTTGTCATGTAGCAGCATATTAATAACATGATTTTTTATTAAATATGGAGAGCAATAATTAGAAAATGAGAAAATGCCCATTTTACTCGAAATGTTTTGTTTTCAATTGACCGTATATATCTAGATTCATGCTTATTTTCACTAAAATTTCGAAATGTTTTTTTGAAATGTTAAAATACTGTGAAGTGAACAACAAAAGAAGTAAAACAAAGTTCAAACAGCACTTTACATCCAGTTGAATTTTCAAAAAGAGAACAAAATATGCAAAGATAACAGTCATGCAATAAAATTTTGTAATAAAAATTGTAAAACAGGCATTATTTGACCAAAAACATTAAAATTTTTACTTAAATCATTATACTTTTCTTCAAACCTTTTTTACATTTATTAAATGTTTTGCTTATTTGAAGGCATAAAGCCCTTAGAACTTAAGAACTTGGTATTAGGATTGATGATTTTATTTGCATGGTTATTGAGCAGTATACAAAGTGTTACATATAAAGGGAAGTAACCGCTTCAAAAACCGGACTACTTTCGGCATTTGCAATTAACAGCATTAGAGTCTGAAATTTTGCTACCATTATTTGTTTTGGTCTGACGACCCAAACAAATAAAAATGTTTAATGTTTTGGAATATTTGTAGGTTTTTTGTTTCATTTTTCAATATTTCTTGTTGTCTTAAAACATAATAACACTTTATTCCCAAAATCCTTGAATTACTTTAGGAACATACATGAATTGTACTGGTAATATGTGTCTCTTTATGCCATTATGAACTTAACAAGAGTATGTTAACGTGTGCGAAAGGGCCTTATAAGGCCATTTGAGACACCTATTTGGCCATTTTTGCCATGTGAAAAGGACTTATGAACATTTATTATGAAACAGCAGGGTTTATCATAACCGAATTAAATGTATCTAAAATGAATTTAAATGCTCATTATTATCTGTTAATTTCATTTCTGTGGGTGTTTCCCTACCAAAACTAGACGGTTTTTTCCATCTCCTGAAAAGTAGCAATTTTGCAGATAAGGCCTTTTCTAAGCACACCGACGATATGCTTTATGTTTATTTTCATCTTTTATTTAGGACAGCGTATTATGTTCTGTGTTTAAAAGAACATTCTTTGCTTGTTCTTGATATAACTAGATGTAAAATGGCAAGTTCCTGACGGTACCTTTAATTTGTTATAAATCTGCCACTTACATTGTCGACACTATTTCACAATTAATAATTGATTTTGATCAATACTTGGCGAATTCGATCTGTCTAAGCATTCAAATGTTTCAATATATTCACTGATTACAAATATAATGCAATACAGATCACTGCGCATCGACAACGAAGATGACAACGATAGCGATATTATAGTCGCATGTTATGTACAGTACGCACTAAGCTTCAGTTTCAGTTTCAGTTTCAGTTTTTATTAAACCAAGGCATATAATATGCAACTGGTTATAACAAACAAACAGAAAAATAACAGTCAAAAATCACTAATATCACAATATAAAAATACAATTATGACTAGCTAAATAAACAAAAAGGAGATCATATTGTTCATTTCAAGTACTGAATTCAATACAACATGTATGTTATATTGTAACAAATGGGAACGGAGAATGAGAAGTATTAGTTATCTAAATTTTAACATAATATTTTTACAAAATAAAGATAATTTTAGTAGAATATTTTTATCACAACTATTCATTAATGTGTCAAGTTTAAAAATATTGGGATGAATGTAAAACCTGGGAAGAAGAGATTTACGTCTTATGTCATTAAAGTACGAACATTCAAATAAGTAGTGAAATTCATCACCAATAGCTTGATACGGACATAAGGAACAGACCCTATTATTATGATCAATTGCCAAATGTCTGCCTTTTTCGATTGGTAATAGGTGATTCATTGTTCTAAATTTACATAAATATTTGCCTATGTCAAAAGGAAGTACATCTAAGCAGTTGACAGTAAGCATAATGCGAGTTGCAATATTTTGTTTTCATATTATGACAGCAGGTGTCGCTTTGTCGGTACATCCCGTTATTTCCCGGATGGTCCCGCTTTTTTGCACGTGGAGTAACCCGTTATATAGGGGCGTATACCGAGGGGCTGACATGTAAGTGGAAGATTTTGAGAAAAACAATAGAAAACGATGCGACAGGGGAAAAGTGCGTGTTTTTGAAGATTCAGCATGTAATAGCTGTCTCTTATAACTCATCCTACAAGTGGCAAAACACCTCTTATACATTGTTTATACACCTTTTTGAGTGAGTGCCGAAGTCGTATGTATAACAGTGAAATTGAATTTAAAGATCGATTCAAAGTTAATATTTGAAAATATTGATTGTTGCTTCACAGTCTGTTTGTAACATAAAATAAATATAATTTGGCTTCACACAAATATGTTGCTTTAAATCCTATATACACTATAAGTGGGCACTTTTAATATAGTGTTATTAAAATAATATGGCAGTTTTTTTAAAGAAAAGCACAACTTTACTTGACCCGTAATAAGGAATGCAGATTCCCACACTTTGTGTGCTTTTTTGTTTTTTGTTTTTTTATTTATTTAAATAAGACATATTCAGTAAGAATCTTATATATTTCAATAAATTTCTGTAATAAAAATATATTAGACGTGAAAGATGTGCATAGTATATCTTTAAGCACAAATGGATATGAATGTGGTGGTGTGTGAGGGGTGTTTGTGACACAGTAAATTGGTGACTTATAGGCCCATTGGGCCGTGTTCTATAATCATACACATATATGCTCATTTTTGTAATTGGCTAAATATGCACATGTTGCAATAATGAACAACTTCCTTCTTTCCTTATTACCCGTATAGATTGTACTGCGTAACACACCTATTCGCCACTATTAGTGACTCTGAGACATTTGGAAAGTTAAAAGGCCAATAAAAATTGCCTTTTTAATGTTCAAGTCATTAGATAAAGACCTTTGCAGCACCTAGGCAGGTGCGTAACAACAGGATCACAGCATTTTATGTTTTGATAAGGGAGTACACTATGACCAATTTTGCATGAAACTGACACGTATATATTCCAACCCAGCTCATGAACGTTTCTTTTGGCTGAGCTGCGGGCTGGATGCAGCCCTTAAGCCAGGGCCTGCATCCGCCACTGTATAACGGTCCCATTAAACAACTGTTCACGAATATATTTTTCTATCAGGCTGCATACATATATAAAATTATATTGCATAACCTTTTTCTACTTATATTTATATTCTTTCCTGGGCAATTTATATATTTAGTGCTTGGTACGTATTTTTTCGCAAAATAGTCACCGCAGTTTGTGTACGGAAAATACCGATGATAGGCGAAATGTGGAAAAATTCCGTTGATCTCGATAACAGAGTTCTCGCCCCTTAACAGTTCACAATCGTTAGACATTGTTTAAATTGTTTATATATATTGTAAGATGATCAAACATAATCCACAAAGCATCAGACACCGAGCTTTATTTAGCATAAACACTGAATAATGGAAATAAGCGAAAGCTATTAACAGTAATCACGCCATGCCAGCGATAAATCATATAAGTCGCACTTTAACAAAATCCATCGTGTAATTTAAGGTGTACAAGAACACACCGTACAATCAAATGGGCAGACAGCTGTTCCAGCGTCCACAGCTGTACCAGTATATACATGTCGGCGCGGGGAATACAATTGACGTACGGTAAGTATTCATCTATTTTTAACATATCCCAACTGTATTCGAGTAAATCAATGTTATGGATTCATAGTCAACATCCAAAGGAGCATGCTAAAAAATTTCTGGCCCTTTGCAAGCTTTACTTCACATGAATTTTGACTGAAAATAACCACACTATCCGATGAGATGCGGCATTTTTAGTTTGAAGTCACAAAAACTTATATTTTCTCATGATAATTAATCCTTTTTTCATACGATTCGTAAACGTCAACATTTTGTCATTAAACATTCCAAACCATACCTTCAAATAAGCTTTTCTGTTATAAGTTATAACTTATAAGGTATTTAAGTTTGTGTGCCATCAAAATTTTAGTAACGTTATCAGCTGTTCGCCTCTTTTTAATGATAACATCGACAGAAATTCATCGGCAAGAACGAATAACGCTGAAAGCTGTTCAAAGAAACAATTACATGTATTTAAAACAGCGCTTTTGTCCTACAGTAACTAGTAAAACTTTTTTGTTAATTTAGAATATTACTTTATTCATGATACTTTCTAATTATATTATTTTCATTATTACTTTCTATTATTTGTTATATCTTAGGTTAGAGACCTTGATCTCCATTTACCGCACTGTATTTTAATATAATAAGGTAGCAAAACCTATCAAAGGGACATGACGGGACTGAAAATAATTTTTTGAGATTATTTCTCCATTTGATGTAGATCTATACTAATAACTTATATGCAAAATTTCCGATGATTAGCTTGCTCCGTTTTTCCAGAATATTATAATAGTGAAAAAATGACCCAAATTTGAAAAGAGTTTACACGCTTTTCACTCAAATCGGACTGAGAATAGCACAAACATATGATTTTCAATGTATTTCTTCTATATCTTGGTTATATATTATTAATATTTATGTTTTAGTGCTCATGTTTTTTTTATGTGAAAAAATAAAATTTCATGTTTTTCGGCTTATAAACCTCAGTTAAGTGGAGTTCCTGTAATAGGTTTATGAAATGTTTAAGTCAAAAGGCAATGGCAAATTTAACGCTTAATATGAATATTCAGTCTTGTAAATGAAGGCATCCATCAAGTGTTATTATAAATAATTCATAAAATGGACAAGTCCTATGCAGTGAATGGCTGTGTAACCCGAGATATGAAAGTGCATGGAAAAACATGTTGTTATTTATCCTTGAAATCTGTTTTAATGTATAGTGCAATAGAAATAATAACCATTCTTAAAAATTATTCAAATTTTTATTTTTTAAATAAATCAATTTATATGACAGACATCTCGGGTTACACATCTATTTACTGCATGGGACATGTCTACTATATGCCATTATTTATAATAACACTTGATGGATTTAGTTATAATACAGAGTATTCGTATAAAGCGTTAAATTTGCCTTTATTTTCTTTGAATTTAACATTTCAGAATATATTGCTACCGTTTTATATTATAAATAATTATTATAAAAATATCTTTATTTAAAGAAGGTTATACATTAATAACATACAATAACAATCATATATATCTTATTTCCAATGTGGCCTTCTGAAATAGAAAACAACAACATCAACAACAACAGGACATGTATATAACATATATCATAATCAAGTAATATTGAGTGACAAAAAGCAACAATCGAATCAAAACAAACTCTATTCGGAAGCTGTGTTAAATCCCAACAACGATTGGCATAAAGCTGGTAACACCCATGTCAGCCCACCAGCTAGTACCCTGCATGATGACAGCTAGGACAGACCGGGGACAGTACCGCTACTTGTGTCTGATACGAGTGCATTTGTACATGAAAATAAAATGACTTTTGATGGCGATATACCATCCAACCAAAATTCTACAATACATGTATGTGAACAGAATATAAGTCCGGATATATTCCTATGAAACCAATGTATGGAACTGCCAAGTTGTTCAAATTTCACTAGATGTAAACATTATACAAGTCCGAAAGATTCTCACATTGGAAATATGCAAGAAAATACTATAAGTGACCATGTTTTATGTAATGATGTTTTTACTGATATTTATGCAAAATTAGATGATAGTAAAAAATGTATTTCTTCGGATAAAAAAACCATAGCCACTGAATTACAAGGTTTAAGCTTTAAAAACACTATACACAACGCTAATTCTATTAAAATAGGCAGTCTAAAAGTTTGCGGTTTGAAAAATAGAAGTAAATACCCAGACTTTTCTGATCTTATTAAAGACTATGATATTTTTTGCGTGGAGGTAAGCAAACTTGATGCATACGACATTATAGATATACCAGAATATACGTTTTTCTCGAAACCTAGAAAAGATAACTACATCAAAAAATCAGGTGGCATTGGTTTTTTTATTCGAAACTCGCATGTCAATTATATAGAAATAGTTGAATCTGATTGTGAATATATTTTCTGGGTCAAAGTTCATGCTAATATGTTCAAAAATCTTGATAGCGATTTTATTATTGGTGCAATGTATATACCTCCAATGCAGTCACGTTTTTACAACGATGACGAATTTTTCAAGCTTGAAAATGAAATCTCAACTACATGTATAAAATACAAATATTGTCTTATTTTAGGGGATGTAAATGGCCATACCTCTAACGCTGATGATTTTGTCATTATAGATGATTTTCTATCAAAACAGTTCGAATTTTGATGAACAATTCATGAGTGTATTTAACTCTTTCGAAATACTCGAAAAATGTAATGTCCCGCTTAAAAGAACTTCTATGGACACGAAAAACAATGCTGTCGGGCATAAGTTCCTTGATATATGTAAATGTAATAATTTATACATATTAAATGGTAGAGTAGGTAAAGACCGAAACAAGGGAAACTTCACTTTTAGAAATACTTCCGTTATAGGCTCAGTTCACTTGTTTCCCTTTCTATCAGATTTTGAAGTTAAAGAAGTTGATGCATTATTTTCGGATGGACATTCATTGTTTAACAGTAAAAATTTACATTTTTCGTGTTTTAAAATAGCCAAAGTACAAAAAAGGGAAAACCCCAATAAAAAAAAAAAAACAACTTTCAAGGTCAGTTTAAAAAGCCGCCAAAATGGGGGAATTTAAACCTCTCTTCTGAGTTTGCCCAAATTTTTAGAAAAAAAAGGACCTAAAAATCGTTTGAACTACCCCTTAAAAATGAACTAAAGGTGAAATACCCAAAAAACCCCAAATAAAACAAAATTTTCAGAAAAAATTGAAAGACCTTTTTTAAATTTTCGGAAAATTTAAAAAGATTTTTCCGTCAAACCTCCTTTAAACGATGATCTTTTTTTTAAAAAAAACATCTAAAAAACAAAAAACAAAACCCAAAGGTTCGGGCCCCCAATGTAAATTTTTGCGAGACGTTTTAAAAAATAACCCCGCACGAAAAATGTACAGCTTGCATAGAATGACCTATATAAATCAGAACTAAATCGTGCCGCTAGATTTTATAAACAAACAATGAATACATATATACGTCAGCATAAAACACGAAACGAACGTTAATTAAGAGAAATGCATTCTAAAAAACCGAAAGATTTTTGGAAAATTTTGAACAATTTGAATAATACATGTCCTAATAATACTACGCCAGATATCAATGAATTTTATAATCACTTTAAAAAAGTAAATTCCGACCCCCGATTATGATGATTGTATACAAACTAATCAAGCGGAACCAAATATAACTATAGATGACAGTATTTTGAACGCGCCCATTACAGAAATTGAAATATTAAAAATGATAAACAAATGCAATAATTCCAAAGCAGCTTCACCGCAAGATTTCATTTATAATGAATATATTAAAAGTACTAAGTCCATTTTGACACCAATTTACATTAAATTTTTTAATAAAATTTTTGATACTGGGATTTTACCTGAAAAATGGCTTATCGGCACTATAATGCCAATCTACAAGAAAAAAGGTTCACAATTAGACCCAGGAAATTATCGTCCAATCACAATATTAAGTTGCCTTGGGAAAATATTCACTGCCATATTAAACGAACGCATAAACTCTTTCTTAAGTAAATTAGATATCCTTAAACAAAATCAGGCCGGTTTCAGATCTGGGTTTTTCAACCACAGACCACATTTTTACTCTTAAATTTCTCATTGACACCCTTAAATCACAAAAGAAAAAAACTGTTTTTGCTCGTACATAGACTTTTCGGCCCGCTTTTGACACAATTTGGCGTGTAGGATTATGGAACAAACTGCTTAAAAACGGAATAAACGGGAAACTATTTAATGTTATTTTCAGTATGTATGCAAATATTAAATCATGTGTATCTTTAAACGGTAATATTTCCCCCTTTTTCAGAAGCATGTGTGGGGTACGTCAAGGGGAAAATTTGTCCCCCGTTCTCTTTTCAATATATTTAAATGACCTTGAAGAATATCTTAATAGTAATAACGCGGGAATAGAACTTAAACGAAAACATGGAAGCATCGATGTGTATCTGAAAATTTTTGTACTATTATATGCAGACGATACTGTTATTGTAAGTGAAGACGAAAAAACTTTTCAAAACATGTTAAATGATTTTCACCAGTATTGTAAACAATGGAAATTGACAATTAATATGCAAAAGACTAAGATCATTATTTTTGGAACCAGTAGACCTGGAAATTACATGTTTACCTTAAGTGGCGAAAAAATAGAAATTGTTAAAGAATATAAATATCTGGGCGTTCTTTTTTCATCATCGGGTAGTTTTTTTAAAAGCGCGAAAACAGTTAATAATTCAAGCTAAAAAGGCATTACATATCCTATATATGCGTATAGCTAACATTGACTTACCAATTGACGTACAGATAAAGCTTTTCGATCAAACAATTGTACCTATACTAACATATAACTGCGAAGTTTGGGGCTTTGAAAATTTGGATTTAATCGAAAGGGTTCACACCGACTTCCTCCGCAAAACAACAAACAGCAAAAAAAGTACGCCCCTATACATGCTATATGGTGAGCTAGGTCGTTATCCGCTTGAAATAGTCATTAAAACAAGAATTATAAATTATTTGTGTAAACTTCTTATGGGCAGTGAGTCTAAAATTTCAAGGCAATGTTATGAGTTTATGTTGAATTCAGAAATTAATTACAAATGGTTAAATTATGTAAAAAATATTCTTGATTTTACCGGAAATACTAAGTATTGGATCAACCAGAAAATTTTCACTTTAAAGAAGGTAGGCAAATTAATAAAAAGAACATTACTTGACCAGTTTATACAGAAATTCAACGAGAATTTAGCAAACTCATCGAAAGGAACAAACTATAGGTTATTTAAATCTGATATTAAATTTGAACCATATTTAAATATATTACCCCCAAATAAAAGACTAACAGTATTCCATTTTAGAACAGGTAATCATAGATTGCCAGTAGAAACAGGCAGGTGGCGAAATTGTACACTACCATATGAAGACAGAAAGTGTATGTTATGTTCAC
Organism: Ruditapes philippinarum; assembly: GCF_026571515.1. Taxonomy (NCBI): domain Eukaryota; kingdom Metazoa; phylum Mollusca; class Bivalvia; order Venerida; family Veneridae; genus Ruditapes; species Ruditapes philippinarum. Next base: position 33,211 of record NW_026857242.1, read on the forward strand.
TAAATGACGTGGGTGACGAATTCCACTATCTTCTTAAATGTCCCTTTTTTACTGATGAAAGAATGAAATATATTCCGAGAAGGTTCTATAATAGGACAAATGTAATCAAATTTAGGGAACTTATGTCCGCAGAATCATTAGTGGTCCTTAATAATCTCAGTACTTTCTTACACTTGATAATAATTTTTTTCCGAAATACTTGTCCCTAGAGAATATTATTATTCAGTCACTTACCCAGGTATCATATGCATGTTTAAATCCATGTTTGTTTTCGCCGTTGTAAATCTCAAGCAGACGGTTTTTTTTGTTATTTATTTTTGATAATACAGTTCACTATCGTTCGTACTTATTTACTATTGTCATTTAATGTTTATTTATTTTCTCTATCACTTAAATACCATGTAGCATGTAATATCTATTGCGACCGTTTCTAAAATATCCCAGTCAATGACATACGTTTTCCACTATGTTTTTCTCGTGGTATAATTCTCCCAACATATCCACTAGTCAATGAAATACCTTTCCTGATCACGATTTCCACGTGATCCAATTCTCGTAACATTATTTTGTTTTCTTATCACGCTTTACCCGTGCGTACCCCAATTCTCTCAACGTGCCTATTTACCATTTAAATTACAGATAATGATATTAACAAGGTCTACATAGTTTTAAATATTGTGTTAAATTGATTGACATGTTATTTACTTATTAACTTTGTATTTATCTGTCCCCATCTAATTACCCATATTTCAATATTAAACAAAATGAATCATGCTATTACATGTCTGTAATCTGATATTAATAAAAGTAATTGTTGTTGTTGTTGTTGTTGTTGTAGGAAAAAAATGAATGTATAATATGTAATTTTTAGAATATTACAACTCATATACTTTCTACAGACAATTTGTTTTAACATATACGTATATTGCATCATTCCGTCGTTTGTTCATTCGTTCGTTCATTTATTAATTAATTCATTCATTCATTCATTCAATCACTCACTCATTCATTCATATAAACAATATCAATATTGAAATACAGTGCGGTAAATGGAGATATAGGCCTCTCAGCTAAGATACATCCAATGATAGAAAGTAATAATAGAAATAATATAATTAGAAAGTATCATGAATAAAGTAATATTTTAATTGAACAAAAAAGTTTTACCTTTTCCTAGTTACTGTAGGACAAAAGCTCTGAAAATTGTTTCTTTGAACAGCTTTCAGCGTTATTCATCCTTGCCGATGAATTGCTGTCGATGTTATCATTAAAAAGAGGCGAACAGCTGATGACGTTACTAAAATTTTGATGACACTCAAACTTAAATACCTTATAACTTTAACTGAAAAGCTTTTTTGAAGGTATGGTTTGGAATATTTAATGACAAAATGTTGACGTTTACGAATCGTATGAAAAAAGGATTAATTATCATGAGAAAATATAAGTTTTTGTGACTTCAAACTAAAAATACCGCATCTCATCGGATAGTGTGGTTATTTTCAGTCAAAATTCATGTGAAGTAAAGCTTGCACAGGGCCAGAAATTTGTAAGCATGCTCCTTTGGATGTTGATTATGAATCCATAACATTGATTAACTCGAAGACAGTTTGGATATGTTAAAAATAGATGAATACTTATCGTACGTCAATTGTATTCCCCGCGCCGACATGTATATACTGGTACAGCTGTGGACGCTGGAACAGCTGTCTGCCCATTTAATTGTACGGTGTGAAGAAGAATAGTCGATTTAAATCACTTCTACATAAAAGTAATACCCGAGTGGTTAAGGTCGTTGACTTCAAATCACTTGCCCCTCACCGATGTAGGTTCGAATCCCGACAGGGACTTTGGATTCTTTCATGTGAGGAAGCTATCCAGCTAGCTTACGGAACGTCGGTGGTTCTACTCAGGTGCCCGTTCGTGCCTGAAATAATGCACGGAAGGGCACCTGGGGTCTTCCTCCACCAGTAAAGCTGGAACGTCGCGATATGACCTATACTGTGTCGATGTGACGTAAAACCCAAAAACAAACAAACAAAAACACATAAAAGTAATACAAAAAGAACTAAACCGAATATAGTTTGTAAAGAGCATGAAGAAAGGTAGCTTATACATAAAGGTATATGACGTTAACATTTTAATGTTCCAAAACAGTACGATGAATGGCTTGTGCAAGTTTAATAGTTATCACTCAATGCACTACGAAAGTTTGAAAAGAAATAATGAAAAATAGAATGCAGCTGCAGGCAAAGTTAAGATATCATAAAGCAAGATGGAATCAAGCGTAATGCAAGTTCCAATGTCATCAAGCAAGATGGAATCAAGCATATAATGCAAGTTTAAATATCATAAAGCAAGATGGAATCAAGCATAATTCAAGTTCCAATGTCATAAAGCAAGATGGAATCAAACATAATGCAAGTTCCAATGTCATCAAGCAAAATAGAATAAATGCATTAATTCTGTTCCATAGAAGTGCGCAGGGGACCAGTCTAGTTATGCCAATCGTACACATTGTTACAACTCGGCAATCTCCGTCAAGTTCGGAATTCTTGAAGTCGCCCGAGGTGTTTTGAGTGGTTAGAACACTAAAATTTGAAAATTACCATATACGGGTGCCAGTGTGCACAAGTGTGCGACTGTCTTAATATTAACGTTTATAGATCATAAATCATATAAGAAAACAAATACCGATTAAACATTTAAAGTAAGATTTTAATGTTACAACTTTGAACTGCATGTTATGGTCTTTCATGTTACTATGCAGTGTTACCAACTTCTTCTTCTGGGCCTACTTAAGATTACTTTTAAATAAATCGATTCCACCTCTTTTTTGTAAATCTGTCTTTATTATTTCTTTCCACAATCCACGGTTATTTTCATCAAATATACAGTAGATTAGATCGTATTAAATCTTAGTGAGCCTATTCTGAGAGCTGTACATTTCTTTTACCAGAAATAAGGGAAATTGTTCAAATATATACACATATATGTAACAGGGTCTTACTTTTCTATACGAAATCTGCTGTTGATCGACTTTAGACTGGCACATTGGCACGTTATTTATCTTGAAGATAAAATTTGATAATGATAAAAAGAATATGATATTCAAACATGGCACTATCACTTCTGTTTAACGTTTATTCTAATCCCTTAGAGCCCTGTGACATGTTGTACATAATAAAAGCTGTTTTATTAGAAAATTTAAAAAAGTGTGATTTTGTTGGAAAAAAAATACACAAAATCAAGTCTAAAATTTTCCCCATTGCTGTATGGACAAATGCATGTTTGCAAGAAACAGACGCTTGTTTTGGTTGAGTCTATTATGATTGTTTAGAGGGGTGAGTTGTCATACACAAATTTACAATTTGTAAGCATTTATTACTTTGCAATGATTTTTATTATTTTAAATGCTTTTGGGATTGTTTAATAAAATTATTTGTATTTAGAATTGTTATATGTCCGATTAAACGCATGATTTTAATGAAAATGAAATCAGTTCACACCTTCATGTGTATTGATCACGTGTTGGTTTCAGCCAATGAAAACAATCATTTCAAAAATGTTGACATTGCAAATTTCGACATACCAGCTATAAGTCAATAAGGAATTATAAATATAGCTAACCTGGGCGCGTGGTATCAGTGTGGCAATACCACGTGACATTGACGTCATTTTCGGCATCATTTCCAAGACAAATGTTGCTCGATTCGGAAAAGAAAATAGCCGTAAATATTTTATTTCTGTACCAATTTCTTTGGGATATGCACCAGTCTACGGGGAAAAATATAAGCTTTCCACAGAATATTCGATCTTCGTTAGTTTATTAGCCGTTTTATCAAACACTTTGCCTAACCTTGGAAGTTGCTTGTATTAGAGCGGGCTTCAGTTGCAAGCTATTTCGTTTTCTGGCGTTATCTGGTCTACGCCATGATTAAAAAGTCAGGTTTACATCAACCGGGAGTACGGAAGGCAAAACTCTACCTAAATATGTTCATATTTTTATTATGAATGACATAAATCTTACATTTTTCTTCAATTGTCAAATCTGGCACCAGTTCCAAGTCGAAAAAAAGGACTATACAGTTTAAAGCCGATTTTAGAATCCGTTGCAAATGCGAAGCAACATGCCTACCGTTCTCTTTCTATAATTATGTTAACCATGAAAAACTTTTTATTTTCTATACAATTTACATAAACACAAATGAATATTTAAATGATTTTTCCTCGCTTCAAGTGATTTTAAAAGTAGTAAAATTGTTGTCTGTACTGCAGTATTTGTAAAGAAATTGATTTGCTCTTTAATCATTGTTCTTTCACGGTAATGATTATGAAACATTTATTTGTGTCATGTAGAATACTAAACATGGAATAGAAAACAGAAACCCTAAATTTCCCCTAAAACGGCAAAATTGAAAATGTTTCAGGCTCTGATTGACTTAACTAGCCTGTCCAATGAACGTGCACATTCCGGATCACTTCGATTTGTATGCTGTAAAAAGGGTTACGCCTCGACGCGGCAATTTTAAAGTCAAATGTTATTCTTTTGTAAAGAGCCTTTGTATATATATAAAGAACCTGTAGCAATCTTTTAGTATGATAGATTTAGCTTTTTAACACAGTGGCACTCGTTGATAAAAAATATTTTTACATCCTGTTTTCATACCCACGGAAACCGTTTTTCGTGAACTGGATATAACTTCGTTCACTTAAGAACACTATTAAACACTATCTATTTTATAATTGCTTTTATTTCTGTTGATGAACTGCATATCTGACAAATTTAGTTAATTATATCAGTCAACTCAGCTTTATCAGAGAGCTCACCAATAAACATTGTAAAGAGAGGAAGGGAACGGAATATTTGTGGTTTGAAAACATTTAAATCGAGTAGAACTTTTTTAACAATAATGTCTTTTTCAACTGAATAAAAACGATAGGGCTATTTGGGACTATTTCTTATCGATGTGGTCATTGGCTGTAAATGCATGGATTATTGCACGCGGCAATGACCTGCAAATGTCCTCAATAGGCTTTTTGTAGCCATTTTAAGATTTAAAAAAGGATCGCACATTAAAATCTAAAACATGATAAACGTGACCGCATATACTAAATAAGTGAATTATCTGATATGTAAATAAAGAAGTAAGTCATTTGACAGTTGAAGGATAAGAATTGAAATGGACTCTTCAAATGTAATCGCAATTTTACTAAGCTTATGTTAGCTATCAATTATTCAATGGACGCATCAGTGCCATATGGACCCAAGTCATAGATCTTGCCGAGGTTGCCTATACAGATGTTAATGTAAATATTTAAATAATTATTGATAATCATTGTTATTTTCCGTCTTGTTGAATGTTTTGTTTCAAGAAATTTGATTTGATCGATGGATGTTGGTTTGTAAAATCATTTATCTGTTAACTATTTTCTACTTTGTTTACTCCACATGACGTCCATTCTCGTTCTTATTCATGGCTATTTTGGGTCTTTTTGATAAATAGAGAATTATAAGTAATGCAACTAAGTAACAATTCTATCAGATTTACAAGGCAAAGTTCCAAGTTCAAATTGTGTTTTAGTTTATCAAACTCTATAGAACTTTATTATACAACAATTCCAGAAAAATATATACCTTTTAAAAGTCTCTCTTTTGAGGACAGAAGAACCTGTTCGTCACATTCACGAGTGTCAGTGTTTGTCAGAATAAACTGAAAAAATACCTATAGCTTAACAACACTCGCGTTAAAGTGTAACCCTTTCCATATCATACAAAGGTGTTTTTATATTAACTCTTTCTCTCACTGAGAGCACATATATTTCTTATCAATTTCGCCATTGTGAAATAGAATAAAACACATTTAACTACATAGGATAAGATGAGCAATACTTTAAACATCTTCAAAACGAAACCAAACATTATTTTCCGACAGGACTAAATCTACGAGATTTGACGTGCACTATTGCGATACAAGTAAGTGTTTTAAGGAACAATCAGTTTTTTCACAATCTCTCTGTGAAAGATCAACAATGAAAAACTAAATTGTAGAAAGAGAACGGTAGGCATGTTGCTTCGCATTTGCAACGGATTCTAAAATCGGCTTTAAACTGTAGTCCTTTTTTTCGACTTGGAACTGGTGCCAGAATTGACAATTGAAGTAAAATGTAAGATTTATGTCATTCATAATAAAAATATGAACATATTTAGGTAGAGTTTTGCCTTCCGTACTCCCGGTTGATGTAAACCTTACTTTTTAATTATGGCGTAGACAAGATATTGCCAGAAAATGAAATAGCTTGCAACTGAAGCCCGCTGTAATACAAGCAACTTCCAAGGTTAGGCAAAGTGTTTGATAAAACGGCTTATATACTGACGAAGATCCAATATTCTATGGAAAGTTTATATTTTTCCCCGTAGACTGGTGCATATCCCAAAGAAATTGGTACAGAAATAAAATATTTACGGCTATTTTCTTTTCCGAATCGAGCAACATTAGTCTTGGAAATGATGCCGAAAATTACGTCAATGTCACGTGGTATTGCCACACTGCATTATTTAAATGTAATAAAACTAATGCTTGATATTTCTAAAGAAGTAAATTTTAATCATATCTGAGGCATAATGTGCCTAATGTAATGTTATATTATTGTTGTGTGAAACTTCAAAGCCCAGAGCTTGGATTTTTGACATGTAGCATCAAATTGTAGTTTTCTACATATTAGTATTATTAATCATGACCCTTGGGTCAAATTGGCCCTGCCCCAGAAGTCTCTTGCTTTATGTATAGGAAAACACATCTTTTTGTGAATATAAAACAAATTGACATTTGAGTGTATATTGCCTCAAATTTGCAGTGCTCTTGTTTTACTTCCTGCTACTTGGTTATATTTCCTTTCACTATAGAAAGATGCCCCGTTTTATCTTGGCAGAATAAAGTTATTACAAATTCAAATCTAAAACACTAACATGGATTGTACTAAATCTAATCCCTTTTAGAACTTGGAAAATTCCTGCTAGATGTTTTACTTGCCTAAGTCTATACTCATAATCACTAGAAATACTTGAATCTACAAGACTTTAGTGTTTTAGCATGGATTTTAAGTTATTTCCCTTTGTGAACTTGAATAGCTTAAGTTTTGTGGAATCCATTTGAAACTTTATGTGAGGGATGTTGCATATATACATTATCTCTCATGTACAGACTCAATCAAACCGAGTCTGCAATTCTCTTGTAATTTTGTTGTAATTAATGCTTCCGAGGGATCACTTTGTCTCCAGATTTTTTTACAAGTCGTTCAGATTATAATTGTATGTCAATCACCAAGACCCGTAACTAGCATGAAAGTTAGAAATTATTTAGAAATCCCCCCCCCCCCCCCCCCAAAAAATTAAATTTGGGCATCCTTCTCTCATTTCAAAATGGTTAGATGGGTCAAAAATAGAAATGGCCTGGTTGCATTTGTATACCAGATACCACGAGGCTTTGATGTTACTAAAATTTTCTACCATTGACCATTAATGTCGAAAATACGAGTAAATCTGTTATTATTGCTTCAAGAGTTATGAACCTTGTCACATAAGATGTAAATAATAATAACATAATAATAATAAGGAATTAGTATTTGAAGTTTGAGGTAGATACCTTTAAAACTAAAGAAGTTATAGTAAAAAATAATATTTTTTTCAAGTAAAAAAAATCTAAGTATATGGGGAGATAATTTTTGCAATATTGCTGCTAAAGTTATGAACCTTGTCAAATAACATGTGGTTAATACATTTGAAGTATGAAGTTGATCCCTTAAGAAATAAATAAGTCACAGTAAAAAATATTTTTTATGGTAAATTCTAAGTTCAAGGGAAGATAAATCAACAACTTTTGGCGCTAAAGTTATGAACTTCGTCACATAAGATGTGGTTGATGATAAGGAACATATGTTTGAAGTTTGAAGTTGATACTATAAGAAATAAAAAAAAATATAGAGAAAAATATTTTACTGCACCAAAACTTTAATCTAAAATCTGGACGCCGACGCCATGGCGAGTAGGACAGCTCTCCATATTCTTTGTATAGTCAAGCTAAAAATGACAAACAGTACAAGGACAAATAAACATCTAATTTTTTACTAGAGTGAAAACAGTTCATAAAATGATCAGTACATAAAATATAAACATATCACAGAGTTATCTAATAGTCTCTTTAAATAGAAACAAACATAAAAGACAAGTAAAGGTTGTAAAACTGGTGTGAGAATACTAAGCTTTAAAAAGATCAATAACAGATAATGAAAAAATAGTATATCTGTATAACTTGATAGATAAAATATAAACACTGATATGTAAATAATATTTCATTGTAATGTTTACAGTAACTTGGCTAAATCGATCACAGCAGTAAATTGTACATAAACATTATTTTATCATTATTTCCAATGAAAGTTCATCTTCGACATACACACACACACTAAGTGTCTGCTATTCTATATTCATTAAGTCCATGATAGAAGTAAAGAAAGATATCCTTCACAAAACTCATACAATGAAAAATGCATATTGATCGTGATACCTTGGTGTAACATAAATTTAGTCCTAGGTAATACTGGCAACAACATCATTGGTACATTTCAGATCTGTATACACCAATGTAATTCTTGAACTTTTCACCTGATTACATAAGTAAATTGTTAAAAAAATCACTTGCATTATTATGTTGACTTAAAACTTGAAATTATCTCATTCCATTTTCTCATTATTTTTGTGGGCCCATTGTTAATGATTATTCATGGGGAAGTCAAATGCTTAAAAACACCTAATGATGTAATTTTTGAATGAAAACTTATTTCCATGTCTTATTGTTCGCATGGTTTGTATTCATTTTTTGTCACATGACCGAGTAGAAACTGGTTTTACATCAGAGTTTGTGACAGGACCTGCATAGTTATGTCAATAAGTTTTACATCAGAGTTTGTGACGGGACCTGCATAGTAACATCACTTGTAGAAATTCTATCTGTTTGCTGCTGCGGCATCATAAACTGATTACCAAGAGCCATCGTTATATCTGTTAAAGCCTAAAATAACAAAGAATTTTGTTTTAAAAGTTGGTTTTATAGCAGTGTTAAAGTCTAAAATATCAAAAAAGTTGGTTTTATAACAGTGTATCTAATGATAGCAAAAAGGGTGGTTTTATAACAGAATATCTACTGTTAAAGCCTAAAAAAATTGGTTTTATAACAGTGTAACTGTATCTAATGATAGCAAAAAAGTTGCTTTTATAGCAGAATATCTACGGTTAAAGCCTAAAATAACAAACAAGTTGGTTGTATAATAATGTTTCTAAATATCATCATCTCATCAAAACAATTGTGCCACAAGTTCTAAGCAAAAAAAGGTATGGACTTTAATAATATGTACATATATCTATTTAAGACCGTTGGTCATTCCATACATTTTTCATTACTAACTAAAGTATGGTAAAAATGTAATACTGTAACAAAGTGTTAGTTGAGGTAAAATTACAAAGAGCATCAACAGCGCTTTTTTTTGTAGATACTTTAAGATAGCACAAGCAAACAAGAGGGCCATGATGGCCCTGAGGTCGCTCACCTGTATATAGGCCCCCCCAACCCCCCAACGTTGCAGGGCCAATTTAACCCAAGGCTTTTATTTGCACAAACTTGGTAGACACCCATAAGAAGATGTTTCATGCTAAACATCTAAACTCTAGCTCATTGGGCTTTTTAAAAGTAGATTTTTTTAAGTTTTTATTATACACATATAGTTAAAAACAATGACACCCCTGGGGCCGGGCCAGTTTTGACCCCAGGGCTTTTATTTGAACAAACTTTGTAGACACTTACTAGAAGATGTTTCATGCTTAATATCTAAACTCTAGCTATTTGGGTTTTTCCAAAGAAGATTTTAAGTTTTTGCTATACACATATAAAGAAAATCAATGACCCCCCGGGCGGTGCCAATTTTGACCCCAGGTCTTTTATTTGAACAAACTTTGTAGACAATCACTAAAAGATGTTTCATGCTTAATATCTTAACTCTAGCTATTTTCAAAGAAGATTTTTTAAGTTTTTGCTATACACATATAAGGAAAATCAATGACCCCCGGGGCGTGGCCAATTTTGACCCCAGGGCTTTTATTTGAACAAACATGGTAGACACCTATTAGAACATGTTTGATGCTAAATATCTTAGCCATAGCTCTTTGAGCTCTTTAAAAGAAGATTTTTTAAGTTTTTACTATATGCATATAGGGAAAATCAATGACCCCCCGGGGCGGGGCCAATTTTGACCCAAGGGCTTTTATTTGAACAAACTTGGTAGACACCCATTAGAACATGTTTCATGCTAAATATCTTAGCTCTAGCTCTTTGGGTTCTTTAAAAGAAGATTTTTTAAGTTTTTACTATATGCATATAGGGAAAATCAATGACCCCCCGGGGCGGGGCCAATTTTGACCCCAGGGCTTTTATTTGAACAAACTTGATAGACACTTATTAGAACATGTTTCATGCTAAATATCTTAGCTCTAGGTCTTTTCGTTCTTTAAAAGAAGATTTTTTAAGTTTTTACTATATGCATATAGGGAAAATCAATGACCCCTGGGGCGGGGCCAATTTTGACCCCAGGGCTTTTATTTGAACAAACTTGGTAGACACCTATTAGAACATGTTTGATGCTCAATATCTTAGCTCTAGCTCTTTTGAGTTCTTTAAAAGAAGATTTTTTAAGTTTTTACTATATGCATATTGGGAAAATCAATGACCCCCCGGGGCGGGGCCAATTTTGACCCCAGGGCTTTTATTTTAACAAACTTGGTAGACACCCATTAGAACATGTTTCATGCTAAATATCTTAGCTCTAGCTCTTTGGGTTCTTTAAAAGAAGATTTTTTAAGTTTTTACTATATGCATATAGGGAAAATCAATGACCCCCCGGGGCGGGGCCAATTTTGACCCCAGGGCTTTTATTTGAACAAACTTGATAGACACTTATTAGAACATGTTTCATGCTAAATATCTTAGCTCTAACTCTTTTCGTTCTTTAAAAGAAGATTTTTTAAGTTTTTACTATATGCATATAGGGAAAATCAATGACCCCCTGGGGCGGGGCCAATTTTGACCCCAGGGCTTTTATTTGAACAAACTTGATAGACACTTATTAGAACATGTTTCATGCTAAATATCTTAGCTCTAACTCTTTTCGTTCTTTAAAAGAAGATTTTTTAAGTTTTTACTATATGCATATAGGGAAAATCAATGACCCCAGGGCTTTTATTTGAACAAACTTGGTAGACACCTATTAGAACATGTTTGATGCTCAATATCTTAGCTCTAGCTCTTTGAGTTCTTTAAAAGAAGATTTTTTAAGTTTTTACTATATGCATATAGGGAAAATCAATGACCCCCGGGGCGGGGCCAATTTTGACCCCCAGGGTTTTTATTTGAACAAACTTGGAAGACACTCACTAGAAGATGTTTCATGCCAAATATCTAAGCTCTAGCTCTTATGGTTTTTTAAAAGAAGATATTTAAAGTTTTTTCTTTTGGTTGCCATGGCAACCAGAGTTCTGCATGGAATTAAATTCTTTGAACAATTTTTAAAGGTGACCACCAAAGAAACATTCCTGTGAAGTTTGGATGAAATTGGCTTAGTGGTTTATGAGAAGATGTCATTTAAAGTAAAAGTTTACGGAAGGACGACCGACGGCCGGACGCCGGACGAAAAGCGATCACAAAAGCTCACCCTGTCACTTTGTGACAGGTGAGCTAAAAATGACTGGTTAGAACTCAACTGCCTCATCATCATTATTTTGATGTATTATAATAATTGCTTTGTATTTGACCCCTCTTGTCGCTTTACCTTCATTTTCCTTCTGGCATTGAATGATTTGATATTGTTCTGTGTCTTCTCCATATGTTCACCTGATGCTGCCATTCCTTTCACCCATGGATGTTTTAAAGCTTCCTCTGCTGTAAGCCTTTTTTTACTGTTCACAGTCAAAAGTTTTCTTATCAGGTCCTAAAATCAGTCAAAAAAGTTTTACTATTCACAGTTCTAAGTTTTTGTATCAGGTCCTAAAATCAATCAATAAAGTTCACATTCAAAATGATCTTGTATCAGGTCCTTAAATCAGTCAATTAAGTTTTGTTATTAGTCAAACATTTTTGTATCAGGCCCTAAAATCAGTCAGTAAAGTTTTACTTTTCACAATTAAAAGTTTTTACATCAGGTTCTTAAGTTAGGCAATAAAGTTTTATTGTTCACAGTGCTAACATCAGTCAAAAAAAAGTGTTACTGTTCACAGTCAAAAAAAATAACATATCAGGTTCTTCAATCAGTCAATAAAGTAATTAAGATACATCTTGATTGTTCTAGATTTTACATCAATTATGCTGGCAACAACTGAACAAATGTTTCATGATTCTATTCAAATCGCTTTTAAGCTTATTATAATGTTTTGGCAGATTTGAAACAGATCTATGCTTTTTACTTTCTGTCATCTTTTACATCACATATTCATTCACAAATCACTCATTCATTTATTCATTCATTCATTAATGATAAGTTAATTGATTTTTTTGTAAAAAAAAACAAAAAACAAAAACCCCACAGCAAAACAAACATACAAGCTGTAAAAATCCCGCCCCAAAAGGTTTCAGAATAATGGTATTATAACTCCCAGAATGATTGTTAAGACTAACCTTTGCATTTTCTCCTATATAATCCCAGTATGGTGAATCAAATTCATAATCTCCCTTGATGATCTTTTTGTACATATGTTGATCATTATCATCATAAAATGGTTCATAACCACACAACCTGTAATTACACAGTAGAGTCATGATATGAACAACTGAGCCGTGTCACGGCAAAACCAACACAATGCATTTGCGACCAGCATGGATCCAGACCAGTCTGCGCATCCTCGCAGTCTGATCAGGATCCATGCTGTTCGTTATCAGTTTCTCTACTTGTAATAGGGTTGGTAAACGAACAGCGTGGATCCTGATGAGACTGCGTGGATGCGCATGCTGGTCTTGATCCATGCTGGTACAAAACCCATTATGTTGGTTTTGTCATGGCACGGCTTAATTCATTTTTTTTGTTTTGTCCCAACATCACTGTTTAAAGTTATGTTAATACTCTCCAGCTTGACTGTGACTCTCCATGCTTAGTTTAATGTGAATTCACTTAATTTTGTGATTTTGTTGAACATTTTCATGGATTGTCTGGTTTTGCAAATAAGAAAAATGCATACATGAAATTCAAAAATCATATTACTGCAGACAAAACAAAAATTTGTTGAATCTTACATTCCTGGATAGACCTATGCACAAAAACAATGAAAATTAGCAACCTGACTAAAGTTCAGTGCTTCTTATATTTACATGAAGATCTGATTGCCAGTAACACATATTCACATTCTAGCTGATATGGCTATTTTTAGCAAACCTTGCAGAGAATTATTTTTTTTTTTAAAAAAAACACAAAAAAACTTGAAGTACATGCATGTTTTTGGAATATAATTTTTGCAAAACATTAGATCGTTTCTTGGTATCTGAGTGTTGAATTTAGGTAATTTATCTAGTAAGTGTTGATGCCGCCAGTTTTGGCTGATTGAAGGGTAACAAGAAGAAGCATGACAAGCTCTGAACTTCAGTCAGATTCGAAAATTAATTTTCAACAAATAATAATTATTCACAAATAATAATGATTTTGCAGTAATCTAAAGGAGGCACATTGATTGACTTAACTACCTTCTGCAATTTATTAGGATAGCTTCCAAAAATAAAATAATGTGAATACAGTCAGAAATTAATGCAAAGAAAAATAACGTTCGATAGTAAATATATGTTGAACCTAATTAAGTGACGATTCTATACATGATAATTTAGATAACTTGTTAGATTAGGTTTAAGTCATCACTTGAATCTGTAAAGACAGATAAGGAGATAGGGATACTCTGTACAGTTATTGTTTTTTTGTTGTCATCAAAACCAGTACACATGCACTAATTTATTAATTATAAATGATGGTAAACAGTAATGAACTACCAGAGTAAATTTAGAAAGAAATACAAATAAATTGTCAATAATGTTAATAGAAGGTTTATATTAAACTGCTCATTTCCTATATCACACTTTTTGGGCAGGAAATTGAATTTACTTTCAAAATATGTTTAATATGATAACTTTCTCAAATGATTTTTTTCTTCATAATCTCTGGTATATTTGAACCTACAGCTGTAAGGGGCAAGTTATTCAAAGCAATTTTTACCACTCAACCACCTCATAGCTACTATAAAGAAACATCCAAAGAAAAAAATATCTTTAAATAAAAGGCATAATTTTATATCTTGAAATAAAAGGCATAATTATATATCTTACTTTTTAGTATAATATTATGAAAATGTCATACAATTATTGTTTAATAAGTAGCAAATTTTCTATATGTATTTACGATGTTACACAAACATTAACTTACAGAATATATGCAATCACTCCTATGCTCCACAAGTCAACAGGGCTTGAATACTGAGACCCTTTAACTACCTCAGGTGCTAAAATGTAAAAAGAAAATGCAAAATCATTCTATTCTGCAGGTCTAAACTAGAGTTTATTCCGTTATCCTAGAAAGGTGAGGGCATTATGTGAAATAAATCAATACAAAATAAAAACATTACATATTCTTGCATAAAACTGCAAACACATACATAATAGGTTAAGAATACATGCATTAATAGATAGATTCCTATTACTGCATGTTTTTTATTATTGTTATGCCCCATATTTTACATCAAATTCTTTAGAGTTAAGATTGCTAAAGAATTTATTATTGTAAAAATAGCTTGTATGTATATAGTTGATTATATTTGTATTTTCATTTTTTTTTTGTATGTTTATAAATGGTTTTATGTATATTTTTTGTTAAATGAAAACTGTTAAATGACAATTAATATTTCTTTTCAAAAACCCTAAACTTTGGAAGCCATTTAGGAAATTATTAATCTTAAGGATATTAATTAAATAAACATCCCATACTCTAGTAAAAACTGTCATAATCTCAAGTCTGCCTAGAGTAATAAATTTATAATATCTTTTTGAAAAACTTGTTAACCTATCATCACTTTCTGTGTTAAATAATGATGATATTTCCTCTATATGTATAAAATGTGTGAAACTTATCAAAAAGTCGATTTATCTATAATCCTTTGGCTTCCAGCTTGTTTGTCACCTGGAATCAGTATTTTCCTATTTAAGCAACTGAAATCCATCCAACTTCATCATTCGAAATTGGATATTAATAAAATAAAAAGTTAAATTTATTTTCAACTCTTGATTCCAGCCCGGCACCTTCCATATCCTTAGTCCCATAGGTACTCCTCGTATTATAGTGTAATATCAACAACAGAGAATTCTTGCGCGTATCAAGAATATTTCAGCGCATATCAACTGGTGGAGAATAAAGTGGTGGAATCTCAGGTCGACACTGTTAAAGCTACAAGCTACACAGCAACAAGCTAACTGGAAACGAAGCTAAAGTTACCTTAATGAAGATAATAAGAAGTCACTTGATTTAAACAACGCCAGAAACACAGAAAACATTGTATTATCTTGAAAAAGATAGGACAAGATCTAAAAGGGGCGTGAAGGAAACATATTTATCTAAAATAAAAAAAACACTAAAAAGAAAGTTGGTGCTTCAATTTTCCAAAAAGAACCATCAAATAAGATAGTCAAAGGTGTTTAACACAGTACAAACTTGGAATAATAAGAACTTAATAAGTTAACACTATCCAGTGATAAGTGTGTTATCAAAAAAATTTTAGTAAATAATCAGGAAATCATCACCACAAGATGACCTGCAACAGCCACAGAAGTATAGAAAAACACAAGGAAAACAGCCAGATGAAAGGTCACAAGCCAGAAACAATATACCCTGCAGAAGATGTAGTGGTAAGGCATGTTCCTCTATTAACATTGTATTAGAAAAATAATTATGTAAGGGTGGAATCATTTTACTTAAACAAAAAGAAAATGGATAATATCAGAATAAAGAAATTGTGCCTTTTTTTTGTAAATAAAGCTCATGTAGAGAGGCACACCAAAGTTAAAATCAGAAGGAAAAAAGTTTTTCTTGTAGAACAGAATGTAGGTTTCAAAATTCCAAAAAATACATTTTTAATTAACCCAAGACACTGATGAAAATAATTAAATTCTGAGATTGCAAAACAAATAAAAAAAAAATAATGGCAAAGCAAATGTTAAATTTGATATCAGGTACTGATAAAAGTAAGCTACAAAATGTAAAAAAAAATCTACAAAAAACTTATTGAAGATACATGTAGTTAAAATTAAAACTATAATAACTGAAAATAGTAAAAAGCCAAAATAGGCCATTCAAATCACAGGTTTTTTACCATAAGGAATGACAAAATGTCCAGGCTAAACCTAGTGGTAGGCTGCACTGGTTCAAAGCTTAAACTGAAAAACAGTTTAAATAGTGATAAAAAAAAAAAAAAAAAAACTAGGGATAGAAGATAATTGTCCCCATAGTGATGATAACTATCTGAAACCCATACATGAATGGGAAAAGGCAACCCAAATATTTTGTAACTCCTAAGTCATATTAAACAATGAAATTTGATGTTAAGTTTATTAATGTAGCTGGGTTTACAGCTTCTTAGCTGGTGTTCATGGAATTCCACCCTCTTTTATCTTTACTTATCTGTCTAATATTGAAT
Organism: Ruditapes philippinarum; assembly: GCF_026571515.1. NCBI lineage: Eukaryota > Metazoa > Mollusca > Bivalvia > Venerida > Veneridae > Ruditapes > Ruditapes philippinarum. Next base: position 49,970 of record NW_026857242.1, read on the forward strand.
ATCAGTAGTGAGTCCACAACCTTATGTTGTCTTAATAGTGCTAAATCTCTCTTTCCCCTTTCTTAATTTGGCTCGCTACTGGCATTTAATCAATTTCTTCACTTTAAGAACACCCTTGCTATGTAAAGTTTACACTCATGCTATTGTTCCTTTTTGCTGTTGTACTGATGTATCAGCTTCCTTCACTGTGCTCATGACAATATAGTATCCCATCTTTAGCAGAACCTCTGCTTGATGGACAAAAATATTTGCCAACAAACTGGCAAGCTTAACTTTGTTGCATACTATTTGATGAGTATTACAATTATTTGATGAGTGTTACAATCACTTAAGATGTACTATCATATGCCTCAGAAAACTGACCCATAATTGTCTGAAAAAAAAATCTCAAGCTTACAATGCTTTGGTTACAAATGTACCATCTTTCTTATATATACAAGTCTGCTACAACAGATAGAACAGTTAATCAAAATTTTAATTTTTCAGAATGATATCACTGTTTTACAATTAAAAGACTTGATTTGCTCTTCAACATTAATGGTATCTTGGCCAAATTTCATAATCAAAAACAAAATGAATGAAACCATATTGCAGGTAGAAAACGAAATCCTTGTTCCAATTTATAAGGTTCGCAGGCTAAAACACGTTCTAAAGAAAACATTTTTAGTAAATCTATATACCAAGTTTCAAGGACAAATGATTCCACTTCATAATTGGCTAAATTAAGAGGAACAGCCTTACATAAAAGACTTTATAATCTATGTACATTTTTGTATATATGTTTGTTGTTTGTTTCCATATGTTGCATACAAGTTTATTTAGTTTTTAAAATACTTTTGTTCTACTTTTCCAAACAATTTAGTCCATCCGATATTATATATCAATACCCCTAAACTTTGGGGACCAAAGCTAAAAAGCCAGGGGAAGTTGTTATGCCCCATATTTTACATCAAATTCTTTAGAGTTAAGATTTCTAAAGAATTTATTATTGTAAAAATAGCTTGTATGTATATAGTTGATTATATTTGTATTGTCATTTTTTTTTGTATGTTTAGAAATGGTTTTATGTATATTTTTTTGTTAAATGAAAACTGTTAAATGACAATTAATATTTCTTTTCAAAAACCCTAAACTTTGGAAGCCATTTAGGAAATTATTAATCTTAAGGATATTAATTAAATAAACATCCCATACTCTAGTAAAAACTGTCATAATCTCAAGTCTGCCTAGAGTAATAAATTTATAATATCTTTTTGAAAAAACTTGTTAACCTATCATCACTTTCTGTGTTAAATAATGATGATATTTCCTCTATATGTATAAAATGTGTGAAACTTATCAAAAAGTCGATTTATCTATAATCCTTTGGCTTCCAGCTTGTTTGTCACCTGGAATCAGTATTTTCCTATTTAAGCAACTGAAATCCATCCAACTTCATCATTCGAAATTGGATATTAATAAAATAAAAAGTTAAATTTATTTTCAACTCTTGATTCCAGGTATGTTTAATTACTTACATATATTTCTTTATTGTTGCATTAAATGATATTGATTGTAACATTATAAATATTGTGTTTTTCATATTCATATAGAATTTGTACTTTTGTAAATATAGTTTAAAACTTGTTAACATTTTTAATAGCAAGTATCATAACAAAATATTATTATACTGATGTAAGAGTCAAACATGAACCTTTAATTATAAGTATTATTTTACTTAATTATTTCTAATATTTCATGTCTTGAAGATATAATATAGAATTACAATATGTTGTATATAATTTCATTTACTGTACAATTTTTGATTTACAAAGTTAATTTGTCATTAACAAAGTCTTGTAAAAAGTAAGCTTTGTTACAATTATAATACAAATAGTTTAAGTAAAAAAGTAAAAATTAAAGCTTTTTGAAATCATAGTAAAATTTTATTGTAAAGTTCTTTTTAATATTTCGGTGTCGACAGGTACTTCTCACTAAGTCAATAAGCGAGTTATTTCCCTTGAATTATTAATTCCCTATTTTTATAAATAAAGTATTCTTTGTAAATTTTTGTACACTATTTTGAATGCTTAAATGATCTGCTGTACATGTTTAATGATCATGTCAATGATTGTGTACTTTGTAGTTTCATTTCATTCTATAGTTATTCCCCTTTAATGTGTTAATTCCCTGTTCTTTTAATTAAAGTAATTTTAAGGTATTGTCTCATACTATTTTGAATGTTTAAATGATTTTACTGTACATGATTAATAATCATGTAAATGATTGTGTACCTTGTAGTCATTTCATTCTATAGTTATTTTGTTTTATTCTTCTTGTATTTGTAATCATCATTCGAAGTTCGGAATTGGATATTAATAAAATAAAAAGTTAAATTTATTTTCAACTCTTGATTCCAGCCCGGCACCTTCCATATCCTTAGTCCCATAGGTACTCCTCGTATCATAGTGTAATATCAACAACAGAAAATTCTTGCGCTATCAACCAAGATATTTCAGCGCATATCATTATGCTTGACTCAGGGTGCAATGTACAAACAGCTTATTGCAATGACAGGCCCTGTAGTTTTATTGTGAAAACACAACTGTCAAATGACATCACATTAATAATTTGCATACAGTGGAAAGCATGGTACAAGCAATAACTTCTTGATAAAAATACTAATTATGAAGCGCTGAGTTTTCAATTTAGACTTATACTTTTATGCCAGAATAGCACAAAACACCTTTTTGTGCATTAACATGTGCAGAAGCCATAGACTTATAAAATCCTTCACCCTGCCAGCTCTAGCTTTAAATGTGTTCTATAATTATATTGGACATGCTATATAAAAATATATATATATAGTTACCACAGTAACCAGGGGTACCACACACTGTGTTTGTCGTCAGTTGTTGTCCAATAATTTTTGATAAACCAAAGTCAGCTGCAATGTAAAATCATGACTTAATTAATTAAAAATCAATCAATGCAGTTTTCCATTGTGTATGAATATATGAACATCATATCATACAGCATAATGAAACACATCAGTACAAATTTGAGTAATATATCCAATAAAGCCTTCATAAAATCTGACAAAATTTCTTGACTCTACCTGTCTAAATAAATAAAATAAATATTTCCCAGAACAGAAGCTATGAAAGAAATGTATTAAACATGGAACTTGCACTTTCTTTCCAACAAATATTAGAAAATGATGGTGATAAAATTGGCTGAATTTATTATATTTATGATATCTGATGGTTTATAATGACTTAATAATAATATAAGTAAAGCAAACAACCTTTTTTAAAATGTACAATGCATATAGCTTGTTGAGTCTTTATAACAAATTTATTGCACTGTACAACTGTTATCTTTTATTCAAATAAGAAATAGCTTTATAAATGTTCAGTACATATGTACTGACACGCCATAAACATCATGGCTGTCAAATGCAAATTGATGTCACAAACATGCAGTATGTGATATACCAATAAAATGAAGATGGAATTCACTGAATGCATTACATTAATAATGAAATGTTAGGGCATCACGTGACTGCATGTCTCTAGAAAGGTTAAATTTTCATGCAACATAAATCATTAAAGTGCCCTTAGCAGTAGCTAGGGCATGCAAATGTCATTTGTACCCAGTCTATAAATACATAAAGCTTTACATTACCTTCGAAATAAAATAAATCACAAGTATTTTAAGCATTTGTATCACAATTGATTAATTATATTAAAATTTCATAAAACTGAACTATTTTACTTACCAATTTTTAACTTGGCATCAGGGGACAAATTTTCATACAACAGGTTTTCAGGCTGAAAAAATATGCATATAACTATAAGCACTTATATAAGTGCAGTTATTAAAAAATAAGAATTTTTTTCAGCATGGAATTTTGATACTTCTTTCTCCAAAACAAAAAACATATTAATTATGGAAAAAAAATAATGTCTAAACCTTTTACTTTATGTCATAGTGCCTCTTGAAATATTATAGGAGCACCCAATCAATGTGTCCATTTCATGTTTTCTATTACGAATAATTCTTGTTAAGGGTGCCCAAATACTAAAGCCATTGGGACAATTATCTGGCAAAACAGCTTACTTTAAAAGAGAGTGTTTATTTTGCAAAAAAAAATGATTGGAGATTAATTTTGTCATCACCAAAATTACAAATGTAGTTCATTTTAGAGAAATATAGTGGCAGTAACCATGTAGGAGCCTCAGCCTCATTTCTAAAAGTGTTTTAGTTTTTATATCTTGATTGAAGCAGCCTTTTTGGTTTAAGAACTAAATCAACTTGTACCAACCTTCAGATCTCGGTGAATTATACCATTCTCATGAAGGAACTGAAAATAAGAAAAAACAGGATTAAGACCAAAATTATAATAATAATAATAATAATAATAATAATAATAATAACAATAATAATACTAATAATGAGGATGATAATAATAACAGAAAGAAAACTGTTAAGTGTTACCTTAAAACAAAATTATCTGAAAAAGATTTTTCGTTTTTTTTTTTAAAAATAATATAAAAGTTTGACTTTTTTTATTTAATTTTCACCAATTACAAAAGTTCATAGCACAGCTTTACATGATAGCATAAAAATGCTTTAGATACAACATACTAATTAACCTGTTTCAGATTTTTGTCCTGAGAAAAGTGTTCCTTGCAGGTTACTTAGATTTGTCTCAAAGAGACAGAACTTATGTTATTTAAAAGATCTAAGCTTTATTACATGTATATGATTTCCATGTACTCTAATAGAGGTGTTACCTGACCCAATAACCAGGTACTGAAGTACTTGTCCCAGCTCTTGTGGGAACAACTGATTATAGATCTCTATTTTCTTACAAATCATATAATGCATTTTATGATTTACATATTCAACACACCAGTTGAGCATTACAAATATGTGTCTGACTGCCTTACACTCTGTCCAGAGCTGTTACATAACAAGAGCTGCCACAGGAGAGGCAAAAAATATCTCCTGATCTTTATGACACAGTACATTATGTAGTTCTGTGCAATTAATTTTGAAAAAAAAATGAGTTAAGCTTGAAAAAAGTCATTTAAAAGTATAGAATTTATAGTGCAGACAAAAAATGTTCAATTTAACCTTCAATGGTGACTGAGCATGAGTCTGCACAGTTGCAGCATGGGTTTTGAACATTGCCTTGTTGAGGTAAACATATGAGCCAAGTTTATAAAAAATGCCTCTAGGGATACAGGATTTAAGATGTCTGATATTTGACCTTAAAGGGTGGCCTTGACTTGGAGTCTGCACAGACGCAGCATGGTTTATGCACATTGCCTTTTCGAGGTGAAAATTTGAGCAAAGTTTGAAGAAAATCCTTCAGGAGGCACAGGGTTTATAGAGCAGACATGAAATTGTCTGATATTTGACATTTGACCTTGAAGGGCGAGCTTGACCTTAAGCTGGCACAGCAGTGGCATAAAGTCTGCAAATTGACATGCTAAGGTGAACATTTGATCTAAGTTTGAAAAAAATCCTTCAAGGAGTATAGGTTTATAGAGGACACAAAATTGTCTGATATTTGACCTTTGACCTCCAAGGGTGAACCTGATCTTGAGCCAATACAGAAGTGGCATGGGTTCTGTACATTGCCTTGTTGAGGGGAACATTGGAGCCAAGCTTGAAGAGAATCCTTTTGGGTATCTATAAACATTATAGAGTAGACCAACTGACCAACACAACAAAGTGTTTTCTGTATCTACTATCTTACCCTGCCTCCACATCATGTTAATTAATATATAATGTGATTTATACCTGAACTGCAATAAGCATTTCTTTCACAGCCAATGCAGCATCTTTTTCAGAATAATGGCCCCTATTTGTGATTCTATAAAAGATAAATTTATGGCATATTAAATGAAAATTCAGCAGAGTATCAATAACAGCAAAGAAATATGTAAAAAAATGCAGACTAATAAGTGATGATTTGTCTGTTATAAAAATGCAAGTATTCAGTATCTAAGTGATTTAATCTCTTTTTTTTTCAAAGTTTTTTAAAGTTTAAGGTAGGTAGCAAGATTTAGAGTCAGTTCAAATATCAACACTTCTATTTCAGTAGACAATACTTTTTCATGCTTCTTATAATGTACATGTAACTTACCGTTCAAACAATTCTCCTCCAGTAACAAGCTCAAGCACCAGTAAAATTTGTGTGGGCGTCTCAAATATTCTATTCATCCGTATCTAAATAAAAATTCACCGTTTAATTACAAGATTTCGCAAGCAAAATTAATCTGATAACTACAACATGACGCGGCTTTCTACCCATGACCTCTGAACATTTGAGGCTAAAGTTGAGCTGAGTTGAGGCTATATAACACTACTACTGAAAGCAACCAGGTATTTTTGTTGGGGATACTTCAACAATGCTGTATAATTATTTTTTGTAAAATAACCATATCAGGTGAACCCCTTGTAATATATCATATCAAGCAATAGGAAATACATTATCTCCTATAAGCTGCATGCAACAGAATGACTTCTTTGGACCTTTCTGATAATGTTTCTGCAAATATTGTGTATCTATAACGACAAATTAGTTCTAAATTATAAAAAGATGGAAAAATTCATAAAGCAATAGCTAGATAGTTGATATAAAAATCAAGTGAACAAGTTATAACTCTTTCTTTCTGTTTGTACATTCAACATGATAATGATTTAAATGTGATAGCCAGAGTTTTAGACTTCTGTAATTCAACCTTTAACCTGTTTAACTGTTTAATGGATTTGCCCTGCTTTGAATAGGAACAGTTCATTTAAAATTTAAGGATTTCAAAATAAGCATCATTTATTATCAAAAGTACATTTAATGAGCTACCAACAGTATAGGGTATGTTTATGCAGCCTGGACTGACTCTATACTGTGGTGGCAAAAGCTAACAATTTTCAGTTCAAACAGGTAAAAGAAAAATAAGCATGGCAAAGATCAAACAATTAAATGATGCAAGTACATTTATAAACATTATGCGAAGCTATGCATGGACATTTTAAATCTGAGTACCTACCACATTGTCATGCTTGATTGTGAGTAAAATGCCAATTTCTGTTCCAACAACTTTTCTGTCAACCTTAAAAGAAAGAGAATAATGTAAAAAGAATTAGAAAGTTTGTTGTTTTTTTTAAAAAAGACAATGGAAAAGAATACACTATTTTATTTATTTTTTTTTTTTATAAAGATATCAAATTTATTTTATTTAGCCAGTAGTGGATAATACTACAAATTAGAACAAGAGGGCTATGATGGCCCTTAGTCGCTCACCAGAAACAACTGCTTTTCAGTGTTGGAATGTCAATAAATTCTCATATTAAACTTGAGCATAGAATATGTTTAAACAATAATTTGAAGAAATGCCATGACCTGGGGCATTTAAGCTTTAGCTTAAACAGGGCTAATCAAATTAATATGAGCAAACTTGATAAAAGACTACATTGTACCTACAGAATGCTACAAAGTTTAGTGATCATCTATCAATTATTTCAGTAGGAAATGATGTTTGAAGGTTTTTTTCTATTTTTAGTTTTAGTGGCCCCTAATAGGGGCTAATCAAATAAATATAAGCAAACTTGATGAAAGACTACCCAAGAATGCTACAGACAAAGTTTGGTGATCATCCATCAATTGGTTCTGAAGTAGGAGATGTTTAAAGATTTTTCTATTTTTAGATTTAGCGGCCCCTAAAAGGGGCCAATCAAATTAATATGAGCAAACTTGATAAAAGATTACCCAAGAATTCTACAGACAAAGTTTGGTGATCATCCATCGATAAGGTAGGTAAAAAAGACATTTTAAGGTATTTCTATCTTTACCTTTTGCGGCCTTTAAAAGGGGCCAATCAAAATAATATTAGCAAACTTAATAAAAGACTACCCAACAATGCTGCAGACAAAGTTTGGTGATCATCCATCAATTAGTTCTCTAGAAATAGACATTAAACGGTATTTCTATTTTTAGCTTTAGTGGTCCCTACAAGGGGCAAATCAAATTAATATGAGCAAACATGATAAAACACTACCTGAGAATGCTGTTGACAAAATTTGGTGATCATCCATCAATTAGTTCTGTAGAAGAAGGTGTTTAAAGGCTTTTCTATTTTTAGCCCTAGAGACCCCTAAAAGGGGCCAATCAAAATAATATTAGCAAACTTGATATAAGGCTACCTTAGAATGCCACAGACAAAGTTTGGTGATCATCCATCAATTAGTTCTGTAGAAACAGACGTTTAAAGTTTTTTCTATTTTTAGCTTTAGCGGCCCCTAAAAGGGGCCAATCAAATTCATATGAGCAAACTTGATAAAACACTACCCAAGAATGCTACAGACAAAGTTTGGTGATCATCCATCCATTAGTTCTGTAGAAGAAGATGTTTAAAGGTTTTTCTATTTTTAGCCCTAGAGACCCCTAAATGGGGCCAATCAAATTAATATGAGCAAACTTGATAAATCACTACCCAAGAATGCTTCAGACAAAGTTTGGTGATCATCCATCCATTAGTTCTGTAGAAGAAGATGTTTAAAGGTTTTTCTATTTTTAGCCCTAGAGACCCCTAAATGGGGCCAATCAAATTAATATGAGCAAACTTGATAAAAGACTACCCAAGAATGCTACAGACAAAGTTTGGTGATCATCCATCCATTAGTTCTGTACAAGAAGATGTTTAAAGGTTTTTCTATTTTTAGCTTTGCTGACCCCTAAAAGGGGCCAATTGAAATGACATGAGCAAATTCAAGTGTGACTGTCACAAGGATGCTACAGACCAAATTTGAAGTAAATCTGCCCAGTTAGTTTCAGAGAAGAAGACGATTGTTGACACATGACGACGGACGCTGGAGCATCCCCCTTTGATACTAATAGCTCACCCTGAGCCTTCGGCTCTGGTGAGCTAAAAATGTAAACATTTGTCATGTACTTAGTTTCTTCGTTTTGTGTTTATTCAATTATAAAATTGAAAAAAAAGTATGTTCCATATTTAATTAAATTACAAAAATAATATGAATTAACAATTGAATGAATGAAAATACCTTTTTATTAATGATTTTCACAGCGTAGGGCTGACCAGTTCCTCTGTCAGTGCATTTGAATACTTTAGATGTTGCACCACTAAAAAGTAAACATTTTTTGTAGTTTTCTTATATTGCAAAATTTCAAAGGAAAGGACCCGTGAGGGCAAGAACTATATACATACAATGCGATATTATTAGTTATACAAGTTGCACACAGGATATAAAGGAGAATATAGAGATATGAGATAAATATGACCCAATGTCTGCTAGCTGAGAGTTTTATTATATCTGAACGGCTTTACCTCATATATCCAGTCAGCAACTTGTATAACAAATTTATAATAACGTAAATTGTTATTGAAGTCATTGAAGTTTATAAGAGAAACCAGCAACTAAATTAGACTGTTTTCAAAGAAGCACATAAAAAGGGGCTTGAAAATAAGATGACATCAGACTTCCAACAGCTACACAAACCCTGTGTAATAAAAAGTAATTTAAGTATAAAGTCATTAGAGTGGTTAACTTTTAACTATTGCTCTAAAGTTATAACAATTATCACCTGCATCAAAGCTACAGACCTTTTAATTTTATAATAACTTATTTTTGTTTGCTATGTGTAATTAGGTGGATAGCTCAGTCGGTAGAGCCGCCGGATGGTATTCCAAGGGTCTGAGGTTTGAGTCCTGGTTAGGCTGCACATTTTTCTCACCCTGTGACATTTGGCACCCAACGTGAGTCCGTGATGGTATAAGCTTCCAGTCCAATTTCACATTGTTCTCTGTACCCATTAGAAATTCCGAGGACAAATTTCAATATACAACAGGGGAGAATGTCACGGATCAGAACTGTTCACTATTTAGGGGGGATAGTGATCCTGAGGTCCTGGGTTCTATCCTGGGTATCACCCTTCGGATATTTAAGAAACACTTTCAGTGTTTCCCACCTACCAAGAGGTGTACTGATAAGAAATCCAGGTAATCCTCGCATGAATCAGTGCTATACACTGGGCTTGTAAATAAACAAATGGGTTTATTCAAAAACAGCTAGGGAATGTTTCTTTGATTACCTTGTATCTCATAGCTGTCTCTGAAGTCATGTCTACATCCCCGCAAGGGGTTTGACATTAATGGAAGATAGATATATGGTTCCTTTTGAAACAAAGTGAGAAGTGTAGATTTTACAGGTATAAGCCATTGCTGTTGGGTCAAATATTTGGCGATATCATCATGTGGTTCACCGTTGCGTGTCCCTGTCTGACAAGTAATTGCATACATGCCATATCCCCTGCTGGGGGACAAAACCCCCCGATTTTAAACCGTGTCTCCCAATCTCCCGCTGTGGGATCGAAATCCCCCGATTTTTAAAAATTCAACCAACAAAAAAATAAAGCATCATTTTTACCAATAAACATAATTTAACGATAGACATAAACAACTTTTACAACTATACATGTCTGAAGTAATAATCGCCACATTAAACAGCAGGGGTCTAGCGAATAATTGCATTGTTGGTTACTCCGACACACTTCAGCTGTCAAGGAATATACAACCAATGTTACTTGTATGACAATTCTCCTTTGTTAAACCTGTCAATCAGTGTCAGTATTGCAGGTGCTTAACCAATGACAGCGTCCGACACTGAATGAGTGACATATCAATTTTTTTTGGTATATAGATGGTACTTTAATTTTCTTTGAGACTGTATTAAGAGACTCCCTGTCATACATTGTATGTAACCTTTTTTTTTTTGAAGGTCCCTTGAAAAGTCACATATGACAGTCTCGACTGTGTATTGCTGAAAGAATCAACAATGTCATGTATGAAAAAGTATGTGATTTCGGAAGTACCACATTTCGGATACATGTTTTAGTTGTTATTTATTTTTGATTCAAACTTGAAAATATCAAATGATGTTGTAGAAATGTTCATTTTCAAAATAAAATAGGGGAAATTTAATTATATGTTTGCATCGTTTTAAGATTATGACTGGTTTGTGCTTGCTTAAAAATCCCCCTACTTTTGGTCCAAGTCCCCTGCTTGGCTGGAAATATGGGTAGCAAGACACTTCACCCTCCAGACACTTCACCTCTCAAATTTTGAAGACACTTCACCCCTCAAGACACTTCACCGGTCACCCACTTCACCCCCCAAAATCAGTAAGACCAGTGTTTTTTTTCACTTTTGGGGGAAGGGGGTCGGTGCCCATTGGAGGGGGAAAAATGCAATAGGAGGGGGATTTTTATACGGATCTAAAATATTGATGTGTCACATGATAAACTTGTTGGGATACCAGGAGTAGCTCCCCTTACCTATATGAAAAACCTTGCTTAACAGTAAGTCTTACAGGCATAAAATAAAGCATTTTTCGGCAGTTAGTTGCATAAAAATGATATTCATTGCAGGCAGATTTGGGCTGCCATATTATAGGGGGAAATTTCAGCTTTGAGGGGGGAAAAAAACATACTATTTTGAGGGGGGAATGGGGAGAATTTCGCAAAATATTTTGGTGAAAAAAAACACTGAAGACACTTCACCCCTCATCCAATTTTTTTCTTTTAAGTAAATAAGCCAACAACATAATGCTTTTTAAATCATATGCTTATTTTAATAAATTCTTAGTATTATTTGATTAATACTTCTTTAATTAAAGGACAATTAACAGACATAATTATCTAAGAGTAAATATTTGTTTAGTAAATAATACAGAAATCATTTACATATAACATGCAATAAAACAAAACATTTTACTGGTTCAAAAAACCACATTCTTATAAATGTCCATAAATTCACCCTGACTTTCTCCAAGAATTCCTCAGGGACTCCACTGAGGTTTAAAAGCCTAAAAACATAACATTTGAATTTCTGCCATAAATGAGCTGGGGCACTTTAAACAGAAATATATGAAAAGATAGCTAAGAAATATACTTTGAAATAATTTGAAAATCGTATTTTTATGCTTTTCTTAGCCAGATTTGAGTGAAAGTGTTTAAACGCTTTTCATTTTGTGTCATTTTTTTACAATTTGAAAAATTATTCAGGAAAAACAAAGTGCGGGAATGATCAGAAATTTTGCACAAAGATTAGTGGTCTAAACCTACATCAAATGGTACACTTATCTGGAAAAAATATTTTCAGTCTCATCATGTCAAAAAACCTCAGTGGAGTCCCTTAAAGTCATGATCATCGTATTGCCCAATGTTAAACAAAGCACTTCCATCCATTAAGTGTTCATTGCCTTATTTTATGGTTATTAAATGTGTTGACCATGTAAGGGACTTGGGTGTTTGCTTTGATGCCAAACTTAGTTTTGACAGGCATATACGAAAAAAGTGTCAAATAGCCTACTCTCAACTTAAGAACCTTAAATCCATTCGTAAGCATCTGTCTCAGAAATCAACTGAAATACTAATTCATGGTTTAGTCAATTCCCACATCGATTTTTGTAATGGACTTTTTGCAGAAATACCAGTTTATCAAATAGATCGACTTCAGAGACTCCAAAACCAGGCTGCTCGGGTAGTAATGAATGTGTATGACCAACCTAGTGCTGATCTCAGAAAATCTTTCCATTGGTTACCAGTCAAGGCATGGATTATGTTTAAAGTAATTCTTATTGTTTTCCGAGTAATACATGGAACAGCTCCAACGTATCTCATAACTTTGTTTAATTGTGTGAGAAGAAAATACAGTCTAAGATCAGCTGATGATGACACGTGTACACAGTTTGTTGTGCCAAGACGCAGGACCAGACTTGCTGACAGATCTATTTCTGTTATGGGACCTAAATGGTGAAACGCCCTACCAAAAGAATTAAAGTGCATTGCATCGGAAATTGCATTCAGAAAAAGACTGAAAGCACACCTCTTTGAACAATTTTATAGATAAAAAGTTTCGTCAAATGTGTATATAGTTTTAAACTGTGGAAATGACTTTGACATTATAGGATCTTGTGAAGCGCAACAGAATATAACTGTATAAAGTGTCGCGCTATAAAAATACCTTTGATTGATTTATTGAGTGATATTTTAGGGCAAAAACAACAATTTATATCCTTTGTCTTTGGTCAATTACATGATAAAATAATAATAAAATATGTTAAAGAATAAACATAGGGCCTACTCAATCACTATTGAATACATTTAACATTTTCTACATAAATAGTTGTTAAACACAAAATAAAAAAAAAGGGGGGGGGGTGAAGTGTCTCAATCAAATTTCTTAAAATGAGGGGTGAAGTGTCTGAGGGATGAATTGTCTGCAAAAATGGGTCTTGGGTGAAGTGACTGGGGGTGAAGTGTCTGTAATATGGCATGTATGTAATTGTGAGGTCCCTGGTTCAAATCCCAGCCAATGCGTAGGAAATTATCAGGTTTACAAACAAATTTTAAATATTGAGCGAAAGAAAAACTTAAGCTGACATAATGGTATAAAACCCATAAAATTAATCTATTATAAAAGCGCACATAATTTTTCGGGAAGCGGAATTTTTTGTTGGTAACTATGAAAACAGGCGCTTTTATTAAGACTTATTACCATCCAAGCTCTTTCCCTAGCTCAAACAAGTCATGGAAAGATATGTCCTTGATGCTTTCGTGGATCCAATAGTCTTGCACTTCTTCCTTCGGCATATTTTCTGTTAAGAATACTTTATTATTGAATTTCTAAATTTTAGTTGTCAACCGTTTGAGAATTGTTTGTTTACTTCCGGTTTACTAAAAAGTTATGCACGAATAGAAATATATCGCTCTCATCTGCAAAGAGCGGAACGCCCCATTATTTGCTAAAAAAATCATTATCCAAAACGTATTAGTTCTGATGTAATGATGCAATTCTTTTAAACGATTGTTAAGTTTAAAAATAAGTCAGTTAAATTATATTTAGGAGGATCTACTCCCCAATGTAGCGAGTACAGAAATTGTCTGTGAAATAACTTTATTAAGTGTAAACTTTCTTGGTGTTGAAATTGATTCTTTATTTAACTTTGACCTACCTGTATCCAATGTTTGCAAAAAGACTGCAAAACAAATCAACATACTGGCTAAATTTAGTAAATTTAACATCAAACACTCGAATCTTAATTACCAATTCTTTGTTCGCTGAAATTTTAACTATATATATATAGTATAGTCCATTTTATAGTTTCGCATTTCTGTAGCAAACTGAATACTGATAAACTTGAAAAACTGATATATATATCTTTGAAGATAGTATTCGAAGATGGCAACTCACCATATGAATCCCTAGAGTGAAGACTACACAGATTATTTTTAAAAATTGGATCAAGGAACGAAATTAGGTATCGGTCTATTTTCAGGTCATACCTATTTTCAAATTTAATTAGACAAAAATTGCGGCCAGCATGGAATACATGTACATACACAGATCTTGAACAAAATGGATGCAACCAGCGTGGCTTACATATTCACAGATTCCGAACTAGTGGATGCGGCCAGCATGGATTACATACTCGCAGATTCTGAACATAATGGATGCGGCCAGCATGGATTACATACTCGCGGATTCTGAACATAATGGATGCGGCCAGCATGGATTACATACGCAGATTCTGAACATAATGGATGCGGCCAGCATGGATTACATACGCAGATTCTGAACATAATGGATGCGGCCAGCATGGATTACATACTCACTGATTCTGAACATAATGGATGCGGCCAGCATGGATTACATACGCGGATTCTGAACATAATGGATGCGGCCAGCATGGATAACATACGCGGATTCTGAACATAATGGATGCGGCCAGCATGGATTACATACGCAGATTTTGAACATAATGAATGCGGCCAGCATGGATTACATACGCAGATTTTGAACATAATGGATGCGGCCAGCATGGATTACATACGCAGATTCTGAACATAATGAATGCGGCCAGCATGGATTATATACTCACATATTCTGAACATAATGGATGCGACCAGCATGGATTACATACGCGGATTCTGAACATAATGGATGCGGCCAGCATGGATTACATACTCACTGATTCTGAACATAATGGATGCGACCAGCATGGATTACATACGCAGATTTTGAACATAATGGATGCGGCCAGCATGGATTACATACGCGAATTCTGAATATAATGAATGCGGCCAGCATGGATTGTATACTCACAGATTCTGAACATAATGGATGCGACCAGCATGGATTCCATACGCGGATTCTGAACATAATGGATGCGACCAGCAATGATTACATACGCGGATTCTGAACATACTGGATGCGACCAGCATGGATTACATACTCACTGATTCTGAACATAATGGATGCGACCAGCATGGATTACATACGCAGATTTTGAACATAATGGATGCGGCCAGCATGGATTACATACGCGAATTCTGAACATAATGAATGCGACCAGCATGGATTATATACTCACAGATTCTGAACATAATGGATGCGACCAGCATGGATTACATACGCAGATTTTGAACATAATGGATGCGGCCAGCATGGATTACATACGCGATGGATGCGAACAGCATGGATTACATACGCGAATTCTGAACATAATGAATGCGGCCAGCATGGATTATATACTCACAGATTCTGAACATAATGGATGCGACCAGCAATGATTACATACGCGGATTCTGAACAAAATGGATGCGGCCAGCATGGATTACAAACTCACAGATTCTGAACATACTGGATGCGGCAAGCATGGATTACATATGCAGATTTTGAACATACTGGAAGCGGCAAGCATAGGTTACATACAAATTTTGAACGGCCAGCATATATATTACATACGCAGATTCTGGACATACTGGATGCGGCAAGCATGGATCACATACAAATTTTGAACATAATGGATGCCGCCAGCATGGATTACACACTCAGATTTTGAACATAATGGATGCGTCCAGCACGATTCTGAACATAATGAATGCGGTCAGCATGACTTACATATGCAGATTTTAAACATAATGAATGCGGTCAGCATTGAGTACATACATATTCTGAATATAATGGATGCCGCCAGGAAGGCTTACATACTCATAATGAAATCAAATGGATGCAGCCAATATATGCGATCATTAAAGATTGCTAAGCAGTCTAACATTCCTTGATATAATAGGTGGGCAACATTTGACGTTTTCCCAAAGTGCAAAAAGAAAGCCACTTTTAACGCTGTTTATTTATTTATAAAACTTTTGAAGTCTTTACGACCTTTCTTAAACTGACCTGATTTAAGTTTTCTCAAGTTCTTATCCTAAATTAAATATGGCATCTACAACACCTTTAAAATACTTGACATTTTGGATAAGACAGCGAAAAGTTTAAAGTGACTGCACTCTTTGAATGACCGTTATCATAACTTTAAAAATGACCTCATTCTATTTCAATACTTGATGATGAAATATTGCATTGGTTCTGACAGAACGCCAAGCCTTTCTTTTGAGGTTTAAATTTGAATTGAAATGTTTAGATAAGCTTTTTGTAATTAAACAGAGATTTATTTTTCAACTAACCGCATTTTGCCATATCTTAAAATGAGTTGGCAGACAAATGGTTTTAACAAGGCCGGGTGACCAAACTTTATTTTTTTACTGCTATTTATCTATAAGCTAGACTGTAACGAAAACTGGACAGACAAGAAAAAAAAGAAAACAAACACAGATATGGTTGGGAAAAAAGCACAAGTGTTGCATTTCTATTTATTTAATTTTTTTATTTATTTTATGATTACAACGCAAATATTTTAGACTCAAGTTTTTGACTTGAAGAAACTTATCAATGTCAAGAACATTTCGAAAATGTGTGTTACAGGTTATCGATCGTCTGGCTGAAATAGAAGACTTACAGACTTACGTAAGTTTTGTTGTAATTAATGCTTCCGAGGGATCACACTATTCAGATTTTTATACTTCACAACAGCAGGTGTGGCAACTATAAAAGGCTGTCTGTACTATACTTCAGTGTTGTTGTTTTTTTGTGGTCCTTCGGGATCATTGATTCCAGCACTTTTAAGTGTACTGCTCAAGCCGGTGCTAGCTGGTGGCGTGAGGGATGTTGCACTTTTTCATTTGGCCTCATACACAGACTTAATCAAACCGAGTCTGCAATTTTCATGTAATTTGTTTTGATTTGTGCTTCCGAGGGGTCACACTATATCCAGATTTTTATACTTCACAACAGCAGATGTCAAGTGCTGTTCTGCAGCTGTAAGAAGTTGCCCTGTACTTCATTTCTGTGTCGTTCTTTTTTTTGGTCCTTCGGGATAATTGATTCCAGCACTTTTAATTGTTGAAAATTGAGTAACTCTTAAGTCGATGCTTGGGTGCGTGCGGGATGTTGCACTTTTTTTTATCATGCCTCATGTACAGACTAAATCAAACCGTGTCTGCAATTTTCATGTTATTTGTTGTGATTTATGCTTCCGAGGGATCACACTTTATCCAGATTTTTACGTTTACTAAAGTGGCTCGAGGATTAGGAGTTCGAAACTCTACTATTCAAACCAAGCTAAAAATGTTCTCGTAGTCCTATGACTGAGTAACCATGGATGCCCAATGTCATGTGACTTAAATTTTAAATTTATCCTGTGTTCCGTATCCACGTCACTTTGTGACGAGATCAAGCGCACTTCTAATTTGAGCCGTGTCACGACAAAACAAATTAACATAGTGCGTTTGCGACCAGCATGGATCCAGACCAGCCTGCGCATCCGCGCAGTCTGATCAGGATCCATGCTGTTCGCTATCAGTTTCTCTACTTGTTATAGAGTTGGTAAGCGAACAGCATGGATCCTGATCAGACTGTGCGGATGCGCAGGCTGGTCTGGATCCATGCTGGTCGCAAACCCATTATGTTGCTTTTGTCGTGACGCGGCTCATTTATTGTTTTATTAAGATAGCTTCACATCGGTTTAGGCTCCCGTGTTGGGTTTCTTAAACAAATTTCCTCAGAAATAAATTTTGAGAGGGATTTTTCAGCACATTTCCGTGAATACAGAGACACTAAATTATATTTCAGTATTTAAATCACATACTTATCATGTATATTACTGATAAATGGGCACTTAAAATCAACGCGTAATATATATTTTTTTATTACAACCTAGTCTTTTACTACAGAATTGTTTATTTTTCGATAATGCCATTGTCGAAGACCATATAAGCAAAGTGTATTCTGTTGAAGAAATCGAATTAAGCAAGTTCATTTGTTAAATGCTTTCTTTATCACTTTCAAAACCAAACCATAAAATGGGCAACTTTCCTGTTTCTGTCGCTCCCATACATCATAAGAAGAACTCGTATTAAACATGTTAGAGCCATTTAATGTATAAATTAAGTGCTCGGTTATCTCCGCCATTGGTGGCGTTATCGCTAATAACGACGTCAGCGGGGAGTCAATCAAGTTCTCTATAAATACTGGATCACAAAATTACAGAGATTTAATACTTTCCGGACTTAATAGCAATCATCATTTACGGATAACAGTCAGTTGATGTGATCATTTTTCTGCTCTTTGCAAATGGCAAAGGTTAATGCAAATTTAATGTTTATAGCGATTTTAACATTTTTGACGTTAAATAAGTATTATGCTCGTATAATAATTATCAAAATAAAGAAATAATTAATAGATATTTGATACACCCATCTAATCTGATTATAAGTCGACTATAAAAGAAGTCAATGGTGTAATTTGATAAAAATGCGTATAGTTTATAATTATAATAATTATAATAAATATTCATTTGTAAATTAACTTTCAATCTACGATATTTCATCTTATTATATAAATCTAGTAATTCATCCATACTAAACAAATACATTTCAAGTGAATATTAATATGAAACATGCTTAATTATATTAAAAATTATATTGAAAGATTTCGTGGGTGCAACCTCGGTCAGCTGTACGTTCGATTCCGACCTATGCGGCTGGCATATTGTTGGGTCAGGCAAGTTCAGGTGGAAGAGGGGCAGTGGTATGACTGATGATCGATCTTCCGGTCCTCTTAACGACCATACATGTGCAAGTAAGTAAACAAATAAAAGTATTAATTGTCAACAGTATTTACACGTGCTTTAAAAAATATTCGGTAAACGAACAAGATAATCTCTATTTTCATGTTTGTTTTTGTTGTTGTTTTTCTTGTTTGGGTTTTTTTGTATGATTTTTAAAAATGGCTATACGCTTTTTTCTGTATTCCTTCAGACGCATGCATATTTAATCAAATACACTGTATGTATACCGGAAATAGAAAAAAAAGACGCCGACATTTATATAACCACATCAAGCACATACTAGTATTCAGTACTTTTATTTAAATGAATGAAAAAAGGGCGATCCTTTATTTAAATTAATTTAATGTAAAGTCGTGTTGTTACTTTATGAGGACACGCCGTATTTGGAATGACAAATTCCCACGACATTGACCTGGACAGATAGTAATATCGTACGAGAAGAGGTGAGTCCTACTCTGTACAAAGGAGAAATGATGCTCGTAATCTTAACTCAAGATAAGATATCAGATTAAATAATCTTGAGTTTTTGTTATTCACGCTAGCACACTGTGGTACACATCGTGGTACATCAGTGTAAAAAAATCACAGAGAGCCACGCTCGTTACAGTTGGAATCATTGGTTAATGCGATTATCATTCAATTTAATTCATTTTCAATACCATTTATAAATACGGTAAATCTTATCAAAAATAACTTCAAATGTACTCGTACATACTCAGATAAGCAGCGACACCCGTGCCTTTTCCCGTCTATCTGCCCATCACAAGGTTCAAGTCGTGCAAACATTTGCCCCTTAATTCTTTCACCATTTTTCACCATTTTTTCATCAGCTTGCTTTTTTAATAATAAAAACAGTCGATGTTCATACATTTATTATATAATAGAATTGCAAATTCGGTCCAAAATCCTAAAAACATACGATTTGAATATCTCAAATAGATCTATTGGGAAATATATATGCAAATAATTAAAGAAATATTGTGAAATTATAACCGATCTGATTTTATGTTTTGAATTTTCATTCTTGGGTCATTTTACACATAAATTCTGAAAAAAAATTAGTGAATGAACTGCACACGGGTTATTGGAACAGACATGGCCTAAAAGGTACAAACCCGCCCTCCATTCCCTTGTTTCTTCCCCGCATTTTTAAAGTTTTAACTTGTTGCTCCAAGAAACCTCGGCGGATCCCGCTAGTTTAAACATATTTTATTGCATTAAATACATGTTTACAAACATATCATACAAATAATTAGTATATATCAAAATGCAAATCGGTTGGGCAACAAGTTCTTACAACATTAGATATACTATGCTCAAATTTGATTTTTAAAAATGTTAATAATTGCTACACAGTCTCTTTGTATGTATAAAATAAACATGTTTCGACTATATTTAAAGTAGGTATGTTATGTTTTGAACTCTATATACACACTATAGGTGGTCACAATATGAATATATAGTGTCATTAAAAAAACTGGCAGTTTTTTTAAGAAAAGACCAACTTAATTTGACCCGTAATAGGGAATGCAGCTTTCCATACATAGTTTATTCATTATTTTATTCAAATTAAAAATATTCAGTAAGAATTTTATGGATTTCAATACATTTCTAAGATAAAAATATTTTACCCAAAGATGTGCATAGTATATCTTTAAGCCCTTCCCAGGTGAAGCGGAGCCCGTTGAAGTTTAAATGTGTAAGTGCATTATTTAATTCTATAGAGATGAAATATAGTTGCGATATGTTTAGACTTTCTCTTTTTAGCAGCATGCAAATTTTCATAAACATTTTGAAAATGTATTTCAAAGTGAACAAAGACATTGCACATGTAAATTACTAGAAGGAGGTCACATTTTCAAAATATGTAAAATAGCCATTTAATGCGTTAGTCACGCGGTAGAAATATGTTGATAAAAACTGCAATGTAGGTATTAATTGCATAAACCATGTGAATTATTATTTGAATCTTGTTACTGTTCTTTAAATTTTAGAAAAGATTTCTCAATTTGATTAAAAAAATACATGTATTTTGGCTTAACTTGAAGTATGCAACTTTAAAAGCAGGAGGCAAAATTTTGTTTGTTTTAATTTTGATATTATTAAACGAACGCGTTTTATTACTACAGTTCTTTAATTTATTTTACTACAACTCATTTGTAAAATGATCTAATCTTACAAGTATTAAAGTATTATCTTTAGAATAAGATATACTCTACAAGTCAATGATAACTGTAAGTATTTTGACAATTACATGGAGGAAATATGCTCGTGTCATTTATAAAATGCTTGTGGGTCAAGACAATGATAATGTAATGATAATTTTGATAGTTTCACTATGATAAGGAGATTCGAACTCGCTGTCATCTGCTTACAAGCACATAAGCAAAACACCCGAGACCAAGCCAAAGATTCGATTCACTGACGCAATTGTCGAGGATGTATCGAGATGTGAACAAGTACGCAGCACACCAATTTTATGGCGACAGATTTTCAGAAATACTATAGGTTTCTATACACAGTCCTGTAAGAGCCTAATCTGAGAAGAATTTTGAATTTGTCATAAAAAATGCAATTCAACTACAAAAATACTATACTACGTAGGATTCTACCATCGGCTAACGAGCAAACTAAACAACACCTGAACGCTGTAAACAACTTAGCCAAATAATCTGTTGCCTGACAGAGTTGTCTGAGGTTATAGATATAGAAATCAAATATTTAACTCATACGTTACACCATCAATTATAGATATTAAATTGATTATCCAATATTTCAGATTACCAAGGCAAATATATGTTCATATCCGGAGGAGATGCCGAAAGCATCAATGACATTGCAGTATTGGAGAGTAAACAATTCAATATTAGTAAGGAGACAACATTTACGTTTTGGTACACTATGAACGGTTATGGTTCTGGGTTATTAACGTTGACTATCATAGCGGACAACAAACCAACTGAAGTATGGAAGATAGAAGGAAGGCAGGGTAAAGACTGGCTCAATCATTCAGTCACACTTAAACCTGGGACGTTGAAGTTACAATTCAAATCAACCGTAAGAATTCCAGTTGGTAGTGACCTTGCCATTGATGATTTACATCTTTTGTCAGAATATATCGAAGGTAACGTTAACTAAATTTATTCCAGAATAAATTACAAGTTTACATGTGATCGGTACTTCTAAATTCTTTACTTTTATTTCCTTTTTTGTGTATTATCAATCATTTAATTGAAGTGGTTGTATAAAATTCCTCTAAAAAAGCTATATTCCCAAAATGAAAAACGTTATTTGTTTCATAAATGAAAACATGGTTATTATGTAGTGCTATTTAATTGAATTTAAATGTTCCTTTTAGAGAAGATCGTATTCGTGTTATTTGCTACTATAGAAATAATGTTATCGAGATAAAACTCTTATTCTATACTCAAATTTCAGAGAAGAACAAAACTCATTGCCAAACTTCAACAACAACACGCACTGCGACAACAACGCAATCGACAACTACGTCGACGACAACAACAACTTCTCTACCTACAACAACTACGGAGGAGCAAAAGAACAAAACTCATAAATTTTCATCTCTTACAACATATGGTTCATCTTATCCGTCGTCGTCGGCATCACTTTGTTCCAGGTTTGCCGGGAGAACCAGGATAATGCCCGGCACGTGTGATTTTGAGAATGGTACGTGTGGTAATAAAATCATCGCCAGTCAAGCAAATCGAGAAGTGACATGGGAGAGAACGGATAAAATGGAAGGAAATAAATATCAAGATGACTTTATTATTGGAGACCATACATTCCAAACAAGTATAAACATTAATGTATTTGTGCTTGTAAAAGTCTGTGATGATTATATCAATTGTTAAGCGACATTAATATCAATCTTATGAATATAAAAAAAACTGAACATAACTCAAATTATAATACAATTATATTATAAGTATACATTGTGGAATTGCTTGATACCATTAAAGTGTATAAATGTTTCCATTTGATTTTTCAGACGGTACCAGAGGGAAATATCTCTTATTTAAAAATTCATGGGGTTGGTCAAATCCAAAGCGTATTGCAAGCGTAGAAACACCTGCCATTTACGCGACGTTCGCTTGTGTGACATTCTGGTATACTGTCCCATCTAAGTATTCTAATGTTAAAGTCTTAATCCGAGACTATACCGGCAGATTGACAACACTGTGGGAAGTGGATAATTTTTTTCAGAATAAGAGAGCATCTAATATGACCGGCTGGCATAAGCAAATATTATCAGTGTTTGAGGATCCGCCATTTACGGTAATTGTCGTTTTGACTTATCCTATTATTTGCAAATGCACCTATAGCCACCGACTTAAGAAGATTTAAACAGTTTCTCCCATACAAAGATAGAATTTATACTATTTTAATAATTCGGTTACCTTTTGCAGTCATTCTTTTGTCAATTGAGCATCTTTATTTCTTAGGCGACAAAACCGTATAAAAGGTGGCATATTAATTAACTTCATTGTCTTATTTAAAGATTTAAAAATGTTGTTGTGGAATATATGACATTAATTGTGTATGCTAGCAGATCATTTATTATTCTAAGCTATCTATTTGTAGGTAGTATTTCAGGCTTACAATAATTATCATTTGGCCAAAGTTGGATTAGATGATATCAAGATACTCGGTGCTAATATATCAACTGGTATGACAAGACCAGCCTCCGACAAAACAGTAGCAACACAGATGTCTCCTGGTACGACCAAAATGTTTACAACAACGACAGAATTACCAAAGTCAACGAAACAAGCTGCGTCACTAACCTCAGTAAAGCAAACACCGCCCAACACACAAAATAAAATATCAACCAGTAGTCCATATGTGAGATCTACCGAGAAAGGACACACAAAGTCAACCGTAAGCCATACAAAGAAAGCAACTGAGATAAACGACGAGGAAAGTGATACTGAGAAGCAGTCAAAGGAGTCGGAGGACAATGGGAAAACGTCTACTGTTGTCGGTGGTGTTGTTGGCGTTCTTCTAGTCTTGATTCTAATTATTGTTATTGCCTACGCCATAAATGATCAGAAACACAGACGAAACAGACTAACACAAACACAAGAAAAGTTGAACGGAAAACACCACCAGAACTCAAATGGCAAAGTATCAAATGGGGCTTTAAATTCAGAAGTGCACTTACACGTGGATGTAGGCAATGAAAAACCAAAATCTAACGGACATGCAACAACTATCAATGAAACCACAGCTGCTTTCTGTGTGAATACAGTTTATTCTAATTTACAACATAGTGAACAAATGAACGGCAACGTAAATTTCAACAATCACCCACCACTTACTACAGATATCACAGAAATGTCTGTCAAATTGTAGCATTAAAACATTTATTCTGTTTTCGTCTTTTTACAAACAAAAGGGTTTACTGAATGAATTGATTTGTATTTGCTCCGTATTTATTAGCTTGAGTGTGAACAAGTTAACATGACCCGATGTTTCACAAACAGAATAATTTAGAAAGTGCATAGTTTCCAGTTTAACTGACGACGTTGCAAATGAAAAATGTATGTGATGTCAATTGACTGATCATATGGCTGGTGTTGTTCTCAGGCTTCAAATTAAGCTCATGACCATTTGTATCATAAACTCTTTTCATTTTGTTACAAACTATTTCCATATATATTTTGTTTCGTTTTTATGTAAATTTTGTATTGACATTCTATTAAAACGCTTTGTTGTCTATTATGTTGTAGTAAGAGTGGCATCATATTTTTGGAACATATTTTTGATTATATAACATTATATAAACATCATATCCGACTTGGGGTGATTGAGCGAAATGTTCCCCCGAAACGAGTGATATACAGCCGATGCGTTAGTCGATGTTGCTATTATCTTGTAAAGGATGAACATTTTGTTCTATGGCACTCAATGGAATGTGGTATTTATTGTTTTATACAAAACAATTCAAAGGTCAAGATAGACATCTCAAACATAATTAATTTTAACTAAAACCCTGGCACCTGCTATGCTCGTGAGGGCCGCTTGACTATGCCAGCAAACCGAAACGAGGTACATTGCTATCATCTGACGTCACATCATGTAATCGAGTACCACATGAATATACGTGTAAATATTCAAACATTCATAATGCGATCTTATAAGTCATTATCTGAAGCAATATTTGACAATGATTAAGCATGCACACAGGTACTACAAAGAATATCTTAATAAAACAAAAGTTCCATGAAATGTATATACAATCCAAATGTGCTAAAAATTGGATCAGATGAGTCTCTTAATTGAAAATGCGATCTTGTAAGTAATTATCTCAAGCAATCTTTGACAATGGTTTATCATTCACACAGGCGTTTTTGGATTCTTCAAAGAATATCTTAAACAAAAGTTCCACAATTACTTGTAACTGAAATTTATATACAATCCAAATGTGCTCAAAATTGGATCAGATGATTCTCTTAATTGAAATTGCGATCTTACAACTAATTATCTCAAGCAGTATTTGACATGATTAAGCATGCACACAGGCATTTTCGGAATTTTAAACAAAAGTTCCCCAATTACTTGCAACTAAAATTTATACACAGTCCAATTGTACTCAAATTTGAACCGTCACCTCACTTATTTTTATGGACAGCTCAAGTAATAATTAAAAATGTTTCTCAAAACAATCGATCTATTTTATTCTTTTATTATCAATGAATTCTAGAATTTTTTTTAAGGTTAACTTTAGCACAAATACCTGTTACCTTCTTACATATGCATTGCAAACAAACAAACAAAAGGCGCCAAGACATGCATCAAATTAAGCAATCTTATCAAGTTACATTAGTGTTAACAAAATGACTTTTTTTAAACAATATAAAGAAATCAAAGAAACAGAAAGAACGTTTGCTCTAATCTTATGCTTTAGGCTGCATGTAAATAACAACAAAATGGATCTAGTCGGTTTGACGATTGCGCTCCGCCAAGTTGATTATCAAATATACAAAAGTCTTTAGATTAGTAATAAAACTTTCTTATTCAGATAAAAAATATATGCCATAATAAAAATGATTTAAATTACAATATATATATAATCGTACAGATAAATTCAAGGTAAAACGAAATGCGTATTGCAACGAGGTGTGGTTTAGCTGTGATGGACATGTGATAAAAAGTTACATTTCTTTTGTTTTTCATTAGAGCGATACATCAACCATGTCCATGCCCTATCTCTATGACATTTTAGTTGTTATTGTACCTCAAGAGTTAAATTAAAAAAAACAGAATATGAGGAAATGTCACAATTTCTTAATAAGCCCGGTGTTCCAGAAATCGACTGTTATTATTACTCCCCAAAGATCTTTATCTTCAGGAAAATCAATTTAACAATTTGACATGAACTTTTATTCTAAGATAAGAACTACGCTAGAACAGAATGACTCGATCTGTTGTTCAAGAATAGAATAATAATAACAAACAACCTGAACAACACTCAACGTAAAACAAGATAAGGGGTTAACCCATTAATTGTTCAATAATCAAGTATGATTTTTACACGTCATCTTCATCGTAATGTATTCGGTATTCCACACACATATACGAGTACTGAGAAGTTTTGATATTAAAGTATAATGTGAAGTCTAGTACTTGATGGTACCATTACAATAATGTAATACAAAAAAACTGATGCACTTTTGGCATTGTTCAATCAAGAATACTGGTTTCCGTAAACAACTGTCCATAGTTGGAAATAGCAAACATGTAAGGTTGTCTCTTGTAATTCTTATATAGAATGGCTGTGTACATGTTTTATGATATTGTTTGTTTGTAATATACTGTGTGTACATAGAAGAGACCCAAATAAACAAATACAAAAATGTATATACATACATGTATATATGTATGTAAGGGTGATTTAACGTATAAATACTGTTACCACATTAACTGGTGGCGGTGTTGAAATACCCCATTAAGAAAATGTAACATTTTGGTAATAAACAAAGATTATGTATATTTGTGTTATTTTAGAATGACAAACGTATATATACCGCGTCTTAAAGATCCTGTATGTTTTGTGATTGAAATTGTTACTGTATGTATCACACACTTGCAAAATATTATATATGTATATAATTATGCAAATAAAACAATTTTCAAACATCAAAGAATATGTAAAATGTGTACTGCAAATATTTGTTCACATTTTATTTAATCAATAAGTTACATGCATTCATTTCTTATTGGAAAATTTGACTTGGAATTTATAGAAAATAAATTTCTAATTACCTCCCTTTATTTACGCAAAATGTTAAATTGGGTAATATCTTTATAAATAATGCTTATTTGAACTTACAAGATTGACAAATCTTAATTTGAGCATCATATTTATGAAATAAAACCATGAAAAAAATGTGTTACAGGATCTTTAACGTTTTAATTATTGTTATATTAGGTAATTTAATTTACAAGAAACTACCTTCTTGATGATATAGAAACTGATAAAGATGAAAAAAGGTAGGAAAAACCCACTAAAATGAGAAATATATATTTATTCTATTTTCAAAATCCTAGTTTAATTTGAAGTTTTTGAAAATACTGTTCAAGTACATGTTGTATAATTCTTTAATAGGAACGATCTATTTAAATAGTAGCAAATATAAAATTTTAAGATTCAAGATTCAAACTATTTTATTTGGACGTTTCTTGCTACACAACACATATATACAATGATACAATATAACTTGTCAACATGACACAATTTATAGACAATTATATTAACAGAAAATATTATACATATAGTCAAAACAAGAGAGAAAATGGAAGCTAGAAAACAAAGAGGTTGAACTAATGGAGAAATTGTATATTTTATGACTTACTGCTAAATCACTGCCAAAATAAGTCAAATGTTTCATGAAATTATTGAATTATAACATGGACAATTTGTATATTTATTTGATTTAAAAAGGTAGATACTGTAATAAGCTTATTCAGATATCATATTAACAATACCCTGACGTATTTCAAACGCTTCAAATATATATTTATATAATTTAAGTTGCATGTTGCATATTCTGCATAAGTTCAACGAATTTATGGACACTAGGTCTATAATAATATTACTTCTTTAGGTATTGTTTACGTATATCATCATAAGCATT
Organism: Ruditapes philippinarum; assembly: GCF_026571515.1. NCBI lineage: Eukaryota > Metazoa > Mollusca > Bivalvia > Venerida > Veneridae > Ruditapes > Ruditapes philippinarum. The sequence continues at coordinate 78,172 of NW_026857242.1, forward strand.
ACAAATACAAACAAAATGAAATTCGCCTACTGACAGTCTGTATCACGTGAATTACAAATAAGACAATATCCCTCTTCTACAACATACATATGACAAACCTGCATTATCTAACAATGATTTCACATTAGACAACCAGTTATTTTTTCCTCTATTAATATCATTTAACATTGATGTATATAAGTAACTGACTATAACATTATAACTGTTAACAATATTTGACCAGAATTTGATAATCCGTAAAAATCATGTAATGGAAAAAGTACGAGTTTTTCTTCAGAAGTGTTTTCTTTCAGACGTAAAAAGACAGTTTGCTAGGATAAACAACAAATTGTCCGAGGCGAAGCCAAGGATAAATTGTTGTTTGTCCTCTTCACGTCTGTTATAAGACACTTTTGAAGAAATTACGAGTAACTGTATCTGAATATACGACGTTTAAGTGTAAAGAACAGATAAATTGATTAACACATTTAATAATAAATAGATTTAATGTATGTTTACGTCGAAAATATAAAACTATAAAAAATGTTTGCCTGGCCTTTCAGCTTTGGGCAGTGAAAGGTGTAGGTAAATTGTATTCGCGCACTTATTTCAATCGGACATAATTAACTAACTTTCACTCATGATAAACACCATTAAATGGCTGCCTTCATCAGAGAGATCAATTATATCAATCAACATTAAAACTGTCTCTGAACATGATTTGCGTTCTCCTGTTCATGGACGGTACTGGAAAGTGCAAGTTACCGTCCACGCCCCCTTGCACCGGCTTAAGCAGATGTCAACATTTAAACACGAAAATGGTGAAATTTTTAATTTAGAAACATCCGCAGATGTGATCATACGGCGGTTATCATAGAACCATCAATGTGACACAGTAGTGCCATTCCATGAAAAGCAGCGTATGGTCCCCAAATAAAAGAATGTGTGTGCCCTAAGCGAGAAAACAATGAAACAACTAAATAAAATTGAATTTTGAAAAGGGATCTGAGGCTATGAAGCCTGCATATCACAGACAAGACGTCAAAAGACAATTTAAAAAGCTGGCAACATATCCTAAGGGTGATTATACAGCATTCAAGTAAGAATAGTGGAACCACCCAAGTTGAAAAGGCCAAATAGAAGAAACTAAAATTACAACATAACATGAATACACAACAATTATGTCGTGCTAAACGATCTTAAATTTTCTAGTTTCAACAAAATGATAGTGTCAAACTGATTCTGTACAACGGTAACCCTTAATTTTTAATGTATACTTATACCCAACCACTAGATCGTTTTGCTCGCCGGTTCTGAAATTTACGATAGAAAAAAAGTTATATACCCATCTATATCAAAATTAGAATTTTTATAACCCCAAGTCTCAAACAAAAAAATAATATCATTATTACACAGTTTCTTTATAAAATCATTTCATAAAGTCCATTTAAATTTCATGATTATATGGACAGTCCAGCCTCATCGAGTTCCTACTTCCGGTTCCCGTTCTGCATCTGGCTTCTGCAGGACTCTTTATCGCTTAATGGTACCCGTCAACAAAAGGGGTGTCGTAGGCTAACCAAGCTTGGCGACCTTGTTTTTTGGCATTTTTAAGTTTCGGTAAGAGTGATTTTCTCCGTGCTTCAATTTCCTGTAGAAATTGCTCGTGAAGATAAAACTGAGTGTCATTTTGCTTGGTTCTGATGCGACGCACCATTTCTCTATCTTTGTAAAAGGCAAATTTAGCAAATATTTCGCGTGGATTACCGCTACGTTGATTGTAATCCCCCATGTGACGGACACAGAGCGATGTTCAAATGGTCAACAAAGAATCGAGGTAAAGTCTGCTCACTATTTTCACACGTTTCTTGTTTTGGTTGAGGAATATTACCAAAAATTAGATTGTTACGAATGCTTTGTGATTTGACATACAATAAATCATCATTGACTTGAACTTCGGTTTGATGCATTTGATCCGATTCGCTCTGTGCATGACCAAAGGCAAATTGAAGGCTATCTATACCTTGCCATCCATTTTTCTGTCACTATCATGCACAAAAGTCCATAATTTTTAAGGTCGATCGATCTCATCTATTGCTCGACTATGTCCAAGGTATTGAAACGCTGGTCAACATGATTTAGCTTGAAAAGCTCTATTTTACGCAAATATATAATGATAGCATCAGTATGTGTGCCAGTACTGGTAGAAATATACGCCGGAATAGGGAGCGGGGGCACTGATGGCAACGAAGATGTTGAATTGGGGGGGGGGGGCGGATTCTAACACATTTGGTATTAAACCTACATATTTACCAGTAAAATCAACTACCGCTGCCGATCAAAGTCTTGCACAAGGTGAAATCTCTTTGCCCAACATTAGAGACAGCGAGATTAACGAAAACATAAAACTTCAAGTGTCAAAGATGTATATTTTAGAACAAAATATTACGCACATTAAAGGAAGAGAGACAGAAATATTTGGTGATTCGTCACAAACACACTTATGTTTACAGATGTAAAAATCAGAATTCATTGACCTCCTTCTAATACAAGTGATTCTAAATGTGTTCAAGATAAAATGGGAGAAATGGTTATAAGATGGAGAGACATACAGATATTTTCCTGAACTGCGTGAAATATTCCGATACCAGTTATGTAGTTCGTCGTCTTCCCCTTATAATAAAACTGACCGGCGCTCAAATCTGGACTCGAAATGTGGCATCTAGGAAAGTGTATCTTTCACCAAATTCCAAGTGCAATGAAATACGTATTTGATTGAGGATCACTCTTGCAATTGATTCTTTGGTTAAGGAACAGTACATTTGCTGATATTTGTAGTGTATTTTGAGAAGATGTATATTCAACATAGGAAATGAGGTGCTATAGGTATTTTCTATGGTTATTCGTTTAGTCCAAATATCAAAGATTTGACGCACATTAGACAGGGGAAGAGTAATTTTTATACTTGTGTTAGGTTTCACTTGAAAAAAGGATAATTTTAAGCATCAAAGAGAAAATGGCAATTTGTTAAGCGTCTTGGTCAATATTTAACATGTAAAAGACTTAATGTGATCCATGCTGAAGAAGACGAAGCTTGTCCTATAGGACAAACAACTATCTCTGAGAGTGCAATTCAATATGCTGCAGTGAAAGGTGAGGACACTGATCTATTGCAAATGCTTTGGTGTCATGCCATACTCTCACGATATATTTTTCTTATTAGACATTAAACGTCATGGATATTGTATTCCAAAGCTATGGTACATTCAGGAGACAAATCTGATGACAAGAAGTATATTACTATCCTCTCTCCCATTTATCTATCAAACTTTGTGATTCAATATCAAATGTGTATGGCGACAGTTAATCTAACGGTATTACATTTGTTCAAGAAGGATTCAAGATTTTTAGACGTTATACGAGTAGTTATGTTCCATGAATACTCGACACGAGAAGAGGCTTTTAGTATCGCATTTGCGTTGTCGTGTGTCGAGTCAGGCGATACACAGGCCATGCCACTTGAAAACGTGAATTGACATCACCATGATGCGGAGTGACATTGTGCCAATGTCATGCAAAGCCGCTTGACAATAAGAAACAACTCTCAACAATCCAAAGTGAAATTGGATTATAAATGTCGCGATTTTTAACGCAACAATGCCAAATAAAAGTGCGATCTTTTATTTGGAATTCTCGAGCTTCATATTGGTGAGCGTCACTTCGCAATATCGAGCTCTATTACGAACTGTCACGGAAGACACATTTATGAAACAATCAGTACACTGCACCATACTATAAAACAATTAAATTAAATGAATTCAAATTCGGGTCTCATGTTTTAAATCAGGTATTAAACTCGATTTAAACGACAAACCATTGTCGAATTTGAATGGCTCTTAAGGGAGTTAACTAAGGTTGGTATGATAGAATATGAAGAAGTATTATCGTTTATTTGTCTGAGCTTTATATAATATTGAGAACTTTCGGGCGGATACAATTTCCAGTGTTAAAACACAGTGTCTGAGTTACAGACTCAATCAAACCGAGCCTGCAATATTTTTGATTTTGTCGTTTCGGGAGTTCTTTAGAGATTCCTTTTTTCTCTATTTTACTGTAAATCCAAGTATTGTTAGTACAATGCCATGTTGTTACAAATAATATAATCAATATAATTTCGGAAGATCTGACGGCTTACTATTAGTCCCGTTTTAATGTTCAACGTTCGCACACACATAAATCTGTTAACTGTACTGACTTGGCAATCATTGTCTTAGAATGCCTGAACACCCTTAAAATTTCATACATCACTTGAGCCTTGCATCAGCATTCGCCAACATTTTACTGTTTTATTCGGCTAAAGTCATTCCTAGTTAATTCATTTATAGCAAAGTAAAAAAGAATATATATATATAGATCTAGTCAGGACGACGCTAATTCAGGGACAGACTCGAATGTTAGTTAAGTTACACATAGGGATGATACATTTGTTTGTTTTCCTTCAAACCTTAATCACTTTACAAGATTAAAAATTTTTGGGAGAGAAATTTATTTAATTTTGTGCAGATTGAGGAATATATTATTTTTATAAGTCGTAGCGCAATATGGTGAACTTAACAAACATTTTTTAAAATGTAATTTATATTTTATCATAATGTAAATACTTGGTCGGATATTTGAGCAATTAACATTAAAATTAGAGTGTAAAATGCTAAACCCAACTGTTTGTCTCCATTAAATTCATTTCAATTCAATGTTTGATATGAAGTGCAACTAATTGATTTTTCCTTCTCTGTAAATGAATAGCAAAACCTATTAAAATCAATATAATGTGATTTAGTTGATGGAGATATTTGGATGTGTTTAATTTAGCACCAACCACGCGGTTATATCAATATATAAAGATTACACGCTCCGTGAGTTGTTCATTGAATGTTCTTTTGGCAACTTTCTTTAACTCCAGTGTCGCTTCAACAACCCTTTTGTAAGAGACTTTTTTAAAGTCAAAGAGTACCAGTGACGTTTTGTGTGTGTGTTATTTTACAAATGCATTGAGCATGATAAACATTTTTCTGTTTTATTTTTGAAACTTGAATATCGCATATCGTTTATAAATCAGAAAAATATGTTCTGTTGAATGACTTTACATAGGTGTATCGCGTTGCGAAGGGAAAAGTTATGCTATGTTTGCCAGTGATACGGGGAGAAAATAACGCTTTAGAAATATAGGAATCTTATCACTGGAGGGTAAATAGGGCCAATAAATACTATATCATATAGTCTATACAAGAAAACATTGATTATATTTAACAAGGTAAAATTTTGTTGATACTGATTTTCACTGTGTACTCTTTTTGTTATTTATCAAGAAAAAATGTAATATGTTCACTATTTTTTTTATATGTTTAGAATAGGGCATTAACATCAAAACTATATTATTACGAAAGTTATATGATTATTAGAGCGTTACTTAACATAGCATATATATGTGAGTGTGCAAGAAGGGATATATTTTATACTTACTGATTAACATATATACGTAAGTATTATGTTTCTTTATATTCACTTCATACTTCTAATATATTGACGGACAATCTTTTATACATTACCGAAATACATGAACTTGCGATAACAGCACGCGCCACTCATGCATGTATATACTTTCGTTTTTCATTAAAATAAATAATACCGACTTAGAAGCACTACTTAGTTTTGCACTGAAAAATACATTGATTAACTTCAGTGGATATAAACTTAAAGTTTAATGAGATTTCTATTTGATTTTCGGGCAGGGCGGGCGGGGTTCTTACTACGAGACATTGATATTTTATGCTGCGTATTTAAACAAACAGACGGAAAATCAAACCACCATGATCTATGTTTTTATTTCATTTCTTTTTCATATATCAGTGTTGAACAATTTATTTGTTAACTTACTGAGAAATATATTTATACGGTTATGACACTATAGAGCACTTGTTTTGTGTTATTTGAATCAGTAAATTTGTATGATTCGTATGTGTGTCTAGTGACTAGGATATCGATGGGAGTATAACAATAACTTGAGGCTCGAAGTCTGTTTTACTACATTTTGTATAAAACTTCTTAAAACTCGAATCACTGGATAGGATATATGTGTATCAGGTCTTATCGTTCTAAATTAATAGAAGTCAACTATAGTAAAAGTTATCAACTGCACAAACTTGTACATTAAGTGCATCATTGGGAACAAAATGAAGACTACATGCGCTCTTTCAATAGGATAATTTTCATACACTGACATAGATGTCATTTAAAAATTCATAATACAAATACATGTAGTTCTTTTTACAACAGAATTGACTGTGTTAGGCAGTTCTGTGCACATGGATACATGTATTTCATAAAATGCAGATCAAGAAAACATTCGATAATGTGTTGACGTGTTTGAACCTAGAAATACCTAAAATTTAATGTTCTTTTTTTTTTGGACCAGATTTTGGAAATTATTAAAACAAAAATGTATTTATTGTAAATAATCTTCCAATACTACTGATTTTGGTGGTTTAATTTGGAACATTTTTAATATTCACTGATTATACATATCTTACGAAAAATTGATTTTAATTGGTTTTCATTCTATGAAAATAAGGGTATACATATTAGTTTAAGTAGGAGTTTGGTTTAAATCAGTACATATTGATGAAAATAGTTAAAAATTAAGTCAATCAATACCTAATCTATATGTTTTGTTGACACGTTACGGTAGTAGCAATATTATTATTTACATAGCTGTGTTCAACATTTAACATGGTCCCTTTTATCTCAAACCATAGCTATTGTTTGAAGTCAATTGTAGTGGAAATTGATTTGTTTACACATTTAAGCAAAATCAAAACACTCATGAATACAATGTAAATCAAATTAATGTCCCCCTGAATGCCGTCCTGTATTCAATGAGAGCACATTTTCAACAGCATGTTTTATTATGTGTTGAAGAAATTACAATTCTATACTGTTGTTGTTAAACCAACCTTTTGCACGTTGAAAAGAACTATTCAAAATTGGAGAAATGACGTTATTTAAGATACATTGATCGCCTTTCATGAATATAAAGTGAATCACAAATGAGATTTAGATTGATATAGAGAATACATCCAATATGATTGATCCAATATCAATAGAGTAAATAAAAGAAATATATTTAAATGTATAAACATCTTCACTACTAAAGAAATCACGTTAAATGTTTGAGAAAAATATTAATGTTATTTATGTTATTCGTGTATAGGTACGGCCGCTTATAACTATTTCTTATAAAATGAAACGAATATCAAAATAATTGTCAGTGCGTAAGTCTAACTTTTATTTATTATTTGAGCTAATTAAATATTTTTTTAAGTCATTTCAGAAAAGAAAGTAGTGAATGAAAACTCCGTCTTGTGTGTTAAGGTTATATTTTAGTCGTTTATAATTTGCTATAAAAGGATGATATGAGAATATTACTGGATGTTGGCCTAGCGGGTTCTTAATTACAACAAGAGAAAATAATGGACATAATCTATCATATACGCTTCAATGAAGAAAAAAACGTGAAGTAAAACACTATTCAATTAACTGAATACCAAGATAATTACGAGATACTGTAAAAAAATTTATAGTACAAACAAACAAGAGACAGGGGAAACGTACTAATAGACAGAATAAGAAAAAAACCGCAAATGATATTGTCATAACATTTATTGCTGTTTATATGTAATGTATACAAACATTTATCAGAAAAGAATCTCCTGAATATCTTTATATCCATATAGGATTGGCATACTTTCATATGATATAGAAAATTAGGAACCAAGTATACAAGGAGCATCTGTACGAGTAAATCAGTTAACAATTGTATTACATGAATACATTTTAAAGCACCACTTCAAGTAAGGTCGGATAAACAACCCCCATAGGAAGTTTACTGATTTAACTGACTTTCATTTATCTATCTTTAATAAAATTTAGTTTACAATAAATTTATATCGATTTCATTGAACGTTTATATGAATTCCTTCAAGTGAACTAGTTAATGAAAATGATTATATACTACGTTCTCGGAAACGTCATGTCATAAAACAATATTTTTTTTAAATTCTTTAGCAAATTGAATATAAAACAGTGCACCGTTTTATGAATTCTAAAATGGCTAAAACGTGCAATTCATCGTTTATTGGCTGAAAAGTGACTTTAAACTAATACAATGTACGGGTCATTTAAAAGTTAAATTATTTCTATGGTACAGTTCTGAAGGAATGGGACAAACCGTCTTCACGTGAACTATACTCAAATGTTATAATATATGTTTTATATATATTTCAGTTATTACATAAGAAATCATTACCAATAACCATGATATAGTCAATTTAGTCATCGTGCTTGACAAGGAAAATCTACGTCAGAAAGAAACTGTGAAGACAGACAAATGGGTTGCGGAGGATCTAAGACCGCAGGAACGACTCCCAGAGGAGGGAGAAACACCAAGGTAATTATCTTGTCCTAAGTAATTGATTCCTGTAAAGAAGATACAAAAACTATTTGATAATGTAGGTTACAGTGTGTTTGTTAATATGATGTTTATAATTCCGTAATTTTCCACATTTTAGATCTTTAAATAGTAAATACTGAAATATATTTGAAAATAAGGGTTTCCATTCCCCTTATTTCATCCTAAATGTTTATAACTGGGATAAGTTGTAGGCTCAATTTGAATTTGATAATGATTGAATGTTGAAAATAAGTTACATTTATTTTTTTTGACATGTGTTTAAGGACAACAAAAAAGGAAGGAACAATCAGGTATAATATATATAGCCAATACCACTAATAAATAATTGTCACAACGCTTATTTCTTGTTTTCGTATCTATAACCTGTATCATCATTTGCTTATTAGTTTGAATATATGCATTCACTTATTCAGCACTGGTAAAAGAAACATAGCAAATGTTATAAATCCCATTGTTGACACCTATTAAATTGCCTTTTTGCGAATATTTCTACGCAGTGAACTTCACGCTTTTCGACCATTCTTCGCATATACAGTACATTTGGCACCTTTTGAGTGTTGTTCGTATAACATTTAACGTATACTATTTAAATCTGTTTACTTTAATGGCCTAAACATTACAACAGTTTAGGAATTGTAGGATTATTATTATTTTATGTTAAAGGAAAATGCTCTACAAAGCCATTATGTCATTCTCCAACGTTAGATTTACTGCCGACATACTTTTGAGTTTCTTAATATATAATAATATGTTAGCCCTACTTTATGTATTAATACCACTTTTACTACTATACTTGCTTCGAGTTCATATTTTTGTTTTCCCTTCATTACAAACTAAAAGTTATAATAATGCACGGGTATTTTATGTACAGTTGACTCATGTTTAAGTGGTTAGACACCTTTGCATGCTGGTCGGTCTGTATTCGTTTATCTTAAAATACAGCAAAAATGCAGATACATAAAACAAGGGTCCACAAAAAAGTTAGTAAACAAACTTATTTTAAAAGTCACCATTTTTTCTTATCTCTAGTCACTTTGCATAATACTTCTTAATACCCTGCTTTCATTTGCTTCACAAGTACCGATTGATGTATGGCATGCACTTAGATATTAAAATTCTAAAGAATTTAACTTTTACGACCGTCAACCTAACCAGGACGTGAATGGAACTTTGTCTTCCCTTTTTGATTATCACTTTTTGTGAACGATTAGTGCAAACATTTCTGTCTAATATACACAAGTAGCACTAAATATGGTAACCACAGAGAAGTTCCAATAGGTATAGCCGATATATTTAGCATGCAGTTCTAAACTTAAACCTTAATCTGTAAAATAGTACCGGATTATCATATAAATCATGACTAAAATACTAATAGATATTATATTATATTATATACACTCATAAATGTAGACAATGTAGTAAAAGAAAATTGTGATGTTTTACGTATATTATTTTAAAAGGAATGCAAAAACATATTTCCATACATTTCTTTATCCATTTATATTTATTAGTCAATTTTGTCTCTGATCTGGAGTATGTATGTATTAAGCAAATGGATTGTATTACACATATTTCCTTGGTGAATTATTTTCATAATATGTTTACTTTTCTAATGAAATATTCTTTTGAATTATTTTAAAGGGTGGCAAAGGAAACAATCAAGGAAAAGGAAAGGGGAACAAAAACAAACAGCCCGTAAATGAGAAGGGTTATAAGGTAAACACTAGAACCTTAACAAAATAAAACTTTGTAATTATTTTTAATGGAAGCGGTAAAAAGTAAATGCGGCCTTTATCTAAGTTTTCATCAAGACAATAAGTTAAAAAGGACAGTTCCATATTTATTCAGCAACAGATTTGAATGTGCACACATGTGCATGTATCTGATCGTTAACGATGGTGGTGTTGTTCGTAATTTTCACTACGGATAAAGGCACCGCATCGTTCCTGGGCTGGCTGTTAAGAAGTTTACCAGTACTAGTTGCCTTCACTGATAAATTCTGCAGAGGTACAGTGTAAATATCCGTAGAAATGATTTCATTATCAATCACAACGAAAGTGCTCTGCGCCGTCCGGGAATCAAACTAGGGTCGCCCGATCCGAAGGACCAACGCTCTACCTATCGAACTAACCGGACAGTTACGGTCGTTTACGATTATCTGCAACTTAATTTTGTATATTTCAGAAACGTATTAGGGAGAATCTGCGTCATGCTGCGGCAGGTAATGATATAGATGAATTACAGAAATGTATGGAAATATTTGATAATAATCACATGGAAGACGGGGGAGACTACACCGAAGCTGAACAGAGACTAGACTTTCTTCAAGTTAGAAAAGGTAATTTTAACAAATTTCTGTTAAATATTCATTTACACATCTTTAATGCCTGGAAGCCTATGGCGAGTCCGGTGGCCTTTGCAAGCACAGTTAAGATCACCGTGGAGAAAAAGGGATGTACGTAAGACAACACAGAGGTGAGATACCAAAACGTGACAGAAATAATTGCCGGGGATGCCGAGTCAGCTTTTCACACTGTCAGAAAATTGTCACAGTAGCCACAGTGCGAATCGTAATAGGTTGAAGACAACGGTATAAAACACGAACGTTTGAAATAGGCAAACATAAAATGTGTAGTAACACGATTGGCGTCGGTTCCAGTAAGGTGTGTAAAGAGCCACACCAAGCTGTAAAGTATTATTTTAGATGTGTGTCGAATATTGAATAGCTGTTTCTGTAAACTGAGGTCAAATTTTTAAATAACACTAAGGAAGCGAGGAAGAATGAACAAAGATAGTTGAGTACAAAGAGTAGTCCGAATGTTCTCTTCTCAGGAAAGCACCACGCGATCTAGAGGCGTTTCCTGTTCTATCGTCTTCTTCGTTGGAATACATGTTTACCCGTCTTAAGTATCTTAATATGGTCGGGTGTTTTATTTAATACCAAAGCGAGGGCACACACATTCTCCAAAGCTCTCCCGAGGCATTGACAGAACATGAAAAGCATATCCAACCTGGATGAAGTGGTGAATAACGTGTGGTAACCAACCAGAACGCATCGGACCAGTGTGCCTTGTAGAAACCGCTTCCAATTGCTTGTCACGGGTAAAGTGATAAACTGTGAGAACTCAGCACAACCTAACGTAAAAACTTTGGTATAAATACAAAGACATTTGAATTTTACACGGCGCAATACGTTTTAGAAAAAACAATACCGTTGGCTTTCATTTATTTCACCATTAAAGCAAGAAAATGACCATAAAGGATAGATAGGTGAACAACCATCTAAGTTCAGTGATAAACAAATTACATGTTGTTTCCCATTTTTGTAGGAATTCTAGAGAAACTGAAGAATCATATAAAAGGTCAGACGCACTGATTATCTATTATATTTATTTGTTTTACTTCTTGCAGAGATCCGGGATGCATGTATGAGGCGACATCCGGTTGTGTTAGAGAAAGCAATACAGAGGGTGGAGGCATCTCCATATAAACGGCAACTGAATGCCTACCTTAACAGGGCATATTACCTGAAAAAACATCAAAATGAACTTGATACGTATGTCCAACTATACGGTCTTACTTTTACTTTCATGAAAAAAATTAATTCAATTTGTTTACTTATATTCAGATTTATTTATCTGGCATACCTATAATAATAACTATTCTTTAAAGATATGAATATACAAATTCTACATGTTGACCTGATTTTGATATTCTAAATAGATTTAAAAATGCAATGGTTGTAAAATGATATGTATGTATTGTTAACATATGACAATCTCATGTATGATTTATCTGAAAGATAAAAATATTGTTGAAATATGTATGTCTTAAGTTTAAGTAGATATACCGTTTGCCCGACAGCACCATATCTATCCAAAATAGAACAATCTATGTTCTGGGCACACTTTGAATATGATATTATGAAGCCGCGTCATGACAAAACTAACATAATGCGTTTGCGACCAGCATGGATCCAGACCAGCCTGCGCATCCGCGCAGTCTGATCAGGATCCATGCTGTTCGCTCACCAACCCTATTACAAGTAGAGAAACTGATACCGAACAGCATGTATCCTGATCAGACTGCGCGGATGCGTAGGCTGATCTGGATCCATGCTGATCGCAAACGCACTATGTTGGTTTTGTCATGACGCGGCTCATATGTAGTATTTGCAACTGATATAATGAAGCCATATTGAATATGACAATGCTTTTAAAATCACTAAAGATACTTGTCAAAGCAAATAAATGAAACATGTTTACAGAACGGACGAGCCAAACAGGTAAATAGTAGAGATAGTAGACAGTTTTGTAACACAGTCAGGTTTCAGATCTTATTTATAGAAAAAAATGCACACATTTAATACATAGAAAAATATTTTTTACATTTGTGAACAAGATTACAAATTATGATACATGAGTCTATATAAAACGTGTTACCTCTTTAGATCGTACTCCTGCAAAACAAATCATTAACATTTTGCGCGAGGACGTTCTCTGGTGTAATACAAGTATTTGGACCTGTTCTTCAGTCTTCAGGGATTTTCTTACTCTAATACTTAACACAGAAACTGTCTAATTAGATACTGGTCAAATTTTAAGACTGTGTAGTTTGGTTTGTATCTAAACTGGTGACATAGTACTGTCGTCACCAAGAGATACAACATAAAAGAAAATTTCAAATTTGTCTTAGACATGTAGTATAATGGAATAGAGAAACTAAGATTCTCCAAAGAACGCCCCAAAACGGCAAAATTGAAAATGTTGCAGGCTTGGTTTGATTAAACCTGTTCCTAGACGGTACTGTCAAGTGCAAACAACCGTTCACGTCCCCTAGCACCGGCTTGAGCAGAATTCAATATCTAAACATGAAATGGCAAAATTTTGAATTTAGTAACAGATGTGTTACAACAGCTACCAAGCTATCAAGCTTCTGTTTAGTGTGTTTACAATTGTCAAATTGCTTTGCAAATTCATGCATGTATGCTTGACATTGAAGTCGTCTGACATTTGAAAATAGTTATGGGCAACAACAGCGCAAGATTTATCAACAACTATAATGGCTTATAAATCTATGCAGAAATAATGATGCGTATCACTGAACGTATCAAGAGAAATTTGATAATGTGCGAAAATGTATGAGTTCAGTTGACGTCATTTCCTATATCTTTGGAACTTTTTATTAGGATTCATCAAACAATAATTTAGTGAATATAATACATTATTAGAATAAGATAAAACATCAAGCTTTCATTTATAGCTCAAAGTTCCAATTGAACTTTTCATTTATAGTAATCAATTAGCTTTTGCTAATCATTTGCTGATATTTTATGTGAATAATTTGCATAATATATAGCTAGATGTGTATATTTTATTTTGATTGTTTTCCTTGTTAGACATTGCTTTACTCTCAAATTGAGATTCAATGCGTTAAACTGGCTGTTTTCTTTGAATAAATGACGAACTGATAAGAAAATTATATGAGATCTTTATCATATTTTTACTAATCTTGTTGTAGTAGATGGGTATTGACTATTGTTCATCAGATTCCAAAATAGACTGGATGAAATTTCAAACAGTGTTCTACATTAATAATTGATACCCTAAAACATGCAATACTATTGATTCTTTTAACGATTTATGATGGTTGAAGTATTCTGTACAAATATTTGGTGGATAACTAACATTTTGTATATTTATAAATTTTACAATAGTCTATTATCACGTAAGCCATGTGTGATAAATAGAATATCATATTCGCGTAGGTCAATACTAAATTTATTGAGCTCGTTGGATAAAACAATATTTAAACAATATTATATTCTCCAGAGGCTCGTATAATATGATTGTATTCAACTCGTTCAATAAATTTAGTATTACACCTTCACTCATCCAATATCCTCTATATACTACTAGAAAGACATTTAATTTAAACTTCAAATGTGTGTATAATATCTCTTGCATACTCATAACAATCAGAATTTAAAGTTCTGGGTTTAGATACAATTGTTACATACATGTATAATATTAGTGTTTTCCCATTTGTATTTTCAGATTTCGGCATGATATAAGTGACCTTGATCAGTCGACTATTTCAGAGATTCGTAGTTACCACCACCCTCCTAACGGTGTACATGAAACAATGTGTGCTACATATATGATAATTGGATATCCAGAAAAACACCTCCTGGTAAGTTTGTTTTATCCTATTAATGCACTAATTGTGAGAGTATATTTACGAAATGTTAAGAAGAACTTCCACGACATTCAAATACCATGAATGAAGGTCTATGCCAAATTGTATTACATGTATGTAAATAAAGTAGTTTAGATGGCCCGATACTAGAGTTTTTAATCCAGTTACGTTTTTTTTTTAAATTAATAGAAAGCAAGTTGTAAACACTGTATGTATCTTTTATTTAAAAAATGAAGACGTTTGTGTTATTCAAATGAATCCATTCACATTTTACGTAATGTTTCGAGTATGACACGTTTACTTGTTGATAGATTTTATCATTGTTATTATTTTTAATTGTGTCATGCTAATACAGAAGGTATGTTTATGAAATTTATATCATTTTACAATTATACTCCTTTTATCACATATATACACATATATATTCAACTTCTATTTTATCTTTGCTATGACAGCAATTTTATAATTTGCTTACGTGAAACATTTGACTCTTGTTCTTGATTATATTCACCTGTTTATTTGTTATACTATCACTATCACATTGTACTATATTCTGATCTTCTATGTTTATACTTTACCCAATATCTGTTCCACATATTTTCTTTCTGCTGTGTAAAATCTTGCATATGCCTTCTCTCAATATAGTATAATATTCTAGACAAATCTTGAGTGAAGAATTCTGTCTTTGTTTTTTTATGTTATTTTTTTCAAACTAAAATTATTGTTTATTTGTGTTTGTTTAACAAAAAAAAAATCGCTGTGCCATTTATAAAATAACTATGCTGTATACATAAAGATTCCAGTTCGACAGAACATGTTCAGTTTCAGTTTCAATGCTATATTGCAAAACAGAATAAATTCTACTTTTTTACAGATTATTTAACAAAATATAAAAGATATATGTGAGTTGTTCAAAATTGAATAATACAGAACTATCTATACTATATCATCAACAAAAGTAATATATTTTGTCTTATTAAAACTAATAATGACCAAGTTCTAAAACTGGATTAGAAATAAAGTGTTTAAATTGGATTAGTCTACAATGGGTACATAAGTATTTCAATTATTGATAAAAAAAAAACCAATATAAATGTATCTTTTGAATATTTACATAAAGTATTTCTCGAAACAAATGTTGGTAGAGTTTGAACATATTCATATTATAAATAATAATAATTTGTTCTAGAACACTTGCTATCAGATCATACATCTCACACGTGCACTTACCAACAACATCTGCATATAATTATTTTATGGTTTGTTGTCATAATACTATAATACTATAAAAATAATTATTTATGGTATAACAGACTGTCAATTATGGACCGATTCCCTAAACCATACGGTTCTTTTTTGTTGATAGTCTTATTATTTTTGTCTTCAGGACTGGACTGAAATAACAGCTTTGATGGGTCGCTATGGTAAAGACAGTTTGATAAGAGAGGTTCAAACAGTAGACCCCAACAAGATAGACAAAACAACAGCTTTAAGGGCGAGGAATTACTTGGGTCAGTACAGCTTGGAGGAGATCAGAGTAGGCAGTACTGGTGCAGCGGCATTTTATGTATGGGTAAGGAAATCCTTTATTATCAAAACAAGTCTTGCGTGCTGAAGAATGTTTAATTTTTATTATAACTTGGCACAAAAAGAATACCTTTCCCAGTTATAACATTTAGATAAAACAATAGAAGAAGATGTATTTTCAATAGACGAAATGAAAATGTTAGCAAAGGAAATTAAAGTTTCAGTCTGAAATACTGTGTTAGACTAAAATTAAAGTGTCAATATTAATAGATTCACACTTTAAACAATAAACAAAAGTACAAATATTGGATGCTTAAATTGCTGTCTGTGAAATTTTAAACTCTTCTCTTCAAATTGTCCAAACATAAATGCCCTTTGTATCGTTAAAAAGGCTTTTATATGTTAAGATTTATACGCATCCATTTTTTGTTGTTTATTTCTTATATATTTTTTTTATTTTTCATTGAATACTACTAGTATAGTGTTTGTATTTATGTATAAATATTATACATGTATATACTTTTTATAAGTAAAACATTTATTTAAGTAATGGCTAATGTAATGGCTAAATAAATTGTATATTCAGGCATCAAAAATGGTCGGCAAGCCAGACGGCAAAGCCACAAAGGGTGAAGATACTTCTCCCAAAAAGTTAACTAACTCCGGCGGAAAAGGACAACAGGCGTCCAACAAAGGGGACAATCAGCCGAAAACACCAACCGCATCAATGCGAGATGAAAATACTAAGCAAGCCAAGCAGCAATCGAATATGAAACAAAAGAATAACGCGCAAAATAACGCCAAAAATAACACAAAGCAGACACAAAATACAGCAAAGCAGACACAAAATACCGCAAAGCAGACACAAAATACCGCAAAGCAGACACAAAACACCGCAAAGCAGACACAAAACACCGCAAAGCAAGGAAAAGACAATAAAACCAAACAAGCAAACGGCAGTGTCAAAGCAGGGTCTACAAAGAAGGGGTAGAACATTGCATTCTAAATGAGTCATTTGACAATGATTGAATCATGAGATTACAGGCTACTATTTCTTTGTGATAAGTGTAGGGACAATAAATTCGTATCTTCGTATCACATTGATCAGTTGTAATACTAATATGTGAGTTTATGCAAAGGAAAACACAAAACAAATATATACAAATGTTAGTTAAAAATTGTTAATGTATAATGGACTCAATAATTTGAGTTTTAAAATATCTTTCATTAAATCTAACTCAAAACATCTTAATATTTGTAAATTTATCTATGATTTAGTTCTGTTTGGTGGAACTTTATTACCTTCTGTCATTGGTGAGGATATTTTGATTAAAATATGTTAACTGTCATAAAAGTAGTAACAGAAAATGGTCTTCTTGCACTAATTTATATATTTGACGCGGACAATTACATTTTGTAAAATATGTATATTTTGAATAAGAAATCAGCTAAAGAGTTGATTTTAAATTGTTTATACATTTCTACAAGCGATTTTCAACTCTTGAACTATTCCTGACTGTGTCACATAGAATTTACGAATTTCCGCTAACAATTCATGTTTTGTTAGTCATTCATTCACTCACATTTTGTTTTAGATTTAAATTGAATGTATTTATTTAATTGACTTAAGACAAATATATAACATGAAAGCATGACAATTAAGCAATTTGTGATATTTTTCCATGTCTGTGATATTTTATTTGGGTTAGAGTAGGAATGATAACTCTAAATGTATTTCATATCATTGCACACTTAATTACCTCTCTTCTTATTTTAAGAAATATCAATTCGGATTTAAAATATATTTTTAGTGTTATGTTGTTACGTAGTTTTTTATTTTTATTAATTTTATGAAATGATAAAGTATTTCATATTTATGCACATATTTATTTATAAATGTCATATCTTAGCCATAAGCTTATGCTTAGTTCTTTGAGCAATGTCCGTTAATTAAACCCAACGAGTAACATGTGCAAGCATCGATTGCCTTGTTCAAAGTACTGATACAAATATAGAGGTGTAGAAGATGGTTTAGTGATGACATTGAAACAATGTTTGTTTAGAGCTAGGATCGATAGATATAAGTAAACGATACGATCATACCTTTTAAATCGGTATATACTCGGTACATACCTGAACCAACCCTTGTCATTCTAGTAGTGAAAGCTATACATTGTGCTTGAAGGTGCAAAAATAACAACAAAATATATCAACGATGAATGTTTCATATTATATTCTAATTTGTGTTTTAAATTTTATTAAATTTCTCGTGTAGTTATTTTGTTCATTGTTGCCGTTACCCATACTTTCTATTTCAAAACGATAACATGTTTCTTAGTGTATTTTATGTACAACAAACTGTATATTAATTTGATCATATTTAGAAAGAATATTTTAATTCGCTCAGTTTTTGTTTGTTTTACATTTTACTTAATGCACATTTAGCACTTACAGAAATATTATTGATAAATACTTTTTGAGCAGAATCGGAAAATGAAAATGTGGATTGATTTTTATGGTATAATACATTTTGTTGTTGCATATAATTTCTCGTTATTTCTTCATATATTTAATGTTTTTCTCTTATACAACATTTTTAACATTTTGAGAGATGTAACTTGTGATCAAACAACAATAAATGAGAAATAAACTTGTTCATGAACCAATTACGATGCTCTGTTATTAATGTAGTTAGATTTAAAGCACAAACGGACGCCTGGATAAAATCGTTGACCTTCCGAGAGCTTTCTGACTATCTACTGTTGCTTAGTCTATGCTTAATGAGGGTCCATCCGCCCGATAAGGCACTAGATTAAGCTTTCGCTGTCGAGTACGGACACCGGATATGCCAATAGTCATGCGCTTAAAAGGTTATTTTGAAGTCCAAAGTGGCGATGATTTAATTCTTTGCAACAATTTAATTCCTTGCAATTTTCACGGAGTATTAGCCAAAGATATGAATTTTGAGCCAAAAGAAGGTCACTGTACGACGGCCAATGAGAACCTTAATGTACAGTAACCTCTGACAATATGAAAAGGAGGTAGCCCTGAAAAAAGCTGTTATGCCAACTAAGGACCTACCTTTCAAGCTGTCACAATCACACTTTCTTCGTCGTCCATGCCTGTTTTGTAAGGCCAATCCCTCTAGTCAGGACATCGGCAGCTTTGTCGATGATGTCGATAGTAATTTAACTCCCCATCGGAACAGTGGTATTTTGGTCACATGGACATACCATATATGTAATACAACAGCGCTGGACTCTTAACCTTAACGCGTCCTCGGTGATAAATCAGCTAAGCTGTCAAATCTTCTGTCTAAGCCCTGAGCCTTATGCACCGACGGGAAGAGAGAACTCAGAGAAGTTCTGAATATCTTCATTATCTGCAAGAACTATGTACTAGCTAGAGCGAGTTCACAGAGTTTTGATATCAGCAGTCATGGTGTCCAATTAACAAAGTCGAATATTTGTCACTTATTCTTTTACATTCGCGGACGTTTGTTTAAACTTGGCTAACAATGCCTAATTTTAGTTGATTGGATGCTCAAAGTAATTTAAATCATAGAATATGGTCTGTAACCTGATACACCCTGTATGACGTAAACTTTAGTCACGACTTGTGCAATAAATTAATTAGCACATATACATATGTAGAAAACTTATACATGTAATATCAAATATATATACATGTATATATACATATATATAGATGACATTCAACAGTGAGCTAATATGTATTTTAACTAGCACTATCATTTTTCTGAACTGATAAACTATCATGAGTTATATCGTGAAGTAGTTCGTAATCAGTATATCGTATTCAGCGCTTCTTGACCATCTCCTTTGTGGAAAAAAATCTCAAAAACAATCGGGTTCTCTTAGCTTCTTTTTGACACCCTAACACCAAATCAGACTGTTTGGAAGGTCACTGTGTTAACTAAAAAAGGTTTCAACAATATAGTGAGAACATACATGTGTTAAAACATATCTGTATCTATATAAATACAATTTATTTGTGTCAATAAAAGTTGATAATAATGCTTCGCTCAGCTCATACTTTTCTGTGTTACCAAGTCCTTATGTACTTAATTTCCACTATCTTTACTTTAATTGGCCGACATTGACAGTGTGTTTGAAATTTCTTCATTAGTATTGAGACTACTTCATTAGGTGCTTGGTTTTCTAAAGACTATACTCCTTGTAAACGTTCTAATAAAATTTCGCAATATTTTCATAGATAATATATATTCTTAACTAATACTATCATTTGTATTCAGAGGATACACTATTACAACTTGGCTAATCATATGATCTTTACCTATATAGCAAACATTTTTGAGACTTAAGTCGGTCTAAATATAATCTACAATATAAATTTAGATATGTTTTTAAAAATTGAACTATTGGAAAGTATTCAAGTTCAAAAACAAAAACAATTACCTAATTGATAATCTAAAAAGCATGACCATTATAGCTGTAACTAATACATGTAGAACAATCCTAGGTTTAATTGTTGACAACGCTGTTATAGTTTCTTTTGTTTTCTAGCTCGTCCAACAAAAGATAAAACACCTTTGAAGTGCGTCTTAATGTGCTAAAAAGAGAAAAGGTGAACTTGTCCTGACATTGACACATTTGTTTTAATCATTGCACCAGTATTATATTTCATATCTGTGAAAAGAAAAAATATGAATGCATATATTTAACTTAATTTACCCTCCACGCATTAGTTCGATATTTGGATAAGACAACATCACTGCCTGTAAGTAAATTTGACTTGTTCTGTATATCTTTAAGGCCAAATATGCCTCAGAAATATTTTATTTTTATTTCTCAAAAGCTTTTTATTTTTGGTGTACTCCAATAGTTTCAATAAGTTACTCATTGACCAGAATTACCTGGACCATCTTTTGCTCCTGTTGCCTTTTGGATTTTTGTATTGTTAGAATGATTTCGTATTTTATATGAAAGTCAAAATACTGCATGTACCTTTTTATATTTTATATATTTTTATGACTTATTATTTCACATTTATCGCTATTTCTTCAGGTTACAATCATCTAACATACTCTAGAACCATTATTCACATGTTATCAAATTCATGTTTGCACTTTCTAAAGAAGTAAAACGCCATTTTAACAAAGAGACAATAAAACGGAAGAGTATACTGACCCCACCCCCACCCCTATATAATTTGTATGTCTGATACATGATTACAGAATTGTTCGTAATGGTTTTTTTAAGTTATTAATAAAGTTCATATTGACTTTTTCCATCTTCTTTGGCTACTATACTATTAAAGATACGTATTTTAAACTTAAGACTTTCTTAAGAACTTACGTTTTAATAAGAATTATGTTGTTTTCTTCTTATCATTGAAATTCTTGCTTTTATTTAGTTTTCGGGGCATTATTTGTTCGATTATAATGACAGTTATAGAGATAAAGATATAATCACATTTATAATTATGATATACATTGTACCTGAGTTTTTAGCTTAGATGTATGTTTAATGTGTTTCACAAGATAGTTTGAGAATAAGCATCGAAGTCGGTGTAAGTGAACGCAAGATAAAATCTACATAACTAATAACATAAATAATAACAAAAGGTGGATTTAGCATATCGGTCATTTTTATTTACATGGTTTTTAGTTAAGATCAAAACGAGAAAAGAACCATTTAATATTATTATAATAGAAGCGACTTATTATACCAAGTGAATCTAATTCAATTTATAATTTCATACATCTTTTTTCATGAGGTTCATATGATAAAGGCTAAAGTGCACATCTACTGTATGTTAAGAAAAACATTCGGTTCTCTTAAATTTCCAACGATCATCGAAGAAACTATGCATGTTTGTGATTTAAGGTGTATAATAATAGATAAAACTTTTTAAGATCTTTTATATATATCATATAACCAATTTAGTCAATTTTGTCTCCATCACATTTGATATTTATATTCTTTTCGCATAATTATCAAAATTCACTAACATAGTTAATATTTTAAGTCACAAATATGACATATATATATACGCTCATGTTTTGTTCAAATGAACAACTTTAATAAACATTTTTGTTTATACATTCAACTTTAAAAAAACGTTTCATTTTTCAGTGACTAAAGCAGACACAATGGGGAACGGTAATTATAAGTATAAACGACCTCGTTCACATATTCGGCTTCTTCCCAGAGAGCCATTACAAGAAAAGGTATACCGACAGTCTGTTTTATCAAACAACCAGATGAGTAACTATAAAACTTTAACAATTAACATTGTAGTACTTTTTGGTGGACATCTGTTTCTGGTATTGACAAAGTCATACATGTATTTGTGACAATTGTTGAGCCATCCAAGTTCAGAATACTGACAAACATTCAGTTCAGATGAATTCTTCTTCTCTGTGTTACGTTAAGAGGAAAACTTTTTAAGATTATTTCGGAGTTTATTTCCAAAATTGATAAGAGTATTAATATAAAAGTACTGCTGCGGCGGGATAGCAGTGCTGAAATATTTCTATTTAGATGAAATTAATTGTATGTAACTTTAGCATTTTTTGTCTCTTTTTTCACAGTTTAATATTCCAGAAGTTGAAAATGGTTATCCGGTGCCAAAGAACGCATCTACACCAAAGAAAGATATTTACAACCCTAAAGACAATAGGGATATCTACTTTCATGCTTTAAATGTAAGTTTACTACAAGTAATGTGAGGTAATACAGACCAATTATACAACAAATAAATTTATTTATAAGTTGTTTCCCTTGTTCAATCATTATTATATAGAGACATACGTTAAAACTACCTTTGATTCACCATTCAGTTCTAGCAATTTTGCCAGATTAAAAGATTAAAATTGATTGTTGTATAATATAGAAACGGAAAGAGGACAATAAAAGTTTTGTGCTGACAGAGTTTCTACGGTTGCTGTATATTCGGATGTGTACGTGTTTGACTGTTTTTAATTAATTCCAGGCGCCTAAAGATATAGAGAACTCCTGGGATGACCTCGTGCATTATTTAACCTCTATATATCGTACTGACATGATGAAAGTCCGATCCATCTTTTCCTGGCTAGGCGTGCAGGAAATAGAAAGCGAGAACTACTTTTTTGTGCCAACACCAAACAACATTGATGAAATAACTCCGCGGGGTTACAAAAAGATCATTCAGGACAGAGAAGGGTCATATGCAACCTTGTTTGCCCTCTTATGCAGGTTTGCAAATTCGCATTATCTTTGAAAACTATTCCGTGGAAAAGTATGCTTTGGACAACTTAAAGTTTACAAATTGAATAGTGTTTTTGTACCCAATTAAGCACAACGTTATTGTGACAGCAAACAGACCAAGTCAAACATTAATCTCTTGTTTATGAAAAATAAGGCAATTTTTTTTTAGTTTAGAAACACCAGATATATCAATTTTTCAAGGCAGTACTGTTTTACGTAACTGGTTTCATATTTTATACCAGGATGATTCATTGTTACAGCTATGAAGTAATTTGAAATGACAACTATCAAATCTCATAAATTGGGCTTTTATGGAAAGTAAAGAAATTTGGTATTTTCATACGAAACATTTTCTAGTTGATTGTGTTTCTTCATATTAGTTATCAACATAAAATGTGCTCTATTAACTTTCAATGGCTTAAATAGTTTCATTTTACGACTGACAGCAGGATGCTTTTAATGTGGGTGTATATTTTTACATATCTGTTTGTGCTTACAGTTTGATTTTGTTGAATGCACGGATGGTATAATAGTTCTTATGATTTATAATTGGAATCAAATAATAAAGAATTGAAATATGACTTCAGATTCTAATTTTGAATTATATTCTATACAGATTAAAATAAGCCAAGTCTATCTAATGTGATAGAATGCTTTCGTTGCATGCACATTTTGCAAAAAGGGGGAAGTATATGAAACTGGCAAGTTAAAAAAAAACCTCCCAACTGTTATAATTTTCCATCATTTCATGTTCTAGCATGCAAAGCTTTCCTTCTCAGAAAAAGTTGCTTTTGCGACATGTTTTCTTCATCAACCATGCATGTTAATTCTTTGGTAAAACACTTGTTTCCCACGTAACCAAAGAATGTTCGTCAATATATCTTTAAACAGTTCATGAATAATTATTTTCATTATTTTTTTAGGAAAGCCGGTATAAGGTGTGCAATCATCAACGGTTTATCTAAGGGTTTTGGATATGATGTTGGTGAAACGGACGTATCTCACTTGAGGGATAGGTGGAATGCTGTGTACATTGACGGCTGGCGTTTGATACACCCGTTATGGGCTTTCAAAAATATCATTAGCTTTAAACGAGGGAAATGGGGACCTGAGAATGAACTTGATAAGGTCAAAGTTGAGGATATTGATGACGAGCAAGAAAAAGTCGTTCAGCACGATTTTAACGAGTATTATTTTATGGTTGATCCACTGGAACTGATAAATGTATGTTTGCCTGATGATGAAAGATGGCAGATGATCACACCAAAGATTTCGAAAGATAAATGGATAAACATTCCTTTTCTGATGAAGAGGTACCACATGGAAAAATTTAAAATCACAAGTGAGTTTAAGTCGACAATTAAGTCAAAACATGGCGTATGTGGGCTCGTAATTCACGCGCCATCAAACAAAGATAGGGACTACCAATTAGCATATGATCTTTTCTTTAATTATGCTGAACAAAAGGTTGAGCTGGATGATCCCATTCATTTGAACAGGTACGTGATGTTGGCGAGAGATAGTTCCAAAAATAACTGGTCATTGGAGGCAAGAATGCCTGTTGCCGGAGTTTACAGAATCACTGTCTATGGTGGACCAAGTATGAACTCAAAGCTGCCATGGATCTGCGATGTTGCAGTTAAATGTAACAAAACATACAAGAAAATAAAGCCGTATCCAGACTGTCCTAAACTTGGTTTTGGTCCAGTGTATATGACAGAAAGAGCGGGACTCACTCAACCATCTCACCCGAACGGAATGCTTTTTGTAAAGCCAAGGTCGACCTACCATATCACCTTCAAACTTAAACAATCAATTAAAGAGAAAGCCAGAATAATCGGAGAAGGCGTAAAGGACAGTGAAATGGAGAAATGGGTCACAACAACCATAAATAACCAGTCGTCCTTAAGTATTTTAGATGTAGTTGTACAATTATTACACGAGGGAGAATACGCGTTGAAGATTTTCTCCAAACCAGCCATTGAAAGATCGAAATCGACATGGGAGAATGTTTGCAACTATTATTTGAGTACTGATCCACCTAGGGCAAATGGAGTTGAAATAAAAGATAAAGGATTTAAGGTATTTTATGTTTGCCGAGTAGGATTTTAAAAACAAGACTTTCAATGAAACTTCTATTATTCTTGTGTTCTTTTTTATTGATATAGTTTGTCCACAGAATTTCCTGAAACTTTGGAAATTCCCTTTGAGTTTCTTATAATACTTTAATTTATCATTTGAATAAGATCAAATTTGTGTCAATTATGTAATGATGTTGCATATGAATAGAACTGTCAAAACATTTAATACTTTACAATTATAATAATTGTTTCAACTTCAAATGATTATTACTGATTATTGTTTTCAGACTGCAAAGGAAATAAACGCACGGAAAGCTTTGCAAGAGGCCAGTAAAGGAAAGGACTTGCACGAACTGAAAGCAGCAGTGGCTGGGTTCGAGGAGGCAGGACTTTATGAGGAGGACGGTTCATTCGGTAAAGCCTCGGTAAAAATGGAGTATTTAGAGTTAGCAAAAGGTAAAAGACAATGATATAAGTCAGGAACAGTGTTCCTTCTTATAAACAAAACAATATTTAACAATTTAGTAGCTATTTTTGTATTTTTTGTACAGGCGCTAATATTAGTTGTGGTCACTAAATAACCTTGGAGAGGAACCGGCATCATTGTTGATACATGAAGTGGTATGAAGTTTTATGCAGTGTGGATTTATTATGTAATGATGTTGCATATGAATAGAAGGTGCGCATGTTTGTAGGGTTGGTAATTCTTTATTTATTTTTCAACAAAATGAATGTTCATTATAGATAAAAAGTAGGTTGTGGCATACAAATTGCTGTGTATATGTATGTAAAATATAGACACTATCTTTTTATTTTAGCTTTGAAAGATGCTATCAATCGTCGAAACTTTGACCTTTTGACTAAAGCTATAGACCAAGCAGAGCTATCGGACCACGCCATTAAGCTCGGTAACCTTATAGAACAAGCCAAGGCTGAGCGAGAAAAGTTAGGACCATTCAACAAGTACATGCATGATGTGTTAGAAATGAAACAATCAACTATTTCTGAACTGACAAGCTATTCCTATCCTACAGGGGTTATATTTGACATTCTGAAAGCAACTTTGATTCTATTAGGAGAAAGTCCTCTAGATATACAGGTAATGATTTTGTATGTGTCCTGTTCTTATATTCACTTATGTCGTTTAAATTACATTATTTAAAAACAAGCCTCCTTTATAAATGCAATTAAGTAAGTGTTTGTAAAAATTCAGTCAATGGTTATCTATAGTACATGTATATACTCGTATATTACCTGAAATGGAGAAAAACACACACTAAAAAGATTAAGTGTATCGTGTAAGTATAAAATATCAACATCGTATAACAGCACAAGGAATGTCTGTGGCTGCACCCAGGAGCACCTTATTATAAGTCTTTCTCCATCATTTAAGCTGGAAGGTGGTCATATGACCCTAAGTGTCGGTGTGACTTAATATTTCTCCTCGCATGCCCCCGCTCCACAAAAATATGAATAAATAGCAAAATTAGATTAATAAGAAAGAAAAATAAAAAATAGATAAAATAAAATAAATTAGAAGCACTTCATGTTAGTAGAATTGCTAAACAACTAGACTAGAAACAATTGGAATCTGACATTGTAGTTGTTTTGTTTTTTAAATTGTTTGATTAATAAAGTTGTTTCATTACATTGCTTTAAGAATCTTTTTAGCTTTTGTAGAAATTGTATTGTTTGTCAGTGTCTTGCTTTCAAGATATATAGATATGCTACTGAAATCATTTGTCATTTTGAGAAATGAACCAAATATAGATGTGGAGCTAACGAATGTCATGAATCTCTCAAATATTTGCCCCACTACCAAAACAAATACTGTGGTATAACTCCTTTGTTCACATGACATAAACCTATTAGATATTTTGCATGAAAATACTGTAATCGATAGTGCAATGTTCCGTGCAAAGTTAACATAATTTATAAATAATTTCTTTGCAACTTGTTTATACAAATTAGTCATATACATTGTGTTGCTATAAATTTGAGATTGTATCACGCTTCTACAGTTTTCAAAACGCAGACAACCAAGAGAAGACACGGATTCCTGAACATACTCGATATTTTCTATTTCTTAATAGATATTATCTTGGTTTGACATGCAACATGTGGTCAATACATTGAATAAAACAGGAGATGACGTCATTAATCTCGCGTTAAGTCTTTGTCTTGGCATCCGACGATTACTATCTTAATTTCAGGATGCCAGAAAGCCATATTGAAGTAAAGAATATATTACACTGTAACACCTTTGATATTGGATGAAGCTGATTATTGATTGAACAATTCTATTTTCTAGACATGGGAGGCAACAAAAGCTATATTCAAACGCACCGGAAGTGGAAGTATTATGCGCAGAGTGCGGGCATTTGATGTGAGTAAGGTTTCAAACGATAAAATGATAGAAGTTGGTTCTATTATCTCAAAATATGACGATGACAGCGCACGAGCAGCGAGTGCCGGAGCCGGAACTTTCTATAAATGGGTAAAAGAATGAATTATAAATAATTTTGGCTTTGTAATAATTCTTATCGCATGGTTTGGAACTTTTCCCTTGTTCTTACTAACCCATTATACTCAGTACACTTTGTATGAGCATTTGAAAACTGTATTGATATATAGCGGTACAGTTTTTTCATTGATTCATATAGGAAAAAAACTCGACTGCTATATAGCGGTTGAGTTTTTTCGCACCTTCTTTATATCAGTGTAGTTTTTTTTTCACTGAGGCTCCATTGGGACAGCGGTAACGAAAATTCCCAGAAGCAATAATAATAATAATAATAATGACAATAATAATGATAATAAGTAAGAAAGAAAATTAATGGAATGAAAATATTCTCATATAATTATGCAACTGCTGAAATCAAAAGGTACATCCACTGAATGAATAATTTGCACTGAAAAAGGCTGTAAGGTAGCTAACGACATCATTATCTGGGAGTGAGAAGGTGAAAAAGTGAAAGGGCACAAGAGAGAGAAATGCAATTTTTATTCTTGTATTTTTTTCTGTATTTTTTTCTGATTTCTGTTACAAAAAAATGAAAATGCGATAAAACAGTTATAGTATATGAAACTCGTTAGTAACGGGGTATAACAATGGCTGGGGCGACATTTCGGGATGTTTCATCAAAAAAATTGTCTCGGCCTAACGGCCTCGACAATTTTTTTAGCAGAAATACCCCACGATGTCGCCCAAGTCAGTGTTATATCCTCGTAACTAATTCGTTTCATATACTATAACTATTACATAGTTACTGTTGTCCGAATGTGATATTAAGAAATGCGATTGACGTTAAAATTTTGAGCCGTGTCACGACAAAACCAACATAATGGGTTTGCAACCATCCGCGCAGTCTGATCAGGATCCATGCTGTTCGCTTACAGACCTTAAAACAAGTAAAGAAACTAATAGCGAACAGCATGGATCCTGATCAGACTGCGCGGATGCTAGTCGAAAACCCATTATATTGATTTTAATTAAAGATCCGATTAACTTCCCACGCTTTTTTATAATTATAAATAAAGTCTTTAAACCGACTTCTGTTGTTATTTTTACATACAATAAGACTTACTTTTCCCGTATATATTTCAGATTGACAGTGTTGTAAACGAAAGGACTGGTGGCGGAAGTGGGCTTCCGGAAAGTATAGAATATGAAAGCACATAAACTAGTCAAATAGTTTTTGCATTATAACTTATCATGGCAAACAAATATTTCATATCGAAATATTTTTTACTGATAAATGGATTGACGTTTAAAAAGATTGGTTACGTGATTGATTGATTGATTGATTGATTGATTGATTAATTGATTGATTGATTGAACAATTATCTTTAAAAGGTTACATATAGTATAGAACTATTTGCTGGCTCTGGGGCATATTCAAATAGAGGCTACGGCAGACTTATTCCAAGTTTTTGTGTTAATTGTTGACTAACCAAAACAAAGATAATATACAGTGGAACATGCTCGCATAATTATGAGATCAGACTCAGCTTTTGTTTTGTTTTTTCTGAATACATACATTTTGATATATCTGCTTCAGTATTTGATCTAAAAAAACATCAGTCCATGAAATTATAGTTTTTGCATTTTTATACGTTTTCACGTATGCGCATGATAGAGTATCTCACCAATGAACTTTAAAAATATACTATGCTCAAATTTGATATGTGAAAATATTATTAATTGCTACACAGTCTTTTTGTAAATATAAAATAAACATATTTTGAATTCACACAAAGTAGTAATGGTATGCTTTAAATCACACACACTATATATGTACACACTGTTTTTTTTAAGAAAGGAACAGTTTTACTTCACCCGTAATAAGGAACCCAGGTTCCTATACATAATTTGTACGTTCTTTTATTTAAATAAGACATGTCTAGTAAGAATTTTACAGATTTCAATAAGTTTCTGCAATAAAAATATTATACTCAAAGATGTGCATAAATATTTTTAACAAAATTAAATTTACATTGTATAACATTTATCCTGTGTTCATGATACATGTATTATATATTCTTTATTCCATATGTGTAAATATGTGTATTATAGCGATTGTGCATGTAAAATAGAAATCATTGTTGCCTTAATACAATTAAGTTATAGTTTCTTTAATTTTCATTTCATGGAAGGGCTTTTTACAATGTTAGAAGAACTTTCTTTTGTTGAACATTGTAAACATATCATTTGTATATTGGTGTTAACATGTACTTAAAACAATAAAATAATTTTAAACAATTATTTCTAGTTCAGAACAGACCGACAAATATTGACAATTTGAAATGTTTGTAGTTGTCGTAGATTTTTGTAATGTCTTTGATACTATTTGTAATCAATAATAATAACGTAGGAGGTCCAGATGAAAAATACAACACAATAACAAAAAGATTATGCTGAAATGTGTTATGTATATATAAGACTTATTAAAGGGAGACAAAAACTGATGACCGTATCGCATTCAGTAGAATTCAATTATATTACTCATACACACACATATCCCAACAAATCCCATTGCAAATACTAATAGTTTTAAGTCTAGTATTAAATGCTAAGCGATTTATCTTTTATTTAGAACCCGACAAGTCGTTGACACTAAAATATTGGGTCCTGTTTTAGATTAAAAAGCAATTTATTAGCTTACAATTTATTTTAATACATCTGTAAACTCGCTTATTTTTGTGGTAAAAACATTTCATTTGTAACAATATCACAATGAATATTGCAATTGAAAAAAAACCAGAGATTCTTTACTTCTTATACATGTGTATGCATACTGTTCATAAATTTGTACAATGTATTGATTTGAAAATGGGTGAACTTTGATGTCTCCACATTTTCATTTGATATCCTTCTTTTTTTCAAGCATTTTAAAATCAAATGTTAATATTCTCAAATCTTTATGATTATAAATCCGCCTTAACTTAAGAATAAAAGTTCCAATGCACGAAAAATAGCAGTTTTACAGTTCTGTATCTGACAACGATGCATGTCGACAAATATTCGTCAGCGGATTAGTGATCAATACCAGAAAATACGGGAAAATCTACAGAGTGATTTATCGTTATCCATCTACAGCTAACTATTTATGATTAACGATCATGGAGACGATTATATCAAACAGTTTGAGAACCCCTGTAATCTTTCAGCGTATTTTAATAAACTGATAACACAGAGCTATCTAATACTCGTTTAAAAAGACAATCCATTAAAACACACTAGGCTAACATGAATGTGATGTACAAAAATCCAATCATTGTAATGGCTGTTTGAAAGGTTGTAAAATTTATTAAGTTAGCATTGTACTTCAAGTCTATAGTGGGTTCAATCCATAAAAGAATAGGGACCATAATTACTCGCATTACAACAGTACCTAGCAGCTTTAAAATGACTAGAAAGTGATTAACATAAGTTGAATTTCGTTTTCATTTTCTAACATTTTAGATCTTTTCAATGTGTTCAACCAGGAACGTGCATATTTAAATCTATATACCCTGGTTTAACTAATTTTTCCGAGAATATCTATAAAATCGACAATTTGCTCAATTCATTAGAATGGAAAAATTGAATTTTGAATGTAATAAAACAAACAGTAGAGGAGTATTGAAATCATTAAATGCACAAACGCTTTCAAGACTTAAATAAATTCAAAGGCGTTCTTCTCCACCTCTCCAGCAATAAATTTTATACTCAACTACATAATATTTGATCAATATTTGTTTTCTGAATTTCATTTGCAATTCGTTTGTTGTTGGATGTTTTGTATACTTTAAAAGGTGTAGGCTGATGTTTTGTGTAGCATTTCCATATTCAGCTTACATTTACAATGAATAGATTAAATTGACTTTGATAAAATGTGTGTCTTTCTTTAAAGGGAGAATATAAAAAATGGCGTCTGGATAAACAGATGAATAAATTAGATGATCTTTAAATACGAAGTACAACATTGAACGTATGAAAAGAGAAACAGTTTGTAAATGCCGCTGTCATAAAAGAAAACGCGTCTGAGTCTTTTTTCTGAAAATACAATGCATCTAGCAAAATATGTTTGAGCTCTACCATATACCTTCCAGGAAAAAAACTTAACACTAAAATTAAGAAATATGGATTAAAATATCATATATATTTTTCTTTTGAACTTCTTCATTATGATCAATTTACTTCAGTGTCAAAATATGCTCATGAGAAAGAACACATTTGTTACATTGTATAAGATGTCGAGCATGCATAATATTGTCCAGGCTGGAACAAATGATTATATTAACATGATAAGTCATTCAGAGTGAAATGATTATCATTGTTCTGTTTAGTGCTTTGCTTTCAAATCAGAACAAATCGATATTAATAAACCCTGATTCAACACCAACAATTATAGTTGAAAAGAATTTCTATAAGAAGAACTATTTTACGGACCCTGGAATAAAGCAACAGATGCCATCAACTGTAAATTATATTGATGAAAGGTCTATATAAAAACAGGCACCTTTTCAAACTGTATCGATTATCTAAATATCTCGAAGTATAACAACGATATTTGTAGAAAAATATTTGTTACTTGAGTATAAATCACACATTATCTTGACCTGGATTTTTAACATTTTTCATTACAAAAAGAAAAGGAAAGAAGGGCATTGGTCTTGACAACATAAACCCGGAGCAAATCACATGAGTTAGGATATAAAACATGAAACTGCGCGGATGCTCAGGCTGGTCTGGATCCATGCTGGTCGCAAGCACACTATGTTGGTTTTGTCATGACGTGGCTCATATGTGAAATTGATCAGGTATAGAAAATAAATTAATCAATGCATCAGATGAAGACAAATATATAGAAAAATATACCTGATTGACGGAACTTCATTTGTTGAATACGAGAGTCTGAAAAACAGGACAATAATAATTTCATACAAAGTGAATGAATTGTAAGGTTCTAGTCCATCAATGATTTGTTATGACAATTTTTTCATTATGATCTTGTGTGAACTCTTTTGTATTATAATGATCAATATATCATAGAGCTAATATACCCTATGTAAAATAACAGTTTAAAAAAACAATTGTTCTTATATTATATATATGACTCGTTAGAATGATATCAACATGCCTACAACCCTGACCTCGACACTTTTCAACTTTTGTTGAATTTTGAAATAAAGCCCCAAACACATCCGTCGATAAGTTGCTTTAATGCATTGTATTAATTTATATTTAAATTAACATCTTAAACAAACACAATATGTTATTTATAATCCTTTCTGTCATTCATTGTAGTCATAATGATTTGTAGAATTAGTTAATGATAATCGATTAGGAGAATAGTTATATTAATTCCCTCGAGCTAAATAAAAACTGAAAAATATAATATTTGAAAATTGCATAATTTATTTAATTGAGTCTGTTAATGACAGATATTGGAGAGTGCAATATATCTCATACCCCTTCCACAAGCCCCCCCCCCCAACCCCCAACCTCCCAACCTCATACCAGCACAATATTTCAACACTAAAGTATTAGAAATTATTGATCCTGAAGGACCTGAAGAAAAGATATCTGCCCAGAAATAAAGACATACACCACTTTAAATCGTTAATAATGATAACTTCCCATTATGATTATGCAATATAGAACCTTTTGCGTGGGAGGTGCATGTGTATAAATACATGTATACGAAGCCTATTTCTCAATGAATACTTAAGTATTGGCCCGTTTATGTCAACACTCGTCATAATTTCTTCACTGTCAGAATGTTTGAATGTAGGGTTTTGAGGAAGATTTAGTGAGTTTTCTGATAGGAAATATCTTAGTGACAATGTTTGCCTACTTTATATATTTGTTTAAAACAACTAGCAAACATTGATATTAAACATATGATAACCTCCTAATACAATCTCTAATATATACTGGCGTCTGAGGAAGAAATTAATGATATTCTACTACTACATCCAAAATAAACCGCAATTTTATTGACAAAAGTCATATTTTTTTATTGTAGACATTTTGATTTCTAACAGACAGCCGTGTAATTTCCCTGTTATATAAACATTTCGCACTTTTCATTAAAGAAATACTGTTTACGATACATAAAAAAACAAACTTATTTACACTGAAGATATAAATACTCGGATAAGTCGTTATCTGGTCTCTCTCAGTGTGTCTTTATGTGTCTCTGCAGAGATTAGTTTATTGACTCATGGTTCGTTTATTTAAAAAAAAACTTTCTTCTTGTAATTTAAATTAATAGACTTCAAACTTCAAAACTTCCTTTCCTGAATAAATTTTCTTGTTAAAGCTGCTAACTACCAATACCGCGGACATTTTCAAGTGAAAGTCAAATATTGTAAGTAACTGTGTAAAATGTGAAGAAGAAGAAGAAGAAGAAGAACTTTTATTTGCACTAAAGCCCTATAAAGAGCCATTGATGTGTCCCTAAACGTTTTGCTTTCAATTACAGGTACATTGTATATAACTGTTATGTTTGATGGAACTGCTTCAAGTCACATATCATTGCTGTTTGTTATGGTATATTCTAGTTTTATATTATCACCTAGATCTATACCGTTATCCGTGTAAACTGGTATTTAGTTCTATAGTGTAAACTATATAACAAAATCGTGTTTATTTTTTATGTAGACTGTCACAAAACCGTATGTTTTATTCACTACTTCGACAATTTACTTTAAACTGATTAGAGACGCCCATGTTTACATTTGAGAATAAAGAGCTACATAAAGTATAGAGAAGTGTCCTCGATTGATAACTTACCCTTACTTGAAATGATAAAGACAAACTGTTATCACGTTGAGATACATTTCTCTACAGCAAACAACTATCTAGTGACAGCCTTTATGTTATAGATTTGTTCAGTTATAGATTTGTTCACTTTAGTCATTGGTTTGTGCTACAATTTCATGCGATTTGCACATCACACTCGAAATTGATAGCGTGGTCTTATGGCTAACAATGACACACAATATTGTACGACTTTTTGTTTAAAAAAAATTCAAATTCATTGTTTAACTAGATTATCAGAAAGAATAAGAATGTCCAGGTGCTTGTCGCATTATGAAACAACTTGCCGAATAATTCACTTTTTCTTTTGTTTACATGCTGCTTTTCATGTCAAACACTGGTCAAATCTAAACTGTAATTTGATTTTGTTTATCCCGGGGATGGCATATATTACAACCCCTTTATTTAATTTTGTTAATTTTATATACAAAAAAAGTGAAAAGGCGTTCACGTTCTGTATACCATTCTGTAAATTAGCAATCATTTATCGCTTTAAGTGGTTAAGGTGTCTGCCTCTCAACTTAGGGATCATGGGTTCGAACCCTAATCGGGTCACACATGTCTCTTCATGACACCAGTACTGGTTGGTTCCAGGAAGCAGACTCGAGAGTGATTAATATAAGTTGCAAGAACTTGTTCGCAATCTAGCTTAAATAGATATGTTTAAACTTTAGAATATCACGAACATTTAAAGCTGCGCGTTTCTGTCTTAATATACATTGTATTAAGAATATGTACATTAAACTTGGGCGGGATTATCTTAAAGTTTATTAGTAATATAAAAAGCTAAAAAAGATTGAAAGATACTAGATGAAGAAAAAAGTAAATAAAAGCATTAAGTGCGATAAGGGGAATATTTCATAAATTAACAATTATTTGCGGGTGTATTGATATTCTGAATCTTCCGAATCTTGACTGGAGTAAATGAAAAAATATAAATGACATTTATAGTGTTAAAATCTGAGATACAATGCATTGGTAATCGATTTCGAAACGTCGATCTATAATTATGCCGCGCCGTGCTTATAATTACAGAAACTTTTATTGAAGGGTTATCATGTTCTATACTGTATTTCAATATTTCTACGCTTATTCACAAAAGCTTCATATTTACAAGGTGAATATATAATTAAGGGTACAAATTCAAATAATTTCTTTTGTGAGAATGATTGGTTTTTGCCTTTTTGAAAAATGATCAACGGCACGATGTAGGAACTTATATACTTGCAATCGTCATAAGTGTTTGATTGGAGTAAAATAGTTTAAAATATGTATGTTATTTCCAAAAGATATAAATCTGATGCAACAATGTGTTTATTCGCTCATTGAATGAAATACAGAGATAAGTTGAGGCCTGATGGATACGGTATCATATAACAAACACGGATGGTTTTCTATCTAGAGGAAAACATCGATTGTGGTGAATTGAAAGCGCGGGCACGTACCGTAAATCATAGCAACACACTGTTTTGAAATAAACACAAAACGGAAAATAGAGGGTTTCTGGGAAATTGAATTTAATAAACCAGAGGAAGTAAAAATAATTGGATCACTATTTAGCGTTAATTTTGAATCTGCTTTTATTGGATTTATCATTGTTTATGACATTAAGTATTTTTATGATATTAACATATTGAAGCCCAGCAAGTGAATTCAAGTACTCTTAAGTAAGGGCAAATATTTGATAATTCATTCAAAAAAGTAAAAAAAAAACGGTTTGTAAATCAAACGCACCATGGATACATCAATATTCATTATCGTTGAAAGAATGTAAAACGGAAAAAGGAATATATGAATTTTAATTATAAAGAAAAGTGGCTTAAGAATTAATAACTTTAGTCCGGTTAAGTGCTTTATCTATATTGTCGGAGATTGAACGTGATAACGTTAAAATAAACGGTTTATATGTTAAGGGATATGGTTGACAATTGACAAATTAGAAATATGGGTTGCGGAAGTTCATCAGAGGCATCCGATCCAAATAACAATGAAAAGACCGGCAAACAGACGACAAAACCAGTCCCGAGTAGATCAAACAAGACCGGGCAAGAAACTGGGAACGACCAGAATCAGAATAAAGGGGAACGCGGAGCACTTCCGATTTTGAAGGACGAGCCAGAAATCGAAGATGTAGGTATCATTTTGTTTTCCTTATTTCTTTTCCTGTAATTTAATATGTTTTGGGTTTTTTTTTCATTAAAGTGTGATCTCGCTTTTGCGAATCACGCGGATTTAGTTTATCCATCAAGTGTCTTATAGTTTTGTTTTAGTAAGCATTCGCTACTATAGAAAATTTAAAAAAAGACTGGAATACTTATTCAAAGACACTACAATTCAGTCGAGTTGTTAAAAATATTCCCGCCTTGATTTGAAAAAAAAAATGTGTTTCATTAATAAATGTATTTTTACAAGATAAATGGATTTTTAACAAATTCAACACATAAAAAAGTTAGATATTTGATAAGGCTGTAATTTTGTAAGCAATATCTATCTGAACAGCTACATTTAAATGTTCTTCGGCGCAAACTATTTCATTTAACTCCACGCGAGGTTAAATGTCTGACAATCCTGAATGTCTACTAATATACACAATAATAATATAAACATGCAAGTCGTCGAGTTTCTTAAACCACATTAAGATAAATACTAATGTATACATGCATGTCTGTCATATAGATATATGATATTATTTTATATCTGATTTTTTGTTTTGTTTTTAAAATGCAATCAGACATCTTGATCTTATGGGTGATAGAGTGTTGAATGTAAATAATTGTTAGATATTAATATAATATAGGTAGTTTATTATACCGGGATCTATCAAATATACATGTACAATGTCATGTACAACGTTATTAATTAAAGACCCGTTATGCTTAAGAAATGCTTTTCTTTTTATTTCTAAAAATATTATATTTTTGTTGTCCTGTTATAGTTATACACATTGGCCTAGTACCTGAAACATCTTTTGCGGCTGATGTTTTTGTTTAATTCGTATAGTTATAATGAGTTGGAACTTAAATTCTACATTGTTTACATTTTGCTACTTTTATGACAAATAATTTAGTGTCGTTG
Source organism: Ruditapes philippinarum (assembly GCF_026571515.1). Lineage (NCBI taxonomy): Eukaryota > Metazoa > Mollusca > Bivalvia > Venerida > Veneridae > Ruditapes > Ruditapes philippinarum. Next base: position 116,101 of record NW_026857242.1, read on the forward strand.
TCTTCAGGTGATAAGTTTAGTATCTAACATGCTTTCATTTAAGCATTATTAAACGCATGTTTACCATTTCAGTAAAAAGAATTATCAATTTCAATAAATAAATTGTTTCTTAGGCATAATATGCCTTTAAGTATACTAAAAATTGTTGCGTACAGTACGCTTTATTCATTACTCGTACATGTTCAGAAGGCAATTAATGAAAAATACAACTTTTCAGATTTTCCTTTGGGTTTAAGTAAATAAGTTCGACAGATATACAATGAAAAAAGAAAGTGCTCGCATGCTTTTACGTTAAATCACACTTGCTTTCAGATCGAATATTGTCTGATTTTATTGACCTGTCAATTATGAATACATTATAGCACTCATTTAAATATTCGACCCCACTTCGGTTTGGTCCGTGTAGTTTACGAGAATTAATGTGGAGTATAAAAGTCATATTTTGAAAGTCAGGCCAGCTTAATGTGAAGGGTTTCGTTAATTCGCAATAGCGCAGTCGGTTAAGAGAATGCCTGATAATTGAGAGGTCTGTGGTTCGATCCTTACTGATGACATTCTTTTAGGCTTTACTCTCTCTTTATTTTTGCAATATATTTTAATGGAACCGATTTGTAGTGTGTTTTACGGCATTGTAAAGACATTTACTGATTTTAATCCGTTTTAATTTAAACATGAATTCTTAAAACATGTTATTTAAAAAGAGTATAGACTTTGCAAAATTAAGTAAAACATAATAAAACAAAACAAACAACATAAAAAATAATCATGTGTAGCTTTAATAATGTTGAAAGTATTAATAAGAAAAACAACAACATGGACCAACGCGGTCTCGAACTTAAAACATCTATGGCACTTATTATTGATTATAAACTCGTGCTTTACCCTATTGCGCTATAACGATCAGTTCACTTAGTTCATACAAATTAAATTAAATTCCATCGTACAGCGTACATCTCACGGAGCTGACCGAAAATCTACCGAAGATTAATATATTGTGTGCATCGACCGTGTAATCAGTATGTAATTGACAGGTTAATAAAACCAAACAATAGCTCATCAACACAATTGTTTTTTTAGTTTATCTATGCATGCTCTATAGTTCATGTGTACATTTACTGCATTAAGGTATATGTGTTCCATAAATGAAATAGAGAGTGAAGATTTACGATTTGAGTAAAAGTAAACGTATTCCATAGTTAACAAGAAAAGCATTGATGCAAAGCATCAAAGGGCGACGCCAAAAGAATTTGATCCAGATTTGCACCTAAATACTTAACAAAAGATGTGTACTTTATAGCAGTACCATTACATGTGACCTGGAGGCTATGGCCAGGTTAAGTTGAAACTTAAACCAAAAAAGAATAGACTCTGTCTTGCCAAGATGCAAAGGCAATTTATAGTCAATTAAGCAATCTTATAAGACTCATGTTATAAGAAAGAATTTCTTCAGATTTCATTTATGAGACACAAGGATTCCTGAGTCATCAGCATATAATCACAGGCACGAGTATCAGACCTTGGATGAAAAAATATGGCCAGATTGATAAAAAAACCTGTGTTCATCTTAAACATCTTAAAAAATAAAATGTAAATAATGACCCCCTTTAAAAATATACTTCAAGTTGAAGTATATTTTTAAAGGGGGTCATTATTTACATTTTATTTTGGTTGTTGACACTTTTAAGATGAACACAGGTTTTTTTATCAATCTGGCCATATTTTTTCATCCAAGGTCTGATACTCGTGCCTGTGCATTATAATAAAAGCTTATTGCTTAGGGTTGAAGACATGTGATTGACATATATTAGACATAAAAGAGGACCTAAAATGAACATCAGGGGGACAGCATAGGTACTCAGAGCAGTAGTAGAATAAGTACCAGCCACATCAACCAGCTACTATCAGAGATAAGACTTAACCTCTGATCCCCGTTCAAAATTCCATTTTATTTAGTTCCGCCCATTGTTTTCTCGTTTAGGGCACACGCTTTTTATTACTTGGGGACCATACGCCGCTTTTCATGGAATGGCACGGAAGTGTCACATTGAAGGTTCTATGATAACCGCCGTATGAACACATCTGCGGATGTTTCTAAATTCAAAATTTTACTGTTTCGTGTTTAAACGTTGAATTCTGCTTAAGCCGGTGCTAGGGGGCGTGGACGGTAACTTGCACTTTCCAGTACCGTCCATGAACAGGCTCAATCAAACCGAGCCTGCAACATTTTCAATTTTGCCGTGTTGGGCTTTCTTTAGGGATTCTGTATTTATCTATTAAACCATGTAAGAATGTCATTATATATGGCAGATGCTTGAAGTTTCATGAAGAAGAAGAAAAACAACTTCTTCATGTGCAGGATAGTGTGTTTAACTGTATCAAATGCCCTTTGTAGATCTAAAAGTATCATGCAATACTGCCTTTGTCCATTTCAAATAATGCAATCTGTTAAATGAATCAAACATGTGTCAATTGAAAAACCACTTCTAAACCCTGACTGAAACTGCCTGACCATGACTCAAACCCATGACTTTCAGAAGACCAACTGAGCTATCCGTCCTGCTACACATTTTCTCTTTAATAATGAAACAGTTCTAAAACCACAACATATTTCCCCACTATATCGATTTGTGGTCGTGAATTTCTTATGTTACAGAGCATAGGAAATTGAACTCATGCTTATATGCAGTCATAGGATGAGAAAAACTTTGAGCTTGACCAGAAACTCATTAACCTGTGACCAACATAAGAAATTTTATGAAGGCTGATTTGTATTTTGCATCAAGGGCACCGGGCAAAAACATGAAAAATGCAACAAACAAACCACTTTGTGGTAGATTGTATTTTCATGTTTTCATCTGGCGCCCAGTTACTTTTTGTACTATGTTGTTTTTCTTTTTCACCATTGTTTTCATGTGGCACAAATCACCCACTATAAATTTAGTGCACAAATTTATTCAAGGGCAAGTAACAATCTACTCTATGTACAGTCTGTTGTCGCGTTGACTCAGGAGACCTGGAGGTTGAGACCGGTGTCTCTTCATTACAAATAGATAAGACAGAAGCTGTCCTTTTCAAACTATGCACATGTTAGGAAAAAAATAGAATAACTATTCAGAATATGATTTTTTTTGAACTTTATTAATTATATTGCTTGATCCAAGTTTAAGGACATTTTCAATCAATACATGTTTATCATTTATAAACTTTAAATGAAAGTCTCATCCCTTTAATAATAATGAATAACTGTATCTCTTAAAATGCAGAAAAATTATAAGTCTCAACATATCAATATACTACTGTCTAAGATATACATGTACATGCACATAACATTAATAATTCCCAGTTTATATTAAATTAATATGAAATCCTAACATTAACATTAACATGCTTTTGATGACCTTACAACTGGTGAATTATATACAACAAAAATAGTATTATAAGTAATACCTAAGATAGACAGAAAAGAACAAATAATTTAGTAAACATAAGTTTACTTCCCCTTTAAAATAAAGAAAACCTGAAACCCAAAAGAACACGATAAACAGCAAAATTATGAAATGTTGCAGGTTCAATTTTATCAAGCCATGCAAATTAATGGTAAAGTATTCATAAAAAAATAGATGGCCATGTGTCAGCAGTAATTGCAGAAAATCGGATAGCTTTCAACATCCGGATACTGGTACACTTGTAAAAAAAACAACCATTCTGCGCAACAGATAAATGTAATAAGGATAAAATCAATAGGATAATCGTTTACAAACAGTTCCATTACCTATCCTTATACTCAATTGCAGGTGAACTTTCTTCTTGTAGGAAAATTTTGAAAATGTATAAATGATACGGCCTCAATCTAGACCACAACGATATTCGAAATCCGGGTTTTAGTATTGTCATTAAAACTAAGGGACAAGCTGTTAAACTTAACCCGCAATTTCGTGAAAATAATATCACAATGCACATGCTTTTTACATAAAGTTATTAAATACAAATATAACAACACATTTGTTTACTTGATTTTTACGAATCAAAATAAAACTAATTTACACAACATGAAATTAACTGCTAATAATAACAGCTCCTTCCATAGGCAAAAATAAAAAGCGTTCCATAATAGACGACGCCGCTCACCGGCGTCGCCAATGAACGACAATGAATTTGCATATTTACATGTACTTTTAAGTTAAGTATACGTGTTTCATATTTTATAGATGAGATAGAAAGTGCACATCTACAATTTGGGTTAATTTATACGCGCATGTTCCAAATTTCATAAATGAAATAGAAAGTGCACATTTTCTATTACATTAGTTAAAGTGTACGTGTTCCTTAGCTCATATATGCAATAGAAAGTGTACATTTACTATAAGATTAAAGTCTACGCGTGCCATACTTGGAAATAGAATGAAATAGAATGTGCGAATTTACAATTTGGGTTAACGTAAACATTTTCATAGTTAATGAACAACATTGAATATGCATATTTTCTATTAAGTTAAGTGTTTCATGGTTTATAGATGAAATAGAAAATGCACATTTACTATACGGTTAAAGTATTCGCGTGCCATAGTTCATCAATGAAATAGAAAGTTCAGAATTGTTTTTATGTTCAGTTTTTCCCGTCAATAGTTCAACAATAAAATAGAAAGTTCACAGCTGGTTTTACATTCAATCGATCAGAGATGAAAACGAAATTACTAACGCACATTTAACCGATTTGTCAAGCGACAATTACTTATTGTTCACTATTATATTTCATTTGCTCTTATATATAAGATATTCTGTCCGGTTGGGAACACACCGCATTTGAAATCTAGCGGCAGCCAGTCCGATCCTTGGGCGTGACGAAATTTCCCCTCAGACATAAAGATTTTATAGTCATTGAAATAGAAGCCTTTTACTTGCGGAGAACTAGGTAATTGTTGGTAGGTAATCCAGGAAATCCCGGTTGGAAGGCATAAAATGCAAAACAACCAAAAAAAGAATATGAAACTTAATTACATATTTATTTCAGTAAATTGTTCCCTTCTGATTACTTTATTCAGCTAATCAATATTATAATGCTATTGAAATATCAAATAATTATATGTTGCCTTATGTATATTTAAATAATTTAAACATTGCATTATGTATGAGCTTGGATTCAGATACGCAGAAGCAAAATCATATTTATCTATGTGTTTGATTTTACGTATGTGTTTGTTTTTACATCAAAAAATAAATAATTAACGTCAGAATTACTCTAACAATGAGGTTTAACTTTAGAGAGCCTTTTTTATTAAACCAAGCGTTTAGTTTAGGGACTACCTCAGAAGCGTAAACTATAAAGAAATAATGATATATAAATTTATAATATACGAGTACAAGGAACTGAACAATAAACAAACAAGAGCAAAATCAACTTCAGTGTAGTCCCGAATTTATTTACCTCATTGTACGTAGAGTGTTCTGATGTTGAAACATGTGTTATACATGTAATTTGAAAGCTCAAATGAACTCAGTTTGTGCGTATAATAAAACAAAAATCAATTAACAATAAAAACGGTTTCATATGATTTATTTTGTATCAAAGCCAGTATGTGAAACGATTTTAATAGCCAGTTTCTTAATTGGTCTTAAATGGCATTACGTTATGTCAATAAGTCGATGATAGCATGTTGGATAATATCAGACAAGAAGAGAACAAAATAATAAAGTCATTCCTAATCTATATTAATTTCAATCCCTTCTTAAATAAAGAATCATTTTTTATTTATGGTGTCAGATATTATAAATATATAGGTAAAGGTTACATATAAAGCAAATGCTATAAATTTTATATACACAATGTAAATATATGTACTAATTACGATTATTCTGATAATTTTTAAACTTATCTAATTGCATTAATTTTGTGATCTAACTATAGATTGTTATCATCTACATGATTTTTGTTGTTAACCTTTGTTCTATTTTGATATATAATGGTTTTGTCTATTTTGTTTGAATTCAGGTGGACGTAGCGAAGACAGAGGCAGGATATCCTGCCGTCAAAGTGCCAACAGAAAAAAGGGACGCCATCTTTAATGCCAGTAAAATGAAACATATTGATGAAAAAGCGAAACAGGTAATGTTGTATCCGTCTATGTTGAGTACCTTGTTTACAATTTTTTGTTAAACAGGCAAATACATGTATCTTGAATAAGATGCAAATACAGCCAGGCATGTGGAAAAGTAATCACATTCAAACCAAAACCCTTGAATCTAAACCATTACCAATAAAACAAATCATTCAGAACTTTAAATTCATCCTGTGATGTTGTCCATTTAAATTGAACAATCATGATAAAACAATCAATTTAAAACTGTATTTCAGACCCCTGCTGATAAGGCAAACGACTACCAAGAATTAATAACACACCTGACATCATTCTGTAAGACTGATGTGGAAAAGGTCCGCTCCATCTTTTGTTGGATGACCTGTCAGGACGTGGACAATGCAGACTACTCTTCTGTTACCGATAGCGACACTCCATTAGGGTTTCTAAAGCTAATCCGAGACCACAGAGCATCCAAAGGTTCCTTCTTTGCAGTTCTGTGTCGGTAAAATATTAAATAATTATTTACAATTAGTATTACATTTCATGTGGAAGATTTAATCGATTAACAATCCTTTTATATAAAATGATACTTGATGTAGTCTAGGGCAAAACTAATCGTGATTTTGAGTATCATTTTCCATATTAGAGATACATTGATATATATTTGAGCCCATAAAATACATTTTTTATACTATATAGCTAGATAGTCCCCAAATATGTATGCATGTTTGACGTTTTTAAACTATTACCGAGCATTTCGGATATACATATAACAAGTTCAATGTGTTCTCATGCATAATTATAACATAATTATAACAATAGGCATGCGAACATACCGTGCGTTATTATCAACGGTTATGGAAAAAGTGTCTCCTATGATGTTGGCGATCCTGACGAGAAGGTGATGACACTAAATAACAACTGGAATGCCGTGTATGTGGCTGGGGGATGGCGTCTTGTGTTTCCTTTATGGGCAAGTTCTGGTGTTGTAGGACATTCCAGTGGGGCTTACACCAAAGTGGAGTCAAAAGGTAACACCGAGTAAATTAAATTTTTAAACATACACAATTTATAGATTTATGGCTGAATATATATTTTGTAGCACACAGTAGTCGTTGTCTCTTGATTATTATACAAAAATGGTTGAATTTGAAGAGTTCGGCAACATTTCTTATACTAATCAGCCAAGATTGTCAGGCTCCTTTACAAATATAAAGGTAAAAAGGAAGAACACCTTTAAGATGGTGACAGCTAGCTATGAGCATGTCAGATTTTGCGCATAGCAAGCCGATTGCGTTTATTTGAATTGATTCGTAGGACGAATTTAAAAAGATTAGAAAGGATTAAAAAAAATTATGATATTTTATACAGATTGAACTATCATTTATTCCTGGCTTTACATACTTCTTCTTCTTATGATATGAGAAGACGCGTTCTGATAATCGCGTTTCACACGTCACACCTTTAATAACTAAACATTGCTATTATTTCTACAAACTGAAGTTGATATATGTTTGTGCTTTATTCCAGACCCCATACCGGGTAACTTTATTCATTTTTAATTTCACGTGTAGAAAGATGATGACATAAAAAGTAGATAAAATTATAGGAGTAAAAAAACAACAACAACAAAAAAAAAAACAAAAAAAAAACACGTAGATTTCTACTTTAAAAGTAGAAATATATTTAGTAAACGTTATTTTAAGTTTTATTCTTTTGGCCAGATAAAAAGTAAAAAACAGTGTTAGATAGACTGTATTTTCTATGGAATGTTCCGAACTCAATTTCTTTGATACGATCATAATTTCAGTATTTGCTATGTCAGTTTAGAAAGTATGCTTTCCTTCCTTAAATTCTTTCAAAACGAAAATATATATAATTATATATAGTTTACATCATAGTTTTATTAATTCTTTTTTTTTTTCTAAATAATTGCTGTAATAAATCGCAAACATTAATTTTTAAATATTTTGTATGCATTAAAATTTTAGTTTTTTTTTTTTTTCCCCAGTACTTTTTCCAACTCTTTTTTAAATAGAAAAAACAAATCCTCCATGTTACTAAAACCACAAGGGAAGTTGAATATCATTAAACCCATCATTTTAAACCCGATTAGTCAATCATACTTTACTTACTTTGAGTTTTCTACCAAAATAATGATTTCATTCTATATAATAATAATTTTATGATAAATGATGATTTCTTTCATCAATTTTTATTTTCTCCTGATTTCTTATGTTATTTATTTGTCATCAAATTCTGATAATTTTTGGATTTAACTTTTTATGGTTATATGACTTTTTTGACCACCATTATTAAAGGCTTGTACATAAACAGGCTTTATCAAAGCAATTTTACCGCTTTGTGCGTTCTTTGGGGATTTCGTTTTCTCTATTTTGTAGATTTTAATTTTTTTAGCTCAAGTTCGATTTTCTTATGTCTGTTTATTTAAGCAAACTTCTTACATTTAACTAACTTTTCGTATGTATTTAAGATTATGAAGAACTTCATAAATCTCTTGTTATACAAATAAAGTTTCGTACCATACTTTTTATCATAACAGTCAAATATACATACACATGTACGAATCAACCATTTTCCTAGTTTTGTATAAACATAATGAGAATATACTGTTAAAATGTGTACAAGAAGATCAATAAAATATGTTTTAAATCTAAAATGCATGTACGAATATTAGCTAAATTATTTGTAATCAGGGTTAATCTCGATATAAAAGACAAAAAAAAAGAAAAATAAAAACGTTTTTTAAAATTTTTTTGATATTTGAAAAAAATATGATTAAAGAAAAAAGGTATTAATAATTTGTAATATTTCAAATTTCCCTAGTTCCCGGGCATCTTTTTAAAATAAAAATAGGGGAAAAACTGTTTTGTGAAAAAGGGAAAAGGAGGCTGCTGGAACCCATATTCAAAAATTGGACGATTACTATTTCTTTACCGACCCAGAAGACTTTGCATATGTGGCACTAGCAAAGGAGAAGCGATGGCAGCTTTTGGCTAGGCCTTGGACTGTGCAAAAATTTGCTGACGTACCGTTTTGTTCACGCTATTATTTTGAAAAAAAAAGTAAAGTTTTTAGTGTTTGTTTTGGGGGACTAAAAAAAAAAAAGGGAAAGGAAAAATGTCCCTGTGGGAAAATTTGGGGGTGAGGGAAACCCCAAAAAAATGGGATTTTATTACGAATTATATTACAACCCTAAAAAATTTGGGGAAAAAAATATCGGGCAAACTTTGCAGCTAAATAATTTTGTACTGTTAAAAAAAGATCTGATTTTTAAAAGGGATTTTTTTGGGAAAACGGTTTTTTCCCAAAAAAGGAATTTTAAAGCTGGGAGATAGTAGGTGGAAGGCATTAAAAAAAATAAGAATGTGTTTCATTTTTAAAATTTTTGTAACGAAGTTCAGGAAAAACTGTCCCCATAACCCCTTTAAAACCGGGAAAAGTTGGGTATGGACCCCAAAAAGCAGATACTGAAATTGCCGGAAACAAAAACAACTTTACATCAATCCGGAATAGTCAAAGTGTTTGCACGAAAGGAAATAGTTCTTAACTTCAACTTAACAAGAGACATACAAGTAAAAACCGAGCTAGTACACAATACTTTATCAAAAGAAGAATTATCGAAATATATAAAACAGACACAGTCAAACAGAAATGTTAACGTTCAAGTGAGCGTCCCGGAGAATGGAGAGTATGCTCTAACAATGCATTCAAAGCAAAAGAATGAAAGCGAATTCAAGAACGTTTGCAATTATCTGCTCAGTTCAGAACATGGAAAGAAAAAGAGGATTCGAAATTGGGAGGTAAGACTATAAGTATAAAAAGGGACATTTGACAAAATATTAAAATGTGGCAGGGAAGATCGTAATAAATAATTCAAATATTTCAAACTTCATGGTGGATACCTATTCTTAATTCATTAAAATCAATTAAATACTAAATGTATGAAGTTAAGCATTATCTAACGCAATGGCAGATGACTAAATGTGTTGCGTTTTGTAGTTATTGAGATATTCTTTAATATCTATTTGACAGTTATTGTTTTATTTTAAGAACCCAATAGAAAAGAGAACGAGAAACAGTATACAATCGATGGCAAAGTCAAATGGTACTCGAGACATAGAAGAACTCGAACTTCAGTTGTCGAGGTTTGAGAAGATGGATATGGACGATAAAGGTGACCTGACAGCTGGACAAGATGCTTTAGAACTCAAGAAAGTGAAGAAAGGTACATATATTTTCATGAAAGCGATGTAGAAAACTAAATATTAATGATAAAGATTAAATGAAAGGGAGATAATTACAATAAGCTTTTAGCTTTCAGTTCAATCCACTTTATGATGCCATTGTATTTAAATTCTAAATCTTGTTTACATCTCTTAGAAATTTAACTTGATAAAAAAATGATTGTGTTTAAATAAAAAAAAGTAAATGGAATGCCGTTTAGATCTTGCCATGCATGTGTTGTACATGACAAAATGAAGACTGAAAGCAATGTGTAAGTTGAAAAGTGTTTAATGTCACAAGACAATGTTTGAAAAGGCAGGTTTGACCAACCTCATTATTACAAAAACCTTTTTACATTTTTTTAGGAATTATCATTCGGAAATTAACCTGGACTGACTGACACTAGCATCACCCTTAATTATTTTGCCTGTTTTAAGGTATCGCGGTATATTAAGGACAAAACTTTCACAGTACATAATTATACTGTGTCAGAAAATCCTTATTTTTCATAAATCACATGAAAAATGTCTTAAAACAATTATTGCATCTATCATCTTTGCGTTTCAACGTTCAACACTTTTTTCAGAGCTCGAAGATGCTATCATGCGGCGTCATCTTCAAACATTGGACAAAGCAATAAAGCGCGGGAAAGAATCACGTTTCCGGGAAAAAGTAAAAAAGCAAATAAACGAGGCTGAAGATGTCAGTGAACATTTAAGACACCTCAACAAGATCGCGCATGATGTTCTCGAAATGAAACAACCAACAATATCAGAGTTAAGAAGCTACAAATACCCTCCTAAAGTTATATTTGATGTTATGAAAGCAACGTTTCTTTTGCTTGGAGATAAAGAAGAGTACGTTGAGGTAATGACTTTAAGAATATTTAATATTTGTTGTACTATTAACTGATATACCGGTATTTCAATTAAGAATTGGTTTAAAGCAGTATGGAAATAAGCTTAGTATGAATAGCTTGTGGATCACTCATTCACTCACTCACCAACTCACGCACTCACTCACTCAGTACAAAACTTATGATTTATAATAAAGATGATATATTTCAGGACTGGGAGGATTTACAGGTGTTAATGGGTAAGACAGGTAAAAGTGGGATGTTGAGACGAGTGAGACAATTTGACACGGTGAATGTTCAACCTGACACCAAGTATCGTGTAGAGAAAACATTAAATGACCACACAGAGGTTGAGGTTAGACTTGCCAGTGCAGGAGCTGGAACATTCTACGTCTGGGTAAATATCCGATAACGTTCCTTAACACGGGCGTTTTTAATGATATTTCTTTTTTCTTTTCAAGAAAGAAAACTATTTAATTATGTGAAATCCTTAAAAACTAATTACTTAGTAACACCAAAATTGAGTTTTCTGTATACCTGTACATCTATATATTCTGATTTTAATATTTCTGAAAATTTTGAAATGACATTATACTTGATCAACTATTATCATCTATCAAAGATTCAAGTTATGATGAACATTTTCAGTTATGATTTCGTGTTAAAATATTTTACTAGTATTTGACAACAACCGAGCTTAGTAAAGGGAGACAAAACAAATTTCAAATATCCTGTTATACATTGGATAAAAAAGAAATCTGTGTTCTCTTTCCGTGAATAATTAGTTTTCCATGTATAACTACTTGTCTTTTTTTGTTTTAAATGAAAATACTTATGAGCACATATATCTATTCATATAATTCACTGGCCGATAAATACAGGTGTTCTAGCATGCATATACGTATTTACGCACCATGATTGAACCACCGTTTATTGTTTAACTGAAACACCGTAAACAAACGAAAAAGAAATATATGGGGCCGTCATGGTAATTAGTATTAGTCCATATCAATTAAATACTATAATATCTACATACACTTATGCCAAGTTAGGTTATTTCTTACTATTTATTTCAGCTGCGAAATGTGACCAAGGCCATAGATTCTGAGGAAGCCAAACAGACATCTGAGGAGCAAGAGAATGCTCAAAATTGAGTGTCATATGTAAAACGGATACATATCATTTTATATTCACATTAAATGCTGTGTGATATACTATTATATTTGCCATACTGCCTTCTTTGTGATAAACATTTTTTTCAATTTGCAATAGTTTTCTGATTTAGGAATATGTAATTATTTGCAATACCTTTTTATTATTATTATTATTTCATCTTTTCTGTATATCTATGTGCACAAACATTTACTGCATGCATAAAATTCTTGTGTCAATGTCCTTAATTTCCGTTCTATTGTCTAGTTAGATTAGAAGCATTGTATAAAAGTGTGTTACCGGCATTCATAAAACAAAGCAGTAGAAAAGTTCTTAGAGACAATGTTTATTAAGGAAATCTTTAAGACGTCGTCATGGTCTAAAACTCCTGTATTTTCGGCACGTTTACATTGTTTATCTTACGGTTACGAAGATAAATATAAGTATTTTCTTTTAAAGGGTATCCACTGAGGTTTTTTTGACATGATTGAACTGAAAATAATTTTTAGAGATATATGTTTCATTTCATGTCGATCTAAGCTCACAACTTGTGTATACAATTTCAGATCATTCTCTCATTCTCTCTCTTTCTCTAGAATAATTATTGTAATTATGAAAAATGATCCAAAAATTTAATCGGGCTAAGAATAGCACAAACATACGCTTTTTAGTTTATTCCTGTATTATTTCTTAATATTTCTTTTAAATATCTTTCTGATTAAAGTGCCCCAGCTAATCTACATGTATATAAGAATCTCAAATTTCATTTCTGATACTTTTGTACCTTGGTGGAGTTCCTTTAAAATGAAATATGTGCCCAACAACAAAAGCTTTTTTGACAAATAATTCCTAGTTAAATGTCGTGCTAATAATTTCAAATGGAGTGCAAGGCTCTCTATCTAGAAATGTGTTTATTGTTCAGAACTGATTTCTACTCACATGTCTTATATAATCTTCCAAATACTGCCAAAATAATCAGAAATTGTAATCATGATTTCTTATGTACATAAAATATCTGTTCCGTCCTAAAGTTATCTGTGATTAGTAGTATACTTTTTAACTATACTATAATGATAATAAATGATCAAAACAAATAATTCCGTTTGTTTTACACTTAAACTTTAATTAGTAACTAAAGTAAATTTAATCTGGACGAAAGTGGAGTTATTTAATCTTTGATCGCTAGTTTGAGATACTCTTTGGGTACTAGCGACAGTATTGATTCATTCGACGTCTAGTATTGATACAGAATAATATGGCACTGGACGCTAAATCCGATTCTGAATCCAAATTCGCAAGCGGCAGTTCTGGTTTTATTGACAGCACCTGTAATACTGATACCTTGGATGCTAGCGAATGGGCATTCAAATTCTTCGGACGTTAGCTCAGATAATGTTTCTTAGGTCGCTTGGGGCAATACTGCCTCTGTCGTTGCAATCAGCAATATCAACTTTATGGACGCTAAACTAGTATAGGTCTTGCTTTTCTTCGGATGTTAGATTAGATACTGACTCTTTGACCGCTTGTGGCCATAAGACACGTGCAGCAATACTGACCCGTTCGACGGCAGTAAATGCGATAGTGATTCTTTTGGGCGCAATAAGCAGTACTGGCTCTTTAGACATAAGTGAAAATTGGCCTACTTATTCTTAAGACGCTAGCTATGATACTAACTATTTCAAAGGAAGCGGAGATGCTACCTCTTCGGTTGTTAGCAGCAATACATTTTCTTTTGACGAAACGGCAATAGTGACTGATTCCTCGGCGCCATTTGTGATGCCGAGTCTAAAGGTGCTTGCGGCGGTACTGAATATTTGGCAAAACTTACTTTTGGCGAAACTGAATCTTTAAACACTAGCAGCAAGTAGGTCAACTGATCCTTTAGACGCTTGAACGCTGACGGCGATACTGACTCTTTGGACGCTAGTTGTGATACTTATTATCTGGCGCTTGCCAGAGTACTGATTCTTCGGAATTATGCAGTAAAAATGATTTGCTAAACATATGCTACAAAAATAGAGATAGCCAAAACTGCAAATATTTGTATTTGTTTCTTATGTTAACTGCTTAATTATCTAAATATCTTTTGAAAACACTAACTTGCAATAGCATAGCTTATATTCAGCGGCAAATTCCATGGGAACATATGTGAGACAATTCAAAAACTAAATGGGTTCATTATGCTATTATTATTTCTTTACAAATTTTAGCAGTTCTAAATGTGTCAAGCGCATCGTAAAATTCAATTTAAACCTTTAATTCTTCACTGAAAAATGTTTTATCTTAATTATCCTTACAATACTTTGACCTCAGGTGCATGATTCATAGAACTTTGTAGAGATCTACTAAGCATTGCTACATGCCAAGCATATACGTTTTCCACAAAACATTTTGGTGTTTGATGTTTTTTACATATCACTCTATATAAGGCATGTGTTCCCCATGAGCATAGGGTCATGGTTAATACAATTTTTGCCGAAGACTACAAATTGATGCTACAAGCAAAATATTAAGGATTAAGGAGTAAATACATTAAAGATATGTTTATAAGTCAATATGAACTAAGTGACCAAGATGGGGCCATTTTGTACCCCAGGGTAATGATTTACTTAGCTATTAAAGAGGTCAATTAAGATATGCTACATACAAAAATAACTTAGCTGTGCGTTGTAGTTTTACACAATAATACTTAATTATGTTTTCCTATAGAAGTCTATATGAATCAAGTGACCCCAGGGTGGGGGAAATATTGATCCAAGGGGCATACTTAATATCATTTATGTAGATGACTACAAGACATTGCTACATGCCAAATATCTAATCTGTTGACATTGTGGTTTGCACAATAAGACTTAAATGCGTTTTTTCTATATAGGTCAAGCTTAGCTAAGTGACCCCCAGGGCGGGGCAAATATTGACCAAGGGGCATGATTAATATCAGTTTTGTAGATGTCTTTGTAGATGACCACAATACATTGCTACATGCCAAATATCTAAGCTCTTTGCATTAAAAATAAAACTTGTTTTTCTATACATGTTTATATAGATCAAGTGACCGTCAGAGTTTGGTCAATGTTGACCCAAGGGAAATAATTCAAATCACTGTTGCAGAGGTCTTGTCAAGTAAGGCTTATTGCCATTCAGTGGCTTACATTTCTAACAGCTGTCACTTCGATATGGCGAATGCTAACATTAGGCGGCATTTGAGACAAGCAAAGTAATGGAGGGCTGTAGTGATGGTGCAGCAGGAGACACCTTTCGCCAGTACGGACCGTATAGTATACACGGTGGACCATACAACACTGCCTAGACTTCACAGATAGGTGAGCTAGAGTCTGGAGAAGACGAGGTGGACGGTTTCAGGCTGCAAATATTGCTGAGCATGACCGCTACGGAGGTGGGTCAGTTATGGTGTCGGGAGGCATAAGCTGAGATGGACGGACCGACCTTGTTGTTCTAAATTGACAGGTCAGCGATACATAGACGACATCTTAGACAAACAGATTAGGTTGTATACTGGAGCAGTCGGCAATCAGTTCATTCTAATGAACGAAAATACTCGCCCCCATAGGGCCAGGGTGGTCGAACGGGAATCTATTGAGCGCATGAACTGGCCAGCTCGCTCATCGGACTTCAATCAAAATTTGGAAAGCACGCCTCATGTTCTAAAAATCTTCAAAGAGGGGGGTCATCCTCTTCTCTAGCACAAAATCAGTGTAAAAGTCATTTATAGTGTAAGATTTGTCCTTCAGCTGAATTGATAAAATTGAAAATCAACATTTAAAACCTTTCGTTTGCTGTAAATAAAATTATCCAAAAAAATATTCACACTCAAATAATGGTGCTTAGCAATAGTAGTTTATAATATTTTTAAGGTGTATAAAAATGAAGATAAATATATAAATGCTTTTTTTCTTTATTAAAATCTAATGCATTCAATACAGCATATCATGCTAAACAAGGGAAAATCAGCTAAACTACAATATTACAACTACGGTTCCCTGTGTGCAAATCAGAAACTGGTATATATTCTGTATTGGCTTGTTTCTCTTTATACCCTTTACTGTACATTAATATTTCTTTACACAAAGGGAGAAAACTATGCAAATAAATGTAATATAAGGAATTAAAACGTTTATAAGCTAGACAAAGGTTATATACTAGCAGCCTTGGAGTTGATTCTAGTGATGGTATTCTTTAAAACTACAAACTTGTAATAAGCGACCACGGAAGGGAAACGCCAAATATGGTCGCTTAATACAACAGTCTCAATGGTACCAAATTATGTTGAACATAACAAACTTTAACAAGAGCTGTCCGTAAGACAGCGCGCTCGACTTTTTTATTGCTTGCCAATAAAAAAAGTTTTTGCAGTAAAAGGCAATACAAGAATCTCTGTATTTTTAAAGTGAACAATGGCCATGAGCATTAAGATATTTAGTGAAGAATTATTTTACTGAATTGTGTGATACCCTTGAACACTGCAGCAAAGTTTGAAATGTTTAAGTCAAAAGAGGGCTGGTAAGAAAGAAAAAAAAACTGAGTTGAGCCTTAAATAAATTTAATAGTATTAAACCCACTTTGAGAGAATAAGGTATTTTTACGTCACTCAGAACACCTTGGTAAATGACATAATAACATAATTTTTCAAGAAATCTATGCCAAGGAAGCAGTATATTTTTGTACAATCAGCATAATATATAGATTTGACTTTGTATGTGAAAGTATTATAGTTACCTTATAATACAAGTAATAGATAAATTTTATCAAGCTTTTTTAGATTCTAAGTCGATAAAAGGCCTTAATTTTTAAAACAAATCCTTGACAGAGTTACCTTCTCTTGCGTACAGATGGGGGTAATGATGTGTAATAGCATTAAAAGTTTTAAAGCAATATCTCAAAGGGTTAAGGCAATAAGTGGATTTTACCCATATTCAATGTATTTTCTAAGTCAAAAAGGGGCATAATTCTGTCAAAAACCTTGACAGAGTTATGTCCTCTTGTCTGTTGATGAAGGTCGTGATGGTAAACAAGTATGGTCAGTTTCAAAGCAATACCTCCAATGGTTTTGAAATAAAGTGAGGTGGTACAAAAAACTTAACCAAGCTCAATACACTTTCTAAGTCAAAAAAGGGCCATAATTCTGTCAAAAACCTTGACAGAGTTATGTACTCTTGTCTGTAGATGGAGGTTATGATGGTGAACAAGTATGGTAAGTTTCAAAGCCATACTTGTAATACTTCTGAAATAAAGTGGGGTGGTACGAAAAACTTAACCAAGGTGTGACGCCAACGCCGACGCCGACGCCGGGGCGAGTAGGATAGCTCCCCTTTTCATAGAAAAGTCGAGCTAAAAATGTATTGGATTATGTTGGACAACTGGCCAAATGCCTCTATAACTCTATGTCTAGCTAAATTATTTAAAAAATAACATATCACAGATTAAAACATGTAAATGTATGCAAAGCCTGAACATAAATCATATGCTAAATGCAATCAAAAGCTTAAAACTTCAACAATTTCAAACGGCAAATGCTCCATCAGTCAGTTGTGGCAGATTTTATTTTAAACGGAAACATCAAAATTTACTTTAAACGTTTTAATATCAAAAAGTTTGTTTACTATTTCGTATCACTTTCTTGTAATTTGCTGACATAGCTTTGAATTTCATTTTCGACATTAACAAAGTTTCCATAACTAAATGTTATGTGTTTTCCTATAATCCAGCAAAATTAATCAAAACACCCTTATTGCAGTTTCATTTATAACTTTATTCTCTTGTAGACTTTTGATGAGACAATAATTTCAATTGTGAATTAATCTTTTTTAGTATAAAAGCTTAACAACCCTTGAAACTTGTTAAAAAATCTTATTGTTAGTATAACTTAGCTTAAACAACATTAAGCATCTTTAAAACACTAAACAAACCAAAAGACAATTCTGGGAAAATAAAAATCTTCATTATGGCTGTTATGTTTCAGATGTTATGTTATGTTTCAGATAACAAAGAGTTTATAACTACATCATACTGTAGGCACATTATATTTTTCATTTCACAATGATAAATACTGGTTATATGATTCAACTTTAAAATAACCATATTAATTCATTTTCAGGCTTAACAATAATTTGGTTTATACTCATCAATGTCCATAAACATTTTCAGTAACAAACGTTTCTGGTTTTAGAATGAAAGAATGTTCAATAATAGGAACATTTTCTGTCAAACTGACTTTACATGATATCTCAAATATTCTTTATCATATGATGTGGCTTGTTAATTCTTGTTTACTGGTATATAACCAGGAAGTATTTCTTCATATTACACTAAAAATTTACATTTTTCTAAAACATTTTATGGCTATATAATATCATATGATAACCTACACAGGCTGTCATCAAATATAAACTTTTAATCATTTACCGATATTTACAAATAACCTGTTGAAACCATAGCAACCAGTATACAGCCAGGCCAGCTTACATGTCCATGCAGTCTTACCAGGATCTATACTGTTGGTGGACTGACGTCACACTTTCATTTTTGAAATTCACAAAGTAGATAAAGGGAAAGTCTAAAAATGGAAGCTTGACAAGTCCATTTCAGAAAATTCAACAGGTTCAAGGTCAAACTCATCTATGATAAGTTATGAATGTCCATTACTTTCTAAAACCTGTTTAATTCAAGTATATATAAAATGACAACTGTATGAATATCCTATACATATTTTACTTTATTCTTTCAACCTTTTAAACACTGATAAGTATAAACCAAAGTCTATTTGAAAAAATATATAATAACATATGTTAATTAAATTTGTCCCCTTTTCTTATAAAACTGGCATATAAAATTAAACAACCTGTAAAACACAAATAATGTCCCAGAGCAAAAATCAAAAACAATAATGCAATAAAATCTTCACATTATATATACAAAATCTCTGAAAAAAGATATGAAAAGTGCACCTATTGATGTGAAATGATAAAATGCAGTGTTATATGAAAATATTGAGTAGGCTTTTTTATACTAGAAATCACTTTCTCAAGCTCTTGCCCTGTATATTTTGTTTATGGTTTATAGCTATGTTAAAATTTACTAATAATTCAAATGGCACCCTTTAAAACTGTAAATATGTTGTGTATACATCTGCTTTCAAAGAATATGCTTTATTATTTCAGCTCTTTAATCCCTAAAACAGCTGTTGGTAGGACAGCGTGCTCGACTTTTCACAGTGCATCATAGTAAAAAAAAGAGCAAAAAAAAAACACAATTGTTAAATTGTCAAAGTTCAAAAAGGGTCATAATTCTGTCAAAATCCATTTAAGAGTTAGAGGCCTTAGATAGTAACCTATTATACGCTCAAAATCAACCCATTTCCCTTCAGTAAATTTGGGGATACCGACTAGCACACAAAAACTTAAGCAAAGTGTAATGCCGAAGCAGACACTCACACAAATGCCTTGGTGAGTACAATAGCTCTCCCTATTCCTCAAATATTTGTGCTAAAAATTGAACCTTCAAAATCCAGAGTCAAAATACATAAAAGTGTTAAGTTGAATTTCCCATAATGCATTTGTTGTAAATTTGTATCTAATCTATTACATTTTTCTGTCTACATTATTTATTCCTATTTCAAGATGATAAATAATTACACATATTTTACTTTGACAATTAACAAAGCAAACCATGTTATAATTCTGTATGTGCAGACACTAATAAAAAAGATACATTTCATCAAATCAGTCATAAATATGGAACTATACATTCTTCTATGACTAGATATCTAAGCTTATCAAAAATACTGACACTGTTCTGTAAGTAACACATTAAAAGATACTGGGATCTTGAACATTTAGATAAATACTATTCAAGACATTCTATAAAAATACAAGCTGTACCTAATCATATTCTTTTCCAAAAAAAAATTATAAACATATGAATATATTAAGTAAAACTTAATTACATAATTCAATCTCAATATAACCAAAAACATCAATTAAAGTCCACATCCTAACCTACACAGAAATAATTTGAAATACGGTATAAGTAACTATCGATAAAACTTATATTAAATGATACTGTCGGAATCATATTTAATGCCCAAGTGCCTTGCCAAAGATATACATGTATATCTGGTTGCATGTCTTAAACAGCAAATTGTAACTCCCTATCTACATTTACAACTCTCTATTGTTTTAATCTAAGTGCCTTTTTATATGTAATAAATTTACAGTCAGACAAAAATGAACTTAAGGTTTGGCCGACAACCATCAGAAAAATGCAATTTTCTTAACCTTGTAAAGTGCAAGTACTAATAATCTAAGTTTCAATATATTCTAACGTAATATTTTCTAAGGCACTAGTTTCACAATGGTTATCACTTCCTAGCCATTTTACAATTATTTCATATACTTATCAATAAAACATAAATAAATTTCTAAAATACTGAACAAAAGCTAGACTACAAACAAACATGAACACTTTTTTAACAATAAAACAATAAGTAAATGATATGAGAATTAATGCAACTTCCAAATATAAAGATTTAGTTCATTCAACAAGTAACAAACATGTTTCATATACATATATATGTGAACCTATGAAATTTCAATGCAATATATACTTATAATATTTACTTATAAAAATAAAGAATATTTTAAAATGATATTACACTGATTATATAATTATATTTCTAAAGTTAATATATTTTTTAAACAAACTGATACTGTTTATTTTTGCCTCCAACTTTAAGTACTATTAATTGTTAAAAACATCCAACTAAAAAGCAATTATTGAAAAATCTTACTGACTACAACCTTAATACTCCCCGGCTGTATAGAGGGGCTTAATGACAAAGTGGTTAACCCATCAGACTATTAAAAACCCAATTACAAGCAAGTCATTGTTTCCTTGAGCAAGAAACATTACACTCTTTGGAATAGATTTGAGTGTGTCTATATATTTCTATCTTCCTACACAATCAAACTTAAATAAATTCTGTACAAACTATTGAACACTCTCTGTCACAACACAATACAATGATATCATATTATAAAGGTTACTCCCTAAAATGCTCAAAACTAGAGTCAATCACATGTGACTTGTTTACCACAAATATGGTAATCTAACAAACAAAGCAGCAGCAGTAGTTTTGAAAATAAAAACTTTAAAAAAAAAAAACTCGAGCACATACCGTAACAAAATGATTGGCAATCTATATGTACAGACACTTCAATTGAATGAATTTAAATGTACAAATATACAGGAAACAAAATAAATTTAAAAAAATAAAATACAAAAAGCTGTGTATGATCATGTACAAGTATATAACACAGAAATTTTGCTTCCAGCTTTTTAATCAAAACTGAACATACCACAGAGTTAATAAACTTATCACAGGTAAGCAAAACATGGACCTTAACCCTCACTCCATTAAATATGTCAAATCAACTTGTCCATCATTCAATCAAGACAAATAGGTTTGTCATCTATAGGGAATGTTTCAAAATAAGTGCTTAATAAATAGCCAACAGTGCAGACCACAACCAACTACACAGACTGTATATGCAGTGTGAGAGTTAACACATCTTCATTCTGTATAGTCAATCAGCAAGTTATGTTGAAATTAAATATTTCATATTTACATGAACGTTAGAATGGTTTTTCTTCTTGTTCTTATTTATCTTTTATTAAATTAGGAATTTTTTTCTTTTAAATGTTATTAAAATTGGCACTTATATACATCGTCATCATAATTGCCATTATAAAGTTACATGATAATTTTTTAATTTGGATTACTGAAGAAAATACCACAAAAATATTTATCAGCTAAGGCATGTTTAAGCAATTTCAGTGAATACCATTTAGCTAAAATTGAAGAAATCAATGCATTCAAAAAGAAGTAAAGAACATTTAATTTCAAGAAAATTGCTGATTTTCATCACAGGACTGTTCTTATGAAATTTGTAAAGGTTAAGGTCTCTTAAAGTTGGACCACAATTATAAACATAACATTTACATAGCACATTGATAAATTAAAATAAAAAAACAACATTTCATTGATCAACAATTTGCAACTTTAACAAATAACTGAAGCTAAATGCTTTTTCATTCCAAAGCTTTTTAACTCAACAAAACATAAATTCATTTAATAATTCAGTAATTTGTATTTTGATGACTTTGATGTTGTGTTGATAAAATATGAAAGTGTTTTATCCTAACCATAACTTATAATATATCAGTTTATATATCATCATCCTTAATAAAGGGACATAATTCCAATTCAAGGGTAAATGGTCAGTGAACAGGTAAAAATAAAAATAATTTTATATCCGACTATGTAAAAAGAAACAATAACCCACGTCACCAACAGAAATTCCTAAAATATAGTTCACAATTTATCACTTATGTTCAAATCTTAAAAAAAGTGTGCCAGTCTTTTTATAATTCAGGTAGTTTCTATATTGTTTCCTAAAACATATTTCGCCTTTCATTATTTGTCAATCACTATTATAATAGCCATTCTTTTCAAATATATTACTAATTTAACTCAACTTGACAATGAAAGAAAGAGCAAACTGTCACTTTAATTAATTATATATTAAGTCATCATCATTATCATCATCATCATCCTAATCATCATCATCAATGTGACCAAAGCGATCATCATTATCATTGATTGACTTCTTTAAGGTGATGGTTTCCCATTATCTTCATCATCACTGTAACTATACTCATCATCACCATTATTAAGTCAGTGATGATTTACATATCTTCATCATAATCATCATCATCCGGGGTATCAATACATGATGATGACTCATCATCAGCTAACAGATCACAATAATCTTTATCTTCTTCCTCTATAGAATGGAGATTGGCAGGTACGTCATCCCTGTAATATAAAACATACACTGCTAATATATAACATATATAGTACTGATATATATTTTCTTTCTTATTCTTATTTAAGAATTAAATGAATTTAATTATGCAATAAAGGTTATTTTACAATGTACTGTATGAATAATTATAAGATATCAGGGTTCTGTAAACTAGTTGGGTAGCTACTTCCAAAGACAATTCTACATAACATTAGAGAGCAACTGATTCCATGGCAAAGACCTCACAAACAGCATCTCTTTTAACTTAACCACTACAATATGCAAAGTTAATGCCAGCTCTCAAAGAAGCAAACATACCAAAAAAGATCCCATTTGCCTCTAACATGAAGTTCAAAACTATACACTGATACAAGACAGCATAAACAGAAAGAACAAGCAACACACTTAAAGTGTTGCATTTTTAACTTAGAATTACTTATGTAGTATTTGAGGGAAACAAAGTTAACAAACTTTTAAATACACAATGTTTAAATAAAGTAATAACAGGAATAACATTTACAAAAAATATAAATTATGAAAACTTACATGTAATCTTGCGGATTTCCATAAGCACCAAGTTGTTCTAATGTGGTTTCTGAAGGCATGGCAGAATTTGCATTATATGAGGTCCTACCCCGTCCAAGCCTTAACAATGCTTCACAAAACTTGTGACCCATTTCTTCTAAATGCCATGTAGAAATATGCTGATCCTGAAATATTTAAGAAATAAGTTGATGTTTTTTTAAATACAATTTTTTCATTTCATATTCTTCAGACTACCATGGATTATCTTCTGTTTCATTAAAAAAATGAATAAAATGAGACTTATAATAATCATTGACATTGCAAAACTTATTCTCCAGTAGAACTTCTGTAAGTCAAAGCTGGAAGGTCTTATAAAAATAACTTGCGACATCGGGATTTCCACCTGTGTATTGTCTCAATTTAATGACACAATTTGAGCTGTCAATGTTAACAAGTGAGTTACGAAAGACGTAACAAAGGGCAATAAATAAATCAGTTTACAGGAAAGATAATACATGTAATTATCATGTGACAGAGTCTCTAAAGATTTCAAACAAAATGTATTCTGTTTATTTTCAAATAAAACTATGGCAATAAAAATGATAACAATTAAAGCATATAGTCTCATACATAAGAACACACACAAAGACTGTAATAACACACATAGCTATTTAATCAACACCCGCCAAACAGCCATACAAGCTGATTGGCAATTATCAGAATTTCTGCTGTTTATATTTTGTTTTGTATTTTAGTATGTCCCTTGCTGTAAATACACACTCTACTGTTCATTGTTACCTATGATCTTTAAATATGTAAATATTACACAATATACTGTATTTGATGACTTTAATCTGTAATTAAGTTACCTTGTATTTCCCCTCTCTATCCATACCACAGTATGTACTCTCCATAGTGTAACTTCTATTGACACCAATCTGTCGCCACACCACAACACGTCCTGTAGCCTCCTTGGTCTTCTCCACAAGAAAACTACAGTTTGCCAGAGAGAACTGTGGAGCTATACAGTCTAACACTCTTGGCAGTGTCTGAAATTAAAGACATTTCATATGAAATTTTAAAACCAGTTTATTAAAAGAAAAGCCACTTCAACACAACAAAGTGTATTCTAAGCCATAAACCTTAGAAATTTATCGAGGTTAACAAACTCAATTCGTCTAATGAGGCTTTAACATTTGGTTTCCCAATCTTCCATGTGAGCCTCAGCAATGTGTAATTAGGAAATAGATATCAATTTTGAGTGCATTGTTGTAGAATAATGCAGGAATATAAGGCTGACAGGCCTCAGTGATTAATTAAAAAGCATTTGAATGATAGACCATGCATTATTATACTAGTATTATGCAAGAAAAATTAGATACCATGTAATAATGCACTTGATTTTCCTATCTCATAATCTGTTTGATATGGAAATAGTGCGAAGTGTGTTAGATAATAGAATGATTGATATTTCATTTTTTGTGTGAATTTTTTGGCAAACCATATTACTAAAGCATTGCATAGGAAAACAACAAAAGCAACAACTATCAAATGTACGAAAACATTTATTCTTTTAATATTGTATATATCTGTATTTTGATATAGAATAGACTTGCATGTTTAGACAGTATTATCTTACTTTGAAGCCATTATCTTCTATCTTGTTTCCTGTAGATCCAGGGTTGTTGGTATCATTGACAATCCATGACATCGCTGCACTGCAGCCATATATAAATATATTCTTCCTCCTTGAGTGACCATGATAGTCACAATATACCTGTAAACATGACATTATTGATGTGAATAACAATGTCTAGTATCTATGTCAACTTATTGACCATTTAACATAAGTTATAAGAAATCAATAGCAGTAGTGGTGGTTTACCTGCCAGATCATGGCAGTAAGCCACTTTGAATTCTGCACAGCATAACAATTAATTCTACCTAACAATTAATTCTACCTGTGCAGAACAATAAATGCTTCTCTAATCTACATGAAGGCATTTTTCTGGAAAATGCACAAAAATAAATCATTGTATATCAAATGTCAATTTACATACAAAGCCAAAATTATTCAAATACCAAAGTGGAATAATATTAAACATATAACATTGTAAAAATTAATATATCACCATGAAACTAATGCACACAATGTAAACCATGACATGTAAAAACCTACCAGAGGTGTTTTGTTGATCATCTGTAGGTATTGTAAAAGGCCCTTGGTGTGATATATGGTAGGATGTAGTTTAGGACAGGGATTGTCCCAGCGACGGTTTAAATCCTCGCCTGCCAGTGAACAACGATGACTGAAAACAAAGATACATATGTTTTCATTACAGAAACAATTTCTTGTCACATTATGTAGATCATAGGACAAATTAGAAGTAATTTTTTTAGTGTTCAAAGTCTAGTATGTTTAAAGAAAGTATTATATAAAATGCCAAAAGATGCCAAAAGATCTGAAGTCACTAGAAATATGTACAAATGAAGCATAATTTAAGCAAACACATACAAATGATAAACATCTAGTTACAAAACAAACTGATACATAAGAAGTTTTAAGCCTTAAAATTAGAATTCTTTGACAGTGTAATACTGTCCAAATTACTGCAAGTTCTTACATGTTTCATACATTGGAAACACATGAACTGAAACGTCAAAAAGAATTTACAAACAATTTTACCTGCAAATAAAATGTAAAAATTCATTTGAACAAAAAAATATCAAAACAACCAAATGAACTTACTTTCCATTGAGAACACCATCTGGGTTGAGCATAGGAACAATTTTAAATATGAACATTTCGCGTAGTCTGTAGGCTGCTGGCCTTCTGCTTAACAAGAAATCTATAGTGCCTACAATATATCACACATATCACCTTGAAAAAAGTATTATGTCCATTGTTATATAGAGGGTATTGAATGAGTGTAGGTTTAATACTAAATTTATTGAACGAGTTGAATAAAATCATATTATGCGAGCCTCTGGCGAGCATAATATTGTTTTATTCAACGAGTTCAATAAATTTAGTATTGAATCTACACAAATATAATATTGTATTTATCACATATATAAAATAAGAACGGTAAACTGTTATCAAGAGTAATTTTTCTTTGACGCGCCTATAGTGTCACGCTAACATTAGCGGGCTTTAACGCTATGTTTATAGCGCAAATGACGTGACGTCAAAGTGTTATTACACTAGTGTAATATCGTCTAGTGTAATATCGTTTTTATTAAATGGCTTTATTACACTCCTGCGCCGCGGTTTATGTGATAAATCACCATAATATCTCAAATAACGAGCTGTTAAACATTTTGAAAAGTACAAAGTCAAATGAGAAACTAACATGAAAGTAGTAACTTAAAGTACATAAATCTATGGTTAAACTTGACAAAATAATCAAGAACATTTAATTTTTCTATCTTCTATATCATAACAAACTTTTGACACTTCCAAGGTGTCATTTTCTATTTTGATATTCCAGCTTTACTGTGGGAGGACGACCTCAGGTACCCCTGTTATGCAACTGAACGTACATTTCCTAGTCATCATCATAATCATCATCAAAATCATCATCATCAGCACCATCATCAGCATTATTTCAGATATTATTGTAAAATTCATCAAACAAAGGGAAAGAACATTGTGTCTATTCTTACCTTTCATAACCCAGCTAGAGTTACTCTCCCCTGGATGAACTCTGCTAGACAGAAATATATATGGTCTGCTTCCTGTTTATGAAAATAAAAAAAAACTATTAGCAAGCTATAAGAGCTAGGGCTTGCTACTACAGCAAGCATTACAGTAATGCAAGTATCTTCAATGGTATGATTTGAGATTCGACTTGAAGTACTTTCCTGGAGAGGGAAATGATGGATATTAAGTCAGCCAGCTATTCATTTGGATATAAGAATTTTCTGAACACATTCAATTACCAATAATCACTATATATATCACTATAATTATAATCACTGATGATTTGCCCTCACTAGCATACAAGATCAAATCCAGCAAAGAATGAGAGCAAATAATTATATGAAGGAATTGTTATATACTTACTAAATTCTTCAATACCCTCTCGAGTTTCAGATTTAGGTCTGGCAGTTATAGTAAGCACCGAAACCGGATTACCGGACATTGTCTCACAAAAGGTTTGTTGCCTGAAAAACACCTGCTCACAATCCACGGCCTGTTCCCAATGGACTAGATGCATCTGATAATAGAAAACATTCAAAACAACATCACAATTACACATTGTCATATTAATTAACCTTAATATAGAAAGTGGATAATTTTTCTGATAATAGAAATGTTTTAAATATCATCAATTTTTTACACTGTTGATAATAAGACATACAGAGACTGTTTTTCATGGAAAGATTTTAAGTTGTACTGGTTTAAAATACAAGGTGCTTCTCCATTAATCAAAATTAATTCAGTAAGTGGCAGCATGGCTGAGTGGTTAACACATCAGACTAGAAATCTAAAGATTGCTAGCTGGGTGGGATTAAACCCCATCAGGGGCAAGTCAATGTTTCCTTTAGCAATAAACTTTACACTCATTGCTTAGTGCTGATTGGTTCAAGGAATGGATTCAAGAGTGTTTCAATAAGCTTATAGCTTCCAACACAATCAAACTAAAATAAATCAGTATAATCTACAAACAATTCAGAAATAAGTCTGCCAATGGGTAAATTTAAAGAAAACCTAGCTACATTGTATATAAGGTGAAATAGCTCTAATTACAAATGCAGATAGATTTACCTGAAGAGTTGCAAAAGTGTACGGATAATGATAGGCCATGTAGCAGACGTCTTTACTATGTTTGAATGTAACAGTAAATGTTGTAGTGTAATATGTCTTTCCTTTCACCCCTCCTGTTGCCTGGGCACTGCGTGTAAAATGGTTTCTATAGTAACAGATATCTGTCCCAGTTCTCACCCAATATGGCCGATTTTCCATAGCTTCCATTACAGAAAACAACAGTGGTTTCATTCCTGAAAGTAAACAAATAATGGTACATGTATAAGGGTTGAAACCTTTTTCAAAGGCTAAAAATTGTCCAGGACTAGTGCCTAAAATATGTTTCTGACCTTTAGACAGTAACAAATTGCCCCCAAAATATTGTATAAATTATTCCCGACATTTTAAGTATCGGAAATTAATGCAATACCGTGAAAAAATCTGAATTTAAAAAGGCAAATGAATTGTTTCTAAACACTATATGCACTTTCTAAAAGTGATGCCAATAAACAAGTGTTTAAAGTTTCAAACAAATACTTAATAAGCTTCAGAGGAAAAAGATGCAACAGGAAAACCTTAACCAAACTTGTAATTCAAACATGGGGCATAGCATTTTCAAATAGTTATGTCTTTCAAGTATTCCCAAGTTAAATGCAAGAACAGTGATATGAGCAAAGTGGATGCAAATTCTGTAAAAGAAGGAAATCTTACCATATTCTTCAAATTGTTAAGCTTAGTATTAATAAAACTGCAAAAATGGCCATTTTTTAAAACTTTGTTATGTTAGTATTAGAATTTTCAAACTTTGCTCATACACTGTAGTTATTTTTTAATTTTTGCACATATTCCATTTTGTATAAGTAATTTGGAATGAAAATCACACAGTTCAGATAAAATATACAATTACTACTCTACAATTAACTATATTTCTCAAATAAAGTCGTTTTTATTTAATAGGAAGTATACATACCAAAGTTGAACTGGCTGTTCAATTTCTCACAGTTGACAATATTAAACCTGTATGGTCTGTCAGCTACCATATTAGATACCTCAAAATAGAACCATTGATGATGGTGATTTGTGTTGATGTCTGGGTTCAATATCAGATCATACTCATATTCTCTCACCTGTAATTATACATATCTTATATCATGTAACAAGTACAGCAATTTTTTATGATTTAATTTTACTTTTGCTGGGTATGACACTGCTAAATATAAGAAATAGACTTGCCATGCTTTTGATCTAGAACTGTCAATAAATGATTTATGAAACAAAGTGCTAAAATAAACAAGTTAGGCAGCAGTAAAATACTCTAGTCAGACTGCATGTAGATACTGACTTGGAGTAGCTATTTACAGTGATAACATTACAAACTTTAATGCTATAAGTGGCGGCATGGCCAAGTGGTTAACGCTTCGGACTAGTAATCTAATGATCGCTAGCCTCATAGGTTCAAACCCTGACAGGGGCAAGTCGTTGTTTCCTTGAGCAAGAAACTTTACACTCATTGCTCAGTACTGGTTGGTTCCAGGAACGGATTCGAAAGTGTGTTTATAAGCTTATAGCTTCCTGCACAATCAAACTAAAATAAATTCTGTATAAACCAAACTTTAATGCTCGGCAAATTGATATAGTTTGCATTTCAATCTTTTTGTTTCGTATCTGCTGCATTTTTTAAACATAACAAAATTTAAAAAAATTCTAATCATTGTTTTTTATCAAGCCAGCTTGCCCATTCACACACTACACTGCAAAAAAATCTACATGCATACATAAAAATTGTAAGCATGGGGTACATTCACGCAAAGTAAAATCATCAGAATGAATGTTTGGGATAGCCTAATATGCATATCAATTAAATGTCGTTGCCATCTACCAATTGTTAGGTACGGTCTAAACTCGGTCTCAATTGCATGTCTGCTTTCAAAAAGTCATCTCAGTCTGATTCGTAAATATTTTAGCTACGTCTTTACATCACATGTTCTGTCTTAAGAAAAAAGGTTTTGGATATTTACAAGTTTACAACTGCCAAAAAGTATTTTTAGTTCGCAAATGATCAACAAAGTCAGTAACTTGATTTTTTTTTAACAATTTACTTCAACTTCAATTGTGAGCTTTACAAATGTTAACAATTGACCTTTTGAAATAAATGAACACAATTTCGGATATACAAAATTTGGTTATTGGTAATAACCGTATGGACTTAACAAAAGATCAGTGATTGTAATGGCTGTTATATTGCTACCTTATGTGATGAGTTTGTGTCTGTGTTAGTGGGTAGTAATACTAAGTGAAACAGCTGTTCATTAATAACATGTTGACTAAAATGTTCTTACAAACAACAAGAGGGCCATGATGGCCCTGAGGTCGCTCACCTGTATACAGGCCCCCGGAGTGGGGCCAGTTTAAACCCCAGGGCTTTTATTGGAACAAACTTGGAAGACACCCATTAGAAGATGTTTCATGATGTTAAGTTTTTACTACACACATATAATGAAAAACAATGATCTCCCCCTTCCCTCCTTCTCCCCCCCCCCCCCCGGCAGGGCCAAGGGCTTTTATTTGAACAAACTTGGTAGACACCCATAAGAAGATGTTTCATGCTAAACATCTAAGCTCTAGCTCATTGGGTTTTTTAAAAGAAGATTTTTAAAGTTTTTACTGTACACATATAGTTAAAAACAATGACACCCCTGGGGCGGGGCCAGTTTTGTTCCCAGGGCTTTAATTTGAACAAACTTTGTAGACACTTACTTGAAGATGTTTCATGCTTAATATCTAAACTCTAGCTTTTAGGGTTTTTTAAAGAAGATTTTTAAGTTTTTGCTATACACATATAAAGAAAATCAATGACCCCAGGGGCGGGGCCAATTTTGACCCCAGGGCTTTTATCTGAACAAACTTTGTAGACACTTACTAGAATATGTTTCATGCTTAATATCTAAACTCTAGCTATTTGGGTTTTTTTTCAAAGAAGATTTTTTAAGTTTTTGCTATACACATATTAGGAAAATGAATGACCCCCTGGGGCGGGGCCAATTTTGACCCCAGGGCTTTTATTTGAACAAACTTGGTAGACACCCATTAGAACATGTTTCATGCTAAATATCTTAGCTCTAGCTCTTATAATTCTTTAAAAGAAAATTTTTAAGTTTTTACTATATGCATATAGGGAAAATCAATGACCCCCTGGGGCGGGGCCAATTTTGACCCCAGGGCTTTTATTTGAACAAACTTGGTAGACACTCATTAGAAGATGTTTCATGCTAAATATCTTAGCTCTAGCTCTTTGGGTTCTTTAAAAGAAGATTTTTTAAGTTTTTACTATATGCATATAGGGAAAATCAATGACCCCCTGGGGCGGGGCCAATTTTGACCCCAGGGCTTTTATTTGAACAAACTTGGTAGACACTCACTAGAAGATGTTTCATGCCAAATATCTAAGCTCTAGCTCTTTGGGTTTTTTAAAAGAAGATATTTAAAGTTTATTCTTTCGGTTGCCATGGCAACCAGAGTTCTGCATGGAATTAAATTCTTTGAACAATCTTTAAAGGTGACCACCAAAGGAACATTCCTGTGAAGTTTGGATGAAATTGGCTCAGTGGTTTCTGAGGAGATGTCATTTAAAGTAAAAGTTTACGGATGGACGGACAACGGACGGACGACGGACGGACGCCGGACGAAAAGCGATCACAAAAGCTCACCCTGTCACTTTGTGACAGGTGAGCTAAAAACACATTTAAACTTCTGTGTACCCCCAGATTTTGAGTGGGCATACTGCAAGTTCTGACAGGTAACAAAATTCCATGTATTTACGAGTATGTGGACTTCATGTATACATAGAAATTGTTTATAAACAATTACTTACAAATATTGCTTTCCTCAGGTTTCCACTTTCAAACTGTGATGAGAATCTAAGACAATCAGGACCTGGTTCATATCTTCCACCTGATCCAACCCTGTATAAACATTAAACATCTCCACAATCAATTACCTTTTTTAGATGATTACAAATGTTTTTGTATTGTACATTTATGTGTCAAGGGCCAGTGGCCTATATCACAAATTCATGAGTTGAGAGTTGAGTTAAAGAAATCAAATGCATCTCTCAAAATAAATTTACTCAAAAACAAAATCTCTTGCTGAACAGTTTCTTTATATATAAAGTTGTAGGCCAAACTTAAATTCATAGAAACAGTAAACATACTAATTGTATAAATCAAGTTTCACATGCTAATTGTTGCAAGTTTAATTCAAATCAAATCCTCTTTTGCCTCTACCTCATACCAATACACCATTTGAATTTTGGTATCAAGACGTCTGCACATTTACCATTCATCACTTTCAATTTTCATGATAAATATTTCTAGTGAAAAGAATAAGTCAGCCTGTCAAACAACCTTTGAATCTTGTAATAACCTTAAGATTGTTAATTAGAACAAATAATACGGAGCATTAACTGTACTGGTAATAATTACCTGAATTCATCCCTGTTGGAGATATTTGTATTATCAGATGAATAGTTTGCACCAGTTCTGGCTTTTATAGCATCTAGGTCATAAGTGTCTCTGTCTATTACAAGTTCAGGGTGAATCATACGATCAATGTCTTCAAACACTTTTGCTCTGAAAGAAATATTACATAGTAACTATGATTTTTAAATATTTTTTTTTATCTAATACATGGTATTGACATTTAAGAGATCATGGTTATATCCCAAGACATCTTTTTTTTATCTAATCTGGTTTTTAGGTCACATCGTCACTTTCTATTTATTTATTTAAAATATGTAGACTTTTCAGCTTTAGTGGAAAGACCTCAGAAACCTGACCTGTGTGACATTTATTAAATATAAACAGTTACTGACCTTTGAACTCCAAATTTTCTATGATACAATGGTTCTATGTCAAGAGGTGACCTTGCTCCACACAGATCTGGATACGCGAGTTTTTCAAACTTGTACACAGATTTTGTAGCACGTCCCATCTCCTGGTAAAGTAATGGATCTGGTTTTATATCAAACACATCTTCATCATCCTCACATGGTGAAATATTTGGATCATAATCATCGTCTTGATCTATCACAGTTGGTATTGGTGTGATACACAGTGCATTAGTGAAACATCCCATTCCATCTTGACCAGATTGACTGTCTTTTGTTGTTTTCTTTGGCTTCTTATCCTTTCCAGCACGTTTTGAACCACCTTTGGCTTTCTTTGATCTTTGGTTTGCTGACTTTTTAGAACTTCCTGATTTGCTAGAACTGCTTGACGAGGGAAAATCTAATGAAATCACACTAGCACCTGTTTTGAGATTAATTGCACTGGCTGTACTTGATCGGCCATAACTTTCTATATATTCAACTTCATTAGAATTTTCTGGTAAATGTCCAGTTCTAGAACCACTAAAGTATCCCGAACTATCAGAATATTCACTAGAATTGGATGGAATTCTAAACATGGATGATGGACATGATACTGATTTATGTAAACTGTCTGTAGAAACTGGATAAACGCCTCGTAACTTCTCTCTGTCTATCACAGTATCATATGATGCTGTGGGAACAACCACAGATTCTGACGGCTCCTGAACATCAATTTCAAACAATTCTGGGAAAAATTGATTATACTGTTTCAGGTCCTCAGGTGAACGTTTGAAAGCTTCGGGACTAGAGTTACATACATCATCCTCTATCTGTAATCAAGGATAGTGTTTAGCAATAAAACAAGTAACGGCATAACAATAAATCTATAAATAATAAAATAACATTTTACACAGTGACTATACAAAGTAAACGTTGACTTAATTAACAGGAAGAAATACAGATGGATACAATGCATTACATCAATGAGACAAGGTGTCTCGTGAAATAATATCCAACATCTCTGTAGAAACTAAGCAAAATTCAAAGAGTACATCTGTGTTGAACCAGTAATTCTCTGTTTCAAACAAGAGCTGTTGGTAGGAAGGCATGCTCAACTATTCTCACTGCTTGATAGTAAAACAAAGAGTCTGGATAATGACCTCCAATTATGCTACCAAATAAGTGTTTCAACCCTTTCCCTTTAGTAATTTTAAAGATACCAATTTATGCGCAGAAACTTAACCAAAATGTGATGCTGATGCCTTGGTGAGAATCATAGCTCTCCCTATTCTTCTAATAAACAAGCAAAAAAGGATTGCCTTTGTACAAAAAATTGTAATTCTTCAGATTGGTGAGAAAAAATGTAGCATAACCCAGCATACAAGTATACCTCATCAATATTGTCTGTTTTGAATCTTTCATCATCACTGTCTATATCATCATCATCATCTAGTGAACTATTATCACTATCCCCTCCCTCTGTATTCCTTGCCCCTCCTGGTTCTGTAAATATAAGTAAATCATCTACATCAATATTACCATGTAAAGGGGAATGTTATCATTTAAACAGGTAAGTGTCTTAGATCAGAATTATAAAACATGTTGGTTTGAAATATATGCATTGTCATGATAAAAGTACAAATCATTAAAGGTTTCTCTTTGGTAAATTTGTATTTCAGTCATACCTACACTACCAATTTTGTCTTGGTAGCTTTAATGTTTTATTGGTGGAGGAAGACCCTGTCATTATGTGTGTAAAACTATCTCACTTTTGCTAAAAGATAGTTTAAACGCATGAAAGAAGTGCACATTCTAGCAAGATCAGAACCAACAGCATCTAGCCTTTCAAACAACATAGCCACATCAGGCCTTCATTATTTATAAAACATGCATAGATAAACTATAATATCCATAATTTAATGTTACAAATGAAAAAGAAGGCTTTAATCATGCAAATGTTTACAGTATTTTGATTCAGTTCAATTATTCATTTGCTATAAACATTTACAATGCTTCAAGCATAATTATAAACATAGACTTTATACCTTACATTAATGTGTTTCTTCTCTATTCATATAAATGTTAGCAGGCCTATATATAATATAATATTGATAATGGACATAAGCAGTGCGACAAAAAGTATGGAGACTGCCTGAGCAGGCATTACTATCTTTTTGTTGAACCTCTAAAATTTAGCAGTGGTAACCACAAGGTATATTTTTAAAAAGCATGCATTATACAAGCTGACTGCCAACAGTGTTCTGTACATTTTACTAGAAGTTTTGTTATTTCAACAATATGATTTCCTTTATGTAACAGAAGAATGCAGCATAATATAAGAAATAGAACACAGTAACTTTGGCTTTTCTGTTTAAAGCTTGCAGGGTGACTGATCAGTCACTATAAGTATAGAATGCCCTCAGTGCTGTCTTTTATTTCTTAAATAAGCAGATGAAAAACATGTCCACTTTATCCCAAAAGAAATTTGTACAATATTTAATCATGAATATTCTACAATACTTACCTAAACCTTCAGGAGGGTACAATTCTGATTCTGGTAATTCATATTTGACAACACTACGTATATTTCCTAGTGGTAGTTTGTTTCTAGGGCAACATTTTCTCATGATAACACTGGCAAGGAGAATAAGTCCTTCCATTTCTCTACAGTCAATAACATCCTGGGCACTTTCATACAATACCCGTATGCCATTAGCTTCAACAAGGGCTTTCCTACCTGAACCTGTAAAACATTACAATTTCAGTAATTCATCAATCTGTATTTCAAAATGGTCCTTAACACAATTCATATGAAACAGAGCATGATTTATGGGTCTATCAAGTTCTAAAATACAGACTTTCACACGATTACTTTAACTTATGTTCAAAAACCTTTTTCAAAAATCCTGACTGTAAGTTTAAGGAAGTCCTCATTGGTTAGATATCTTCAATTTTGAAGCTAAAAAGAAGTTCCTAAAACAACAAATAAAATTTTTACTTCAATAAGAACAAATCATTTCTTGCCCAAATGCTTGCTTCTGTATCTTAACTTTTAAATTTCTAAATTGTTTTAATAAAGTAATAATGTGTATTTATCATTTCCTGTGGATATTTTTGTTTATAATGTTTTACATATTTTACATCATATAAGATACATACGTAAGTTTGTTATATTTTTGAGAATGTTGAGCAATCCTTTTCTAATGCTGACATGTCTATGTTTGGTGTCTGCCTGATGCCAGTCACTGTACAGGGACAATATAGCTGGAACATATTCACCACCAATAGTCCTTGCAGCATTGTTTCCTGTTAAATACATGTAGACAGTCATAATTTAAATAGACAGGTAAACATGCACTTAATAGTGACTTGTAGTGGCATAGAACCAGACCAGTATTGTAAAAGATGGTCATATTTCTTGATGGAAAAATATCCTCTGTTTCACATTGACCAAAACACTATTCCATTCTTCCAAAGTATTTAATGTTCTGAATAATACAAAGTAACTTTTACATACATTTTGCATACCAAGCAAGATAGTCTTTATAAGAAAATATATCAGTGATCACTAGTAAAGAAAATAATATTATGCTATGATACTAGCAAAGGTTCATATGAGGAAATAGGCTTGATAAAGGTTAAGTGATTAAAATAAGCTTGAAATTTTCATCACAATTCAGCTAAAATAAATATAATTGATACCAGAATTGTGTCCATTTAACATGCCACAGTTATGTGAGTCTACGGATGAACAAGGCATATATATGCTCCATCCCTTGATGGAAGCATCACTAGTATTGTGTGGTCACATTAATCCTTGAACACTATGAAGATATTTAGATAAATATTGTTTTAAACACTTACTTGACTTTGTGAAGTTATTGAGTATATCAAGACCATATTTTAAGGCACTGGCATGTTTGCGACTACACTGTAACACTATCTTACAGATAGGTGGAATAGAATTATGCTTCCCTAAATATGATGAGTTCACACCTGAAAGGTATAGATCATGATACATGGCATTATTCTACATATAAAATGTCTTTAGCGCTGACTGAAACGCAACAAGTGAAACTGATGTATGCTTCCCTGAAACAAGCTTACAGTACTAAGCCAACCATTTCAAAAGAAGGAGCTTCTTATAACAAATGCAAAAACTTATTAATTTTAATTTAATTAAATATATATATAGCACATTTAGCTTCCTGAAATATTTAATGAAAATCATATCGTTAAAATATAAATTAACAAAAATGTTGAAACATTTTTACCTTCAAAACTACTTGAAAATATAGAAATATATCATATAAAATAATCATCACTTTATTTTTCTCCAGTTCAATATATTTTTGTGTTCCAGTATTAAAGGAAAAAAGAACTTACTGTTATTTGTGTAGAGTTTAAACACAGGTAGCAAGATCAAAAGGTTACGAAAGTTCATGATATTATTCTTTATCAAGTTCAAGGTCACTAACAATGCTCTATTCAATCTTGCTTTCAAGGCAAATTTTCGATCTGAAAGGGAAGCAAAAAACATCATTATACATCATTATGTATCGTATATTTTATTTTTGTTCGGTTTGGTTTTACGCGGCACCAACAAAATTTAGGTTGTATTTGTGCCGAAATAGGAAAGATGATTTTGGCTAACCTTGGGTCTTGCAAACTAAACTTAAAGCAACACCAGGGTTTCAAAACCATCTCACCTGCTTGAGCTAAGATATGCATAGACTCCAGTAATTCAAACCATTTAGTCGCCTCTTACAATCACACAGGATTAAATGGCAGCTGTAATTCTGATACATCAACAGGCAACCTCTCAGCCACAAGGAGAAAACTAGAACTATCACTAAATGTGATTAATACCCCCACGAGTCTGCTTTGGAAATGAGGATGTTACTAGTAACAGAATACCTTGTAAAAGAATTGAAATATAGAGTTATGGTTGTGGGCAATTAAAGATAATTGTGGTTCATGTATGTTGCATTTCCTTTCAATGTGGTTGGCCATTGATGAAGTTTAAATTGAATTACTCTGTAATAAGTCCAGAAAGACAAAGAAAAAGAACAAAGGGCAATAACTCTATAAATACTGAAGATAGAGTTATAGTTCTTGTGCACTGCAATTCCTCTTATTGTGCTTGACAATTGTATGAAGTTGTTTTGAATTCCAACCAGTACGTTTTAAGTAATGCTCCGGACAAGGAAAAGTATCAAAGGGTAGTAACTCTGTATTTTGTCAAAATGGAGTTATGGCTCTTGTGCACTGCACTTCCTTTTAATGTCCTTGACAACTGTATGAAGTTATACTGAATTCCAAACAGTAGTTTTCAAGTTATGCTCTGGACAAGGAAAAGTAACAAAGGGCAATAACTCTGTAATTAGTCAAGATGGAGTTATGGTTCTTGTGCACTGCACTTCCCCTTATTGTGCTTGACCATTGTATGAAGTTGTTTTGAATTCCAACCAGTAGTTTTCAAGTCATGCACTGGACAAGGAAAAGTATCAAAGGGCAATAACTCTGTAATTTAAATTAGTCAAGATGGAGTTATGGTTCTTATGCACTGCACTTCCTCTCAATGTGCTTGACCATTGTATGAAGTTATAATGAATTCCAACAATTAGTCTTCAAATTATGGTCCGGACAAAAGAAAGCAATGGAAAAGTAACAAAGGGCAATAACTCTGTAATTAGTCAAGATGGAGTTATGGTTCTTGTACACTGCACTTCCCCTTATTGTGCTTGACCATTGTATGAAGTTGTTTTGAATTCCAACCAGTAGTTTTAAAGTCATGCTCTGAACAAGGAAAAGAAACAAAGGGCAGTAACTCTGTAATAAGTCAAGATGGAGTTATGGTTCTTGTGCACTGCACTTCCTCTCAATGTGCTGGACCATTGTATGAAGTTATAATGAATTCCAACAATTAGTCTTCAAGTTATGGTTCGGACAAAAGAAAGCAATGGAAAAGTAATAAAGGGCAATAACTCTGTAATTACTTTAGATAGAGTTATGGTTCTTGTGCACTGCACTTCCCCTTATTGTGTTTGACAATTGTATAAAGTTGTTTTGAATTCCATTCATTAGTCTTCAAGTTATGCTCCGGACAAGGAAAATGCAACGGACAAAAAAAAAAGCAATGGAAAAGCAACAAAGGGCAATAACTCTGTAATTACTTTAGATAGAGTTATGGTTCTTGTGCACTGCACTTTCCCTTATTGTGTTTGACAATTGTATGAAGTTGTTTTGAATTCCGACCAGTAGTTTTCAAGTTATGCCCCTGACAAGGAAAAGTAACAAAGGGCAATAACTCTGTAATTAGTCAAGATAGAGTTATGGTTCTTGTGCACTGCACTTCCTCTCAATGTGCTTGACCATTGTATGTAGTTATATTGAATTCCAACCATTAGTTTTCAAGTTATGCTCCGGACAAGGAAAATGCAACGGACGTCTGGACCGACCGACCGAATGCCCGACCAACCGACCACCAGGTGACTCCTATATACCCCCCCAAACTTTGTTTTTGGGGGTATAATAACTTATTTAATTAACAATGTGAAAGTAAACTGATAGCAAATCAAGCTGGCAGTATATGTTACAGTGTGAAGTAGTCACAATTACTAATATTGAGGTCAGAAGCAAATGCTACTTTATTGTTGAAGATATTTTTCATTAACCTCATAATATGTAATTTCCATTTTCAATCAAGAGTAAGAATCTAATGTTGTTACCTTAGTGCAGTAACAGGTTAAATCCTTACAAAATTTAATAGGAAAACATGTAACTGCACTTAGGTGACACATTTTCAAACTTATTGCTGGACTATCTTAGAATAAAAACAATAAACTTTCTTATGAAAGATACCAGCACAGAAAAGGATTGTTACCTTTTTGACCAACCCGTGACAGTACATGGTGACAGGTCAGCATAAAGTCCTCAGAGGGGCTGTTGTCCTCTGACTCCTGCACCATGGTTTGAAACACCACATTTGTAGCATTTACACTTACAAAGGCACTTGCTTTCTTTCCAACTTCTGTAAATGTAAAGCAAAATAACTCATTTACTCTGGTTCTATGGCTATTTTAACAGGCATTTTTCAATGTTTTCAGTCAAATTAAAGGTGACAGTTTTTATATCTTATTCACTTCAAACTTTGATTGCATATCAGTGTAATGAACTATATATCACACACATTGGCCAATTCACCATATATCAGAAATGAGGACAAACGGACATAAAAGACACATCAGTTTTACACAAAACATGGAAAAAAATAACTTTTTTTCCCCCTTGTCAACCTACAATAATTACAACGATACCCTTAATGTATGTTGTTAAACCAAATTACATTAATCATTTTTTTAAGTGTTCAAAACATTTAGTAGGCATAATTTCAGGGTTGTCATTAATATTTTTGCAGAAGGTTTGTTTTGAAATTGAGGCGGTCATTTCTGTCTTTATCATGCATAACAAAGAGTGTTTTCTTAATTTTGAGGCGGCCCATAATGCATTTGAGACAGGCATTTTTGCCGCCTCGTTAATGACAACCCTGAATTTAAGAGTTAAATAAATACAATTATGTTTTTAGGGTTAATAAACACATTAAAAAAATTACATAAAAACATGATAACATACGTGTTTTTCCCAGCAACTCACTACATATGTTGATGATGTTAACCAGTACTGCACGGTCTGTAGCACTCTACAATATATATATATATATAAATAATGTACAAACTAGAATGAAAAAAAATATAACACTAGACAGTGTATGATCTTTTAAAGGATTCATGAAAAACTGCTGCAAAATAATATGCTCTACGGTCTGACATTAAAGCATTGAATGACCTTGTGTATAACATGGTTACCTTTCTACAAGGAGTTAGTCTGTGACCCACTGGGGTCACAGACATGTTTTAATCAGATACACTTATAAAAATAATTCACAAGTGACATAGTGACACTCAAATGAGGTTGGAAGAACTTTTGATCTAAAAAAACCCACTTAAAATGCAAAAAGCATGTTAAAATTATTATT
The DNA here is from genome assembly GCF_026571515.1 of Ruditapes philippinarum. Classification (NCBI taxonomy): domain Eukaryota; kingdom Metazoa; phylum Mollusca; class Bivalvia; order Venerida; family Veneridae; genus Ruditapes; species Ruditapes philippinarum. The sequence goes on from NW_026857242.1 coordinate 157,497, forward strand.
TCAAGTTAGACAAAATGCTTTATTTTCAATTTATTTTCAAAATTACAGATTTGATTTGCGTTAAAACATTTGCCTAGTTTAACTTATTCACTGTTGAATTCTACACATATAAACTCATGCTTTGCTAGAGAAAATTTCACCTTCATAAAATTACAACAAGACACACAAACTATTACACAATAAGGTTACAACTTCTCATTTATATATGTACAGCAACCTACAATAACATTCTTACCTCTAGAATGTATAAAGCAGATCTATTATAATACTTTGCATTTTCAGCCTTTAGAAAATATTAAATGTAAAAGGTTACTTTATGTTTGTATAATAATGATTTCTATAAAGTCAGTGGAAAAGTTTTGGACATTTAATATTTCAGATGAAAACAATAACAATGATAACAAGCTGAAAATCACCACAATAAACAAGATCAAGGATAAAGAATATCCCAGCTGTCTCTATAATACAGAGTTAAAAGTTGGTTAATTTAGCATTATTTTTGAAAGTGAACACTTGAGTTTAAACCTTAGTCCCTCAAAGAGTAGATTTGGCAGTTCTTTACAAACTTGTCTGACATTTGACTTAAAGGTGTGACCTTGACCTGGGACAGCAGCAGCATAGTTTTTGCACATCATCATGTTGAAGGTGTTCATTTGAGCCAAGTTTAAGGAAAATTCTTCAATGGGTATAGCATATAACAGAAACAAAAACAACTAACAAGTAACTTTGACCTTAAGGCAGCAGAAAGTCAGCATATGTTAAGCAAATAACCTTACTGACCTAACATTTTGGCTAAGATTGAAGAAAATCCTTCAAAGGGCAAAAAAATAATAGAACGGGAGAGGGGGGGGGGGCAGGGTTATTATTATTCTAACTGGATGTTTGCAATTATCGTTCATAAATACATTGTAGTGAAACAAGTTATATGTAAATCTGCAATCAAATAAACTTACAATTTATACAACTGACTTCCACATACATATGGATATTTCAATGTGTGTAGGCAGCAGAAATTATGATGTAACATGAACTAATTCTTGAATCTTGCAACATTTTTATCACTGAATATCATTGGAATATATTTATTACATCTGAGTTCCAAATGTAAATTGTAAAATAAAGGCATTCCTCTGTAATAATTAGCAACTATTTAAGACAAATTTCTGCTAAGAGGAGTCTCTTACCTTTAAAGTCTGCACCAAAAGATCAAGTTGAGCAGGGTTCTTCAATATTGAGTCTTTATATATCTTCTCTGAAATTAAATATGTACATTATGAAAATGTCAAGTAGTGACTTATTTTACAAATTATGTATGTGTCACATTTATATTTCAAATTCAAAAAGTAACTTGCAGGTTTACACTATAGATACAGAAGGGTTTTCCCCGATGGTCGCCCTTTGCAAGCGACTGGCATCTATGTAATAGCAATTTGTTAAATTGGTCAGTCTTGCAGTCGAAATATTGAGACAACGCTCAAGTTGTGACTTCATAACACTAGGTCTCCCTAGTTAATAAAAGAGGGGCTGGTTAACACATGATTTGAATCTGACTGTTTGAGTTCTTTGTTATATGTTAATTTAGGAAAGGGTATCAATTGTATATCTATGGTTCTACCTGAGGTACTACATCTTGCATGAAATAATGTATGAAAGCATCAAAAAGGACTTTCATCCAACAGTAAATCATGAAATTTATAGTTTAGACAAATAACCATACCAAGAGTTGCTGTTATTTAAGGACCAACCAGTAAGTAAACAAACTATACAGATTTTGTTTTTTATACTGAAGTCTACGAAAAAATTTCTGACTTACCCTGAGTAGTGATAATCTGGAATATTTTACATGTTACATATCTGATCTGCTGCAAGTCTTCCCCTGTCTGATGTTTGGCTGCTTTTCCTCCAATTTTCTCCAACTGCTGGAACATGTTCTGCAGCCTTGATCTGTTCAATGATTGCAAAACATATTGATACAGTATATATAAAATACGGAAAAAAAATAAATTAATGTACAGTGGCATTTTGTTACTTAAATCATAATAAAACTAATTATATACAAGTCACTGATGTAAAAAAATATCTTTTATTTCATTTGTCCATTGACACAGCTGTATTTTTGACAGATGTTTTTTTACACATTTGGAACAGATCTGGCAGACAAATTTCCCTACAAGTAGGACAAGTCTGGCTGAATTTCCAAATCCTTTATCAAATATAAAAACAGAATACATTTTCAGATCAATTTTTTCTGATCAGTTTATTTCTTTTTTATTTGTTCTGAAAGTTCTCAGCATTAAAGATACAAAATGAAATATGGAAACATTAACTTACCCAACACTGCGGTCCATGTTTGCAGACTTATTTCTCCAAAAACTAGTATAAAAGTGTCATTTCTTCTTTATCTGTGTAAAAAGAAATAATTAAAAAGTTGATTTATGCTTCATAAATAAGGACATGTATATCTTAGCCAAATATTTATTGATACTTAAAATGACGTCAGACAGATGGATTTTAAAATTCTTAACTTAAAGGGAGAACTTCTAATGTATGTGTACAAACTTTTTGGGTACTAGACTTGTAGGTGAATTCAGTGAATTTATGGTACCCGTAAATACTTTTTGGTACCAAGTTATACTAAAAGACCCCCATACTTTCTATCTGCTGTTACAGATTAAGATTTATCAATATTGTAAATTTCAAAAAGCATTATTTATAAAGATATTAGAGTTAAACATTTCATGAAAATAAAGGGAGGTAATTAGAAATTTATTTTCTATAATTTCTCAGTCAAATTTTCAATAAGAATTGAATGTATATAATTTTAGTGATCAAATATAATGTGCACAAATGTTTGCAGAACATATTTTACATATTCTTCGATGTTTGAAAATTGTTTTATAAGCATAATTATATGCACATAATTTAATGTGACATTACACACTGCGGTATACCGTACCCCGGATATTGCTCGATATTATGAGGACTTTCATCCCATTTCGCGACTTTGAACGGGGAACGAAGGTAAGTTCAGCGACGATATTTTCCAAACTAATGGCTATTTCATTTATCTAAACGGTTTTTATATATCTAGAGGTATTTTTGTAGCTCTAAAAGACGTAAAAGTATTACAGGTATTTGTAAAATTGATTAAACTACCCCTAAACGATCCGCTGCTCACTAGAAAATACTGACCGCGATACTGTAGAATCGTTAGAAATTATTATATTACCAATATAAAAAAAATTGAATCGAGCAATTTTTTTATTCACAATCCAAGTATGCCTTGTCCAAATTTCAGGCAAAAAGTGTGAAAGTACAAAAAGATACAGGCCAAAAAAGATACAAGACAGTGTACCGAGTATTGATTTTAAGTGTACAGAGTATTGCAAAATAGCCCAACTTTAGTGTACAGAGTATTGCAAAACAGAATGAGCACATTAGTATGGAAACTCGATATTTTTGTCTAATTTTCACGTCTGTTTATCGATTCAATTTCATTTTTCTGATAATGTACTGTTTATATGATATTTATTCAAATATTTCAGATTCAACAGTGCATTTTCAGTGTTTTTACTGTTCTTTTCCTACGGGCAAAATACAGAGATTTAATTTCCAATTTGGTTGAAAATCACACTATGGATGAAATTAAGTATGTGCAGGCTCGGAAGCAAGGTAGAACCATCAAAATTGACGATAAAAAACTTTAAATACATGTCTCAAGACACTTTGATCAAGGAGACCCATCTCTGAAATTGACAAGAATAAAAAAAATATTTAGATGAAATTGATAATAGGTTTTTACAGGGCAAGTTTGCCTTAAGAAACATATCGACGCACTTAATAAAATATTGGCCTGAGGGCTTATGCCGTCCAAGCATGCCGGTATCGTCTTAACCTTTTACTGCATGAGCATAATGCGAAAAATGGCTGTTTTCATTAAATTATAATTAAGCCTCTTGTTACAAGTTCAAACTGCTATGAAACTATAAAAAATGCTTCAATACTGATCAAACAGGGCACAAATGTTAGCTGGACCATAGCCTGTGGAATAGCATGCTCAATTTTAAATTTCCAATTATCATGGCAACGGGGTAGGGGGCGTCTCAAAATTGCCAAAAACCTCTATTTTGCGTTGTTTTTTCCCATCAAAACTGATTTCAAGGTGCACCAACTTCTCAATTGATTGAGATAAAGTCTTAGGTTTTCGGCGTTTATTACACGGTACCTTTAAATAGACCTGAGGCCATTTAGCCCCCCACAAGTTCCAAGTCTTCTCGGCGATTAGAGGGGCTACTGCCCCACTTCAAACCCCCAAACAGAAGGGGGCACATCCCCCCCCCCCCTGCGTAACCCCCTTGATGTACCTTTTTAATGGGGGTGGCGCCGAAAAAGTGATCACTCTTTTGAACAACATTTCTCAAACGAAAAAACCGTGTTTGGGGCCTAAATAGCGCATGTTTTACACTATTTGAGGCCTCAAAAGGGGTGGGGTGTAAAGCCTTCAAAACACGCCTTTATGAGGTAAAAGGTTATAAGGAACATAACCTTTTTATTGCATCTGCTGCCCTTTATCATAATCTTATCAAAATCTATTATTCGGTTTTTGAGCTGTACCCGCTCGGCAGTCATACGGTAACTCATTGCTAATGGCGTAACAAAATTTCACGTGCAGACGGTCTGCCGTTGCTAGAGTGCAGGTACAAAATGCCCGAAAGTTACCTTTATATGGATTTTTGGCATAGAAGGAAGTCGGTTGATATTAGATATTGGCACACTTGCTCAATACCGTCTAATATTAACAATATTGAGGCAGTATTAATGCACTTTGGATGCATTTTTTTACTATTTAAAGTAAGATATGCAATAATTATTAACAAATTCTGGAAAGGTTGATCCTTCGATAGCAACGAGAACATTTCAAACACAGAAAATTGCTGAGTTCGTTCGGCTGAGATTTTTCACGAGCAGGAATGTAAATCTGGATTATTCGCAGATGTTTTCAGTAAAGTACCTCCGAATTCTGCATATTCTGCACATATAGTGTAAATAAGTATACACAGTAAGAAATATTTAAAATTAAATGTGGTAAATACTTTGTGTTTACTACTTGCATTTACTCTTCATTAAAACCAATACTCGTTACACTAAAAGCAATACTCGTGCCACCGGCGGGCAACTCCAACGCAATACTCGGTACACTGACATGTGCATTTATTCTCTAAATGCACTGTCATCTGAGGTTCTATTGTTGATTGAACATTTACAACATAAACATTATCATCATTATCACATTTCACTCGATTCAAGTTTTTCTTTTAAGGAAGTATATGCACAAAAACATCAAATTTGACTGATCTGAGCTCATTTATCACGTGAGCAAAGAGACGAATTTTACCTCCTAATTATATTTCAAAGCAATTTCTCAACATTTTTTGAGTTTCAGTAACTAGAGAAATTATCGTAGTATTTGTTTTTCTACAAAATTTATATCAAACCAATTCAAAATAACTAAATATCGTCACTAAACATACCTTCTTTCCTCGTTCAAAGTCGCGAAATGGGATGAAAGTCCTCATAATATCGAGCAATATCCGGGGTACGGTATACCGCACTGTTACAACTTACAAGATCATAAAAGAATTTCTGTAATCATTCTAACAGAATAGACAGATATTGTTAAGCAATATCCAATGTAACTTTAACTTCTATTAAAAGTGAGGAAAGTAATAATATAAAATTAATTTATTCATCATACTTTTTCTTACACATTATTATCAATAAATCTACATGAAAATATATAAACAAATATTTAGAGAAAGCTTATAAATAGCTGATAAATAGACTGTGTTTATATTATAGTTAAAGGATGTATAGCCATGCACATTGAGTTGTTTCCCTTCTCCCTATTTTTCACGAGGAAGTCACTTCTCCCTAAAATTTCCCCCCAGGATGAGCCCTGCTGTTGTTTTTCAAATATGCATCACAGTATATTTTTTAACAAATTTAAACAATTTCTTCAAAAGCTCTAGATATAATCAAATGTAATTTGCATTGTGCATTATTGTTGTGATGTTTTAAAACCAAAAGAAGATTTTGTTTGTTTGTTTTGGGCTTTACTTCACATCGACACAGTATAGGTCATATCGCGACGTTCCAGCTTTACTGGTGGAGGAAGACCTCAGGTGCCCTTCCGTGCATTATTTCAGGCACGAACGGGCACCTGAGTAGAACCACCGACGATCCGTAAGCTAGCTGGATAGCTTCCTCACATGAAAGAATCCTAAGTCCCTGTCAGGATTCGAACCCAAGTAACGTTTGGTTAGCGCGAAATCGGAAGAACTCGGATTTCCCGCTTATCTAATGGTTACTTGACATTATATTCAGTGCGGTAAAGTAGGAAATGGTTACTCTCTGGTACGGAGCTGTCAATAATTTTTATTTTATTTGCTTGTTGGCGTTATCATCGGACAGTTGAGAAGTAAAGACTTCGCAGTTTGACTGTAAACAAGTGTTTTAAAGAAAGTATGTGAAAATTTTAACAGTTATTCGTTGATTTTGTAGAAATTGACCAGAATTCACCTTTGTTTACTCGCATCGCTTGGACGTCGAAAACGACATGCAATGACATTTCAGTGAAATTTGGAAACTTGTTCGTATTTTGGAGCATTTTGAGTGATTTCGATGAAGTAAAAAGTATTTATGATAGGATAAATTATCCCTAGAGACGACCACAAAGACAAAATAGTGATCTGGTGTATTTTTACAGAACAGTTTTTGTTTGTTTTGCATGATAGTTTTCTCTTGTTAGGGGCCTTTATTCTTTATAGCGAGCTCGACGAGCTGGCCCGAAGGGCCTGCTCACAAAGCGAGCTTTACGGTAACGCAAGTACCTGCTAAGCGATGGTTTTGAAAACTTTGGTCCGAAGTAGTACCAGGGTTCGACACTAACGGGGTCCCGGGATTCCGAGGATCCCAAAAAGTCGGGAGGAATCCCTGTGATTCCTAGCTGGGGATTCCGTTGGGATCCCTGAAAAATTGCTGTGTAAATTTTTGAAATTTTCTGAATTAATGTCATTGAATCACAAATATTCAAGAAAAGTGGTTCAAGAACTTAGAAAAGAAAAACCCCGCCGGTAAAATCTACACTTTTGAATTATGTACGCTAGTTTTTCTTTGTGCAGTGACTGCTATCAACTCATTTGCGATATATAATGACAAAAAAGTTTTGACTAAAGAAACGTTCTTGTATAATTTTATATCATGCATTGACTTCATAAAATAGAGTTGTGAAAATTCAAAAAAGAAATGTAATTATCGTATAATTATAACACAAGCGATGTGTACTTCAAATATGTGTTGATCGGCAATACCAGCGGTAGCTACTGTACAGTTATCCAGTGTTTGTTGTTTGTTTTTTTATTGCCAAAATTCGGCACTTGTGACCATTGTAAATGTTCGTCAAAATTGTGAAAAAAAGATAACTGGTGTATTTTTTCTCCCTACAGTAGACTACAGCAAAAGTATGGCGACATATAGGGATCACTTCTCCGTCGTCTGTCTGTCCGTCTGTCTGTCTGTCCGTCTGTCCGTCCGTCCGTCACAAAACTTGTCCGGACTACCCCTCATAAACTACTGGTGCAATTTCATCCAAACTTTACAGGAATGATCAGTATCAAGTCTAGTTGTGCATATTGTCAGCATTTTCCGGTTCAATGATTTTTGTCAGAGTTATGGCCCTTTAATAATTTTTAATTTTAAAGTTTGTCCGGACTACTTCTCTTATACCACTTATGCAATTTCAATGAAACTTTACAGGATTGATCTGTAGCTCAAGTCCTTGCGCATATTGCAAGGGTTTTCCGGTTGAATGATTTTTGGCTGAGTTATGGCCCTTTGATAAAAAGGTGTTTTTTTCTGTGTGTTGCCAGATACACAATAGCTTGTCCGGACTACTCCTCATAAACTACTGGTGCAATTTCATCCAAACTTTACAGGAATGATCAGTACCAAGTCTAGTTGTGCATATTGTCAGCATTTTCCGGTTCAATGATTTTTGTCAGAGTTATGGCCCTTTAATAATTTTTATTTTTAAAATTTGTCCGGACTAGTTCTCTTATACCACTTATGCAATTTCAATGAAACTTTACAGGATTGATCTGTAGCTCAAGTCCTTGCGCATATTGCACGGGTTTTCCGGTTAAATGATTTTTGGCTGAGTTATGGCCCTTTGATAAAAAGGTGTTTTTTTCTGTGTGTTGCCAGATACGCAAAAGCTTGTCCGGACTACTCCTCATAAGCTACTGGTGCAATTTTATCCAAACTTTACATGATTGATCAGTACCAAGTCTAGTTGTGCACTGTCCGTCTGTCTGTCTGTCTGTCACAAAATTTGTCCCAACATGAAATTGGCCATTATGAGGCGACACATGTGATTACTGATCGCTCGTTTTTTTATTGCCAAAATTCGGCACTTGTGACCATTGTAAATGTTCGTCAAAATTGTGAAAAAAAGATAACTGGTGTATTTTTTCTCCCTACAGTAGACTACAGCAAAAGTATAATTAACAAGAGCGATCAGTAATCACATGTGTCGCCTCATAATGGCCAATTTCATGTTGGGACAAATTTTGTGACAGACAGACAGACAGACGGACAGTGCACAACTAGACTTGGTACTGATCAATCATGTAAAGTTTGGATAAAATTGCACCAGTAGCTTATGAGGAGTAGTCCGGACAAGCTTTTGCGTATCTGGCAACACACAGAAAAAAACACCTTTTTATCAAAGGGCCATAACTCAGCCAAAAATCATTTAACCGGAAAACCCGTGCAATATGCGCAAGGACTTGAGCTACAGATCAATCCTGTAAAGTTTCATTGAAATTGCATAAGTGGTATAAGAGAACTAGTCCGGACAAATTTTAAAAATAAAATTTATTAAAGGGCCATAACTCTGACAAAAATCATTGAACCGGAAAATGCTGACAATATGCACAACTAGACTTGGTACTGATCATTCCTGTGAAGTTTGGATGAAATTGCACCAGTAGTTTATGAGGAGTAGTCCGGACAAGCTATTGTGTATCTGGCAACACACAGAAAAAAATACCTTTTTATCAAAGGGCCATAACTCAGCCAAAAATCATTCAACCGGAAAACCCTTGCAATATGCGCAAGGACTTGAGCTACAGATCATTCCTGTAAAGTTTCATTGAAATTGCATAAGTGGTATAAGAGAAGTAGTCCGGACAAACTTTAAAATTAAAAATTATTAAAGGGCCATAACTCTGACAAAAATCATTGAACCGGAAAATGCTGACAATATGCACAACTAGACTTGATACTGATCATTCCTGTAAAGTTTGGATGAAATTGAACCAGTAGTTTATGAGGGGTAGTCCGGACAAGTTTTGTGACGGACGGACGGACAGACGGACAGACAGACGGACAGACAGACGACGGAGAAGTGATCCCTATATGTCGCCACTACTCCGTAGAGGCGACACAATAAACAAAATAAAAAGAATCCATACTTTTAAGTTTAAAATCCTTTTTGAAACTCACAGCCTTCAATGCTAAAAAAACATTGTCTAACTAAAGTCTAAGGTCAATCAAGGTCACGCATTATTTACCGACAAGAAATACAAAAATCCTTACGTGAAACATACAGCAAATGACGAAATATACAGCAAATGACGTATATTTCATCTGACAGTGCTTTGAGCCAATCAGTGTTGTGAGCTACATGACTGCTGTATGGGGTGAGTGCCTTTGATGTGACAGGTGTCAAAACTTACAAAAAAATCAATACACAGGGAGGAAAGGGATCGGACATTTCAGTGTAAAAATTGAGAACAATAAATTTGGATATTGCACATCCTGTCATGGACTTGGAGCAACTTATCATTTTTAAAAATGAAATCATTTAAAGGTACCGTACTTGTAATGCAAACAAAACTGTTTCTTGATATTTTTATTAGCTTAAGTAAAAAATTATCAAAATATTTAATTTACAACAATCTATGGGATTTTTCCTTTTAAACACAAAAATGTAAAATGAAATCAAATATTCTTTTAAAGTGATCATAATTAAGAATTTCCTTAAAAATGACATGAAAGTAAATAATTATAGACAGTTATCCATACCAGACCTTTCTGGAATATGGAGCCTAATCATTACCTGTAACTTTTTAAGAATGTAGGACAAAACCCCACCAGTTAAAACCCCACCACTCAAAATTTTATAGAGTGGACAAAACCCCACCACTAAATTTTATAGAGTGGACAAAACCCCACCACTTAATTTTATAGAGTGGACAAAACCCCACCACTTCAGTGGACAAAACTTTTTTGTAAACATGTTAAAAAACAAACAATTGTGCATCAGCAGAAACTCAAAAGAATGTGTGAACAACTCATCAATAAGGAGAAGACTGTACCCGAGTTTCTTCAGGCTATCAGCCACAGTATCCACTTAAACTAAGTACAATGAAGTACAATGAAGGAAAATTGACTGAACTGAATGAATTAGAAATGTGCTATAAAAATGTGCCAGTTTTTAATCATTTATTGATGAGTATGTGCTACATTCTTGATTAATAGTTAATAGTTTTTTTTTATATAAATAAATTGAAGAAATGAATTTGAAGAAACTAAAAATAATGGATAATTCAAGGTCATAAATGTAACACAGTCTCAAATAAATGACTACTCTTTAATGTTGATTTAACAGTTTGTAAATTATTTGTATAATCTCTTATATTACACAAATGTTATATTGAAATTAAAAAATAAAATGTGAAAATGTGTACTATATATTATATACCACATTTCAATTCATCAAATCTTGCCCAATAATTGGTAAGTGGTGGGGTTTTGTCCACTCTGTAAAATTTAGTGGTGGGGTTTTGTCCACTCTATAAAATTTAGTGGTGGGGTTTTGTCCACTCTATAAAATTTTGAGTGGTGGGGTTTTAACTGGTGGGGGGGGGTTTTGTCCGTCTTCCACTTTTTAAAGATCTACATATGATAAGTGGGCTCTATTTCAGTGAACCCTAGGCTATCTGGGAAAATGTTTCCCCAGTTCCTATTTAACTTCAAAAATTCAAACCACCTTGTCAAGTCACTTGCACTATACCTTCATTTAGATACAGCAACTGGTTCACAATGATCAACTCCAGGGAGAAAACAGGTTTTAGCAAGATAGCTATTTTCAAATCGAACTCTTGTTCAGTGAGCTTAATGTTATTCTGTTTCCATGTTCATGTAAAAATATAATATTATGTTTTAATTTATCTTAGCAGTCCAAATATATATATATATACTAGTAAAGTTAACACTTTGAAACGCTTTTAAATATTTAAATAGCATTTTTTCCAAAGGGCTCATAAACTACATTTTCTGCATCTGAAACAAGACAATATATCCTGTATGTAGTCTCAAAAATGAAAAGAATTTGAAATCAAATTGCTGCACTCCCTTGTTATTCTTCGCCTCCATATTTTACTATTTTGATCTGAGGAATCCCTGACATTTAGGAGGAATCCCTGAATTAAATCTCAGGGATTCCTATGGGATCCCTGGTCAAAACAGTTAGTGTCGAACCCTGAGTACCGAATTGGACACATCGCAACTTTTCGAATTTAAAGATAACGATAAAAACTGAGGAATTCTGACTGAAAACGGATATGTAGACTGGTCACCATAATTGAACAGGGAACCAGAATAACGGAAGCTGTGTATAAAATCTCGAATGACAGTTTTAAAATGGAAAATGTAAAATGAAAATTGAAGGCGCCATTTTGATTGAAAAATCCGATAAATAAAAACAATTTTTTGTCGAATTTTGTTGTGAAAACTATCTAAAATGAAAGAAAATGGTCTAACTAAGAAAATGAATCCGAACACCAATATCTTTTAATCAGTCGTTAACGCTGTACAGACGTTTAAAGTATTGTTTACGTGACGTCACAATGTAGGGCCAAACAGCACGTGCAAAACAATCAAATCAAGTACGCTATTTTAATGTCGCAAATGTTTTAAGTTTTACATTTATTTCACTTTTGATAATCTTTATTTCGCTTGAAAAATTATAGAGTGAAATAAAATAAACAAACAAAGTTTTATCAACGTTTTCAAAACTCGTTATTCATTTAACGACAGGGGTGGAGCCATATTTAACACAGTACCTGTGACGTCACACGCACTCGTCACTGCATTTGAAATAAAAATGAGCGATTATTTCATACTATTTCATGTAAAAAGTACATCGAGCTCGCTTTGAGGCTTTGCCTTTTTCATATTATATAGTTCTATGAGCGTATATGGGTAAAATAATTGTGTCTAGTGCCTGTGGTATCAGATGACGAATACTGATGATACATCGATATTGCGATATTCAATGACAGCCGTAATATTAATGGTTGCACAATTTAATAATGTTAATAAAATTAAAACATTGAAAATAAATGTAGATAACATTTTGAAATATTCTAGCAATCCTGGTACAATTAATATCACGGTACAAGTTATATTCACACTGTAAGATATGCTTTGGTACGAATTATATCGGTAACGAATCAAAGTCACATAACATGTATTTCAACAGGATTGTGATTTAACCTCCAATCTGACTTATGATAAATTTTGAGCACAAAACTATGTAGATAAATAATACACAAAGATAATCCTGAAACAGACCTAGCTTCTCTTCTTTCTTGTTCAAATATTTTCGCTTGGTTTTTCTCGGTTATTCGCCCCTGTAGTTACGGAGCCGGTGTAGATGTAATTAAACTAATGTTGTGATAATTACGATTGCAATCTTTATGACCGCGAAATTTAAAATTTAGTCCGCAACACGTGTTACATGTGACCTTCTTCTATAATTGTTAACCAATCATTACAAAAACATGATATTTACATCATGTTACTGTCGTGGATGTCAACCGACAAAAATGAAAGCCAGTTTAGAAAATAATTTTCATCATGGCACGGGAAAGATTTCAATTTCACCAGTAGATTTTACAACTGCCACTAATTACATTTGTAGGCCTAATCTACTTTTACTTATAATGTCTATTGGCCGCTTTATAAGACCATGGAGTATATATCTGTGATAAGGCACACCAAGCAATCTAAATATTTTAGATTATTGTGCGAATAGCTAATATTTATGCGTTAGAACACTGTTCAAACACGAACCTATACTGTACCGTTGGTGCAGGTGGGTGGAGGAGTGAGAGTGCGGGGGGGGGGGGCTTTTAAAGGAGTTGAAGCACCCCCACACATAGTTTCCCTGACTTCTGAATGTGAAATATATTCTAAATTATAAGCCAAACATGGCATAAAATGAATGTACGCAACAAAACTCGATCATATACATCTTGAGAAAATTTGTTAAAAGGTATTTTATATCCTTACTCAAGGTCACTGCAGACGCAGAATAGATTTCAAGGGTAGCTGAATAAATAACTGTATGACAAGAGTCCCTCAGTATATCTACAGTAAAATATTAATAGTCTCATAAATGCTAAAGAGACAGACGGTTTGTATATATAGCAACATGGATAGTAGACTACAATACAGCCATCTTGGATACATACTCATATTAACCAGCATGTTAAAGCTTTCACTTACCAGCAATATGTACGTACAGTTCCCTACCTTCAGACTTATTTATTTTTAAAAATGTGTCAGTGCCATTATCATGCATTTTTATCAGAGTTAAATATTTCTTATGAATATTCTGTTTAGATTATTAATTCAAGGGATAAACAATCAGGTGAATAGTGGTGGCCAAGGATTTTGAAAACCAAGCAATGTATAAAGGTGTGAATTTGATATATTAATATTAATTTGATAATTCCTGAAAAGCTTTATTGATGCACACTTTTCCGATATAAAAGCTTTCATCTGAAGTTATGAGGTAAATATCCTCCTGTTTAAATATCTTACGAAAAATTATTATCAGTATTTAAAGTTTTAGCACGGATCTTCATTGACAATTAAAAGGTCCGTAGTTTTAGGTAGAACCTAGGTTGATGATATTTCTTTTCATGTAAATAATATTATCTTATATAATCGGTATTACACATTTTCTTTGACTTAATTCATTGTCAAGCTGGCCCGTTATGTGTCATAAAGATGGACATGTGAGCGGTTGTGAAAAAATTAATCAGTCGTGGTGTTTCATTACCATAAAGTAACATAATTTATGATTTTAAGATAGCTTTTACATGTTTGTAAAGTATGAGTTATTGAAATTAAATGTGTACTTTACGTGACGCACAGCCAATTTATGTTCATAACAAGTTTAACAAGTTTATAAATATTCTGCACATGATTAAAGCGTTTCGAAGCGATACAATTTTTGTTTTCATACAAATCTACAAATAACAGGGGAGTGAAAGTGTATTACAATACAACTTATCATAGTTAATAAACATGGTGAAACGGACTTCATAAAATACAATTTGCATGTGACATTATTGTACTACCATATTTATATTATTTCTATGTTTAAAAGCTTCTTTTAGGTACATTGCTAAATTACATAGTTCTTTTTTGTCATTGCTGTTTAACAATTCATAAAATTTGAATACAGACGGTCTTTTATATATTATATTATCATTTACTGTACATACTTTACTCTAAGATTTCGATAACAAGGACATATACATACAAAGTGGTAAATATCTTCTATGTCATGTAAGTTACAGTTTAAACAAATTCGTTTATGTCTAGGTATTCTGTTTTCCCCGAATCTTCCGGTATGAATGCGAGGAAAGAAAGCAGAAATACGTATAACCTGGTGATGAAAAAGCTTAAATTTTAGGATCTTTTATGTAAAGGATCTTTTAAAATGTGTGTATTCATCCAGGATACCATTTCTGCTAACTGCTCCAAACCATTCTTGTTTAAAACAATCAAGCAGTCTAGTTTTAAATACAACTTGGAAATGTTTTAAAGATAAACAAATATAACTATTTACAAATATATCAGAAAGTCCATAAAAATATAGAATACTTTTTACTCGACTTATTTAATTCGTATGACACATCTAACACATTTTATGACATTTTGATAATAATGTCAATTTTCAACTGAAGCAACAACAGCAGAAGGTGCACCAGGCAACCATTAATCAGGGTCACGTATTTCAACCACGCTTTATTGGTTTCATTTAATAAATCTATAAATTGAAAGAATCAAATGAATTTTTTTCAGGGATTTTCAAATCAATTTCTTCTCACATTTGCATGTTTTTCAAAACAGATTTTTTTAAATGTTAACAAATCATATAAATTAGATCAGAATGCTTAAAAATCTTTATAACCTTGGACCCTGATCCTGTTTCGATAACCGCATCTGTTTAAACAGCTGTATTTGGTGAATATCTTACTATATCATAAAATACGAAGTTGTTTTTTTTAAATGCACTGCACACAAGAGGTTTTCGTCATACATAGAACACCATAATTATTATGAAACCGGCTACACATACGCAAGCACGCCGCGCCCCCCCACACACACACAAACAACAACTGAAATCCCTCCAAATCCCTTTCTTTTAAAGAGCTAAGCCAAGTGCTCTACTTGTTGAGCTTTTAACAATCTCACACTTTACTACAGATAATCTAACAAAAATATCAAACAGAAATTAATTACCAATACTAATTTCTGGACAAGACTTCAATATTTAATCATGTGATATGTGCTCACTATCTTTGGTCTAAAATATACACTATCCAATATTTCTCAATATATAGATAGATATCAGAGCATGAAATGCAATACACATGCAAATTGAATAGCAATACAATGTTCAAACATGCGAATGTGTAAATAGAATACCATGACCTTGATTAGCACAATGTTATAATTAAGTAACATATTTGCTATGTTATAGCCTTTCCTCCGATAAAACATTATATCTCTAAAAGAAGATTATGCACATTTCGTTTCCATTTGTAAATTAAGAGTCAAACTAAATTATCGAAATATTATGTGTCAAACTATATTTAACGTTAGTAGTTATGACACTCGATAGGCAGTTTATCATTTCTTGATTTCCTGGAATAATTGACGAATTCCCGAACCGCTTATTTACAAAGCAATGATATAAATAGCTTACTTAATTGAGTGTGTGTATCATTTCCCAATTGGGATCATTTTTATACTTTCATTACGTTAATTGGCCAATCGTTAAAGTTTTGATGACATACATAAAAGAAATTGGCGGAAATGACAGAACACCTACGAATCTGATTAATTAGCTAAATGGCAATTCGAAACGGTATGATTTCTACACATTTCTGGATGTTTTGTTGAGGGTCAAAGTCGTAAAGTAAATTTTCCTGGTTTTTGCATAAGAACATAACAGAACTGTACGTACATTACTTTAATACAGATTCATGCATTTATTTTTTTGTTATTTATACGGGGAAAAAAATAAAGAAAAACAAACCACCATGCAACATCGCGTACTTTGAAGAAACATCAATGTGCTATATTGAAAGCAATTTATAAATTTATGAAACATAAACTACATTATGACCAAACAAACGATACATTGTTGGAGGCCCCATCTTCTTTAAAATTTCATACAGGTGTCAACATTTTTGTGGCAGCTGTTAAAAGTTGCCCCTTACTTTCGTATTGTTATAATTTTTCTGGTCCTTCAGGCTCATTGATGAAGTGTTAAAATTGAGTACCACTCAAGCCGGTGCTAGGGGGTGTGAGGGATGTTGCACTTTTTCAGTATCCCTTAAAGCTAGTCTGCAATTTTAATGTAATTTGTTGTGATAATAATTCCGAGGGACCATACTTCTTCCAGATTTTTATACATTAGCGTTTGGAAGTTCATTTTTTCAGATCTTTAATTTTTGGAACGATCTTACTGTATTATGGTTAAATTCGCAAAATATATTTCCATATAAGAGAACTTAAAATACGTATTTACCTTTGCTCAAGTTAAGATGAATTGACGAATACATGCTTATTGTCTTCATCAATATGTGGAGCTAGATATTTTATTTAATCTTTTTATGTAAACAATGATTATAGGATATCCTCATTAATTGTAACATGTTCATTTTAAGATAAGGAAGTGAATGATAGGTAGTTTGCTATTATTTTGTTCATGATATATATACATGTATATCAAAATCACTTTGCCAATTATTTAAACGATGGTAGACACTTATATATTATAACAGGTAACTTTCATGCCATTACCAATCTGTCAACTATAGAACACTCTTGTAACAACACATTATCATGTACTCAAAGTTCGTACAAAACCAAGTTAAAGTGACATTATGTTCATTTTATTACTGTCAAGCTCAGATAAATTAGTTGTATATTTCAAATTGACTATTTACATGGCGATTGAATAATAATTGATAATCACAATAGTTAATGAGGAAAATATAAAAGCCTAAAGTATGAAAAGACTGCCACACTCTTTATAAATTGAACAGAACCGATATTTTCGAAAGGATATTTATAATTGAGCCGCATCACGACAAAACCAACATAATGGGTTTGCGACCAGCATGGATCCAGACCAGCCTTCGCATCCGCGCAGTCTGATCAGGATCCATGATGTTCGCTTACAAACCCTATAACAAGTAGAGAAACTGATAGCGAATAGCATGGATCCTGATCAGACTGCGCGGGTGCGCAGGCTGGTCTGGATCCATGCTGGTCGCAAAACCACTATGTTGGTTTTGTCGTGACACGGCTCATAAATTTTTATATTCATATTGGTCAGGAGGGTTATTAATAACTCAGGTGCCGTTTATAATTAAATTGAAAACAAATATGACAAAATGTTATTTTAATTTTACCCGAGTACTCACCATTTGCTTTTTGATTGCAATAACATCACTTTGAATATATCAGCGCATTATGAAAAATATTACTCTACATTTTTACATACAAAAAATGCTTAACTTACTCAGTTGTTTCCAGAGATTGTATTCATAACATAAAAATTTGTTTCGAAACGAATTCACAAGACCATTTAACGTTGTAGTTGGTAACTGAAACACATTTTTAATATTTTAAGGAAGCGAAATTGTACAGTAAGTAAGGAAGAAAACGAATAATAGAAACAATTGAAAAGTTGCCAGGTGGCTTATCTTAGTTATACATATCACCGCCAAGATTGTTGGTATCATAATTTACTTCCATTGGTTTTTCCCTGTAACAATAACAACAAGAGTTCAGTTCAGTTTATTGGCAGTTTATTGGCAATCAGCAATAATTTTGCCTTTGCCCATTTGCAATATTTTCAACTTACAATTAGTCAGGACGTAAATACGTACCTGTAATAGGCGGGAAGGGGTTTAAAAATTCAGTTTCAGGAATATGAGCGAGAAAATAATGGAGTTTCAAAAGTCTCATTTGAAAGGTACAAAACAAGGACATTTCTGTTTATATACACATGTTCATGTATTTGTCTCATTTCATATATTTTCAAAAAATATTCAATTTGTTAAAATACAAAAACTAATTTTGGCATGGTTATGACTTTTCTAATGAAGTGTTTGTTTTTTTCTCAGAATATTTTAAAAACAAAATGCGAATTTTACTATGATTAAATGTATATGATTTTAAAACCTTTGTATATTGCATATTATATTATGAAGTATCTGTTGGCACTGACAATAAAACACTTCATTATCTTTGGTTAATAAAACAGATATCTGCACCTAGTCTGTACAATAGCTTGAATGATGTTGATTAAATTGTGACAACTGTTCATAATTAACATGCATCTATTTTATGCAAGTTATTTGAATGAATCTGCCTTTACAATTAGGATGCGAAAATATATTGTTTTAAACATTATTTTCATTATTGTGTAGGTGTAGGAGGGTGAAATCCTTGAGAATAGATAAACATAAAACAACCGTATGATACTATCTTGACAAAAACACTAGACAATCAGAGCATTACCAAACTCTGAGATGCCTTTGATGTGAATGTATTTTAAACCAGTCTAAATATTGATATCTGAAAAAAATTCTAAGCAGATAGAAGATGTCGTTTTGATTGAGCTAAATTATTATCTTTATTATTATTATTATTATTATTATTATTATTATTATTATTATTATTATTATTATTAAACACGACCTTTTTTGATGACACACGTATTTAATCTATCTTTAATTGATTAAGATTTCAAACCCCGATCGTGCATTCTTCTTTTAAATGCATACAGAGGTCATGAAAAAATCATCAGTCGCTGATATGACAACGTGTTCTAAATAATTAAATGTCTATTGTCATGTGCATACATATCTATACTTGAATAACTTCTGTATTGAAAGACCTGTAAAATACATTTCAGTATCAGATCTGAATTATCACATTGTAAGTTATATTATCGATTCATTTTATATTTAACTTCTTTAAAAAAAACATGTATAAGATTCGTAATTTTCTCTGATTTTCATTTACTTAATTAGCTGTGTCTGTGTAAGTGGAACGTTTTTTGATTAATCTATTGATATAAGGTATTCGTTTGTTTAAGGAATGACTTCTTCAATTTAGCCGCGTTTAGCGAATTTTAAGAGTTATAATTATTGTACTCATCTTAAACAGCAAAAGTAAGTTATTATGGACCATTTTTTGGTGCACGAACTGCAGAATCTAAATATGTTTATTAGTATTTGTAAAGTTAACGATTTTATCATATAAAAAGTTAGGTAATTCTTTAGAGAATCATCGCAAATATGGGGTTACCTTAAAGCCATAGTGCAAATTATAGCAAGCTTTAGTCATCCCTCAGACATAGACGTTTGCACACTTTTGCATGCCTGTTACATCTTATTTGCTCTACTGTCTCACAATTCAAGATAACTTTCAACTATATTAGTTTGGAGTTACGATTTTAAGATCGTATCCACTTTTGATGTTTATTTTACACACATGCATTTTGTTCAAAGATATTTCATATGTTCGTCCTTTGTAGTCTGTACCGTTCTGAATTAAAATAAATAATAAAGTGAAGTATAATAAACAATTAACCAAAAGAACATTAAACTTTTGAGTCACCGTTCACGTTTTCAATATTTTCCTTTTCAGTGTCATGATGTTAAACACAATTAAAACAAAAGCCACAACTAAAAATGTTTTCTATTCGCAGTGTGTATTTTACAAATAGGTATATATTTCTTGTTTGAAAGCATTTCGCCTTAGTTAATAATTTAATAAACACTGAGAAGAAATATGTAAAAACATCTACTTTTGCTGCATTAATAGATTCCAGAAAAACTTAGGATTCTTCTTTGGAACAAACTGTGCAAATCTGTGGTTTCTGGAACATTTTTAAGCAGTGACGTCACTTTACTCATCTAGGACGTAATGAGTTAATGTCAATATTCAACACACTCATTTATTGAAGATTGTTCAGCACGACATTATTGATGTGAGTGCATGTTTTTTGGTGTTTTTTTTGTGCTTTTTTTTCTAGTCGGGAGGTTCCAGTATTCCTCACTTAAAAACTGTTTAATCACCCTTTGGATATGCTTTTTAATTTTGACTTTTGACAGCTTATTTGTGAGATAAAGGCTTTATAACCTCTGATCCCCTCTCAAAATTGCACTTTATATCCCGTTGTTCTTCTCGTTTAGAACACACATTGGAATGGCACGAACGTGTCACATTGAAGGTGCATGATAACCGCCATTTAAACACCTCTGCGGATGTCTCAAAATAATAATAAAAAAGTTTATGTAAGATGTTGAATTATGTTTAAGCCGGTGCTAGGGCGCGTGGATGGTAGCTTGCAATTACCGATACCGCCGTCCATGAACAGGTTCAACCAAACTGAGCCTGCAACGTTTTCAATTTTGCCGTGTTGGGCCTTCTTTAGGATTTCTGTTTTTCTCTATTTCACCGATTGCTAAATGGAAACTGGCAGGAGGAATCACTTATGACGTCTTTATGTAATAAAACAATGCGGTTGGTTGGCCAATCATCAGTTATAACATACCTTAATGGAATACCAGAGCATTTTCCTGTATCAGCGCAGTGCCCTTTCTTTGATGTTTGAAAACTACGAACCAAATACTGCGATGGTGGGGGGAAATAGTCTGAACCCTCCTATTGGCCAAGAATGGAAACCGATTTTTCTCATTTTGTTTTGTAGATTCTATATGTAATACTGTACCATCTAAACAGACAAGAATATGAATATCATGTTCTAACAAATTGTATATGATCGTCTTAATCATAAAACAGTGTATTAAGCAAAACGTTTTAAATATGTCAGTTTAAGAAAATATAAACTTTTTATTTAAAGATTATTCCATGATAAAAACTGAATCAAATATGACATACTACATGTATTTTTTAAAAGGAATGTTCTACCTGTGTAAATAATAAATATTATATTAATTTTGTTCGTTTTATATCTATCTAAGGAATAGCCGCTATAGTTAGCTTGCTTTTGTCTGTATAGAATGACCATGTACTGTGTTGTATATACTCTAAATGTTTATTGATGGGACTTTAATAAACAAATAAATATATTATTAGTTTGTATCCATAATGATCATACTTATACAGAGCTCCTCAATATTTTCAGTTTTGCTATTAAAGTTTTATCATATAATTTTGACATTGGAGTGACCGTTAATCTCTTCAATTTCAGGAATAATTGATGAATCCAACAACAATATAACACAGACATAAAATGAATAGTTTCATTTTCTTTTTCTTCTTCTGAACGTATATTTGCCAGCTCTCAAAGTTCCATTTCATATGATAGAAATTGACAAATGGAAAAGAAAATCTATGAATCATGAAGAAACGTTCATGATAATTTATACCAGTATCATTTTTGCATACATTATTCTCATCTTCTAAAATAGCATCTTTCATAACTTGAAGAGATGTCATATATATTGGTATTCAGACGCCCACTTTTCTGTCCTATTCCAAAATCAATTTCATGTAAAAACGTCAAATGTAAAAAAAGGAAATTGACGATTTAATCAAAACGAAAATGGGCAAAAGACTGTCTTATTCCTATCTCCAAACAGAAATGTCTCTGTTTGTTACATATCTATTATACGAATAGCTTATTGTCATAGTTACATTAAACTTGAAAAATGTGTTGTTTCTGCTCACATAATTTTTGCATCATATGAGATTTGCAAAATATAAGTAATGTATCTGATATATAAATAATATAGTTATCGACAATTAAACATGAAAATGATGACATATGTAATTAAGTTGTTGATTATGTATGCTAATTTATTGATATACTTCCACTCGGTAGGCATATATGCACGAGTTCATGGCATTTTGTGCTTATATGGATAAAATTTTCAAAATGTACGGGTGAAAAAAATCAAAACTATTTAAAACAACTTCAGCCACCTCATAGTCGGGCAATATGTGTAGCTTGATCGTTAAGCATTCCTTTAATTTCTGGAAATAATTGTCGAATTCCCCAGCCGATTATTACAGAGTACTTACATGTAATACGGTAGTTTCATTTGTATGATAATAAATACTTTCTTCCGAACAAGTTAACTTTTCTCCATTCATTATTTAGATTTGTCAGGTTTTAAATTTCGAATATATCATGAAATAGGGAAACCAATTATAAACAAACATAAACAAATAAATAACCGTAATATACGCTTTAAGCAATTCATATCAGTAGCAATTATTTACCCCTTTCGTTAAAATACAGTGCTTGCTGCTATTCAAACGATCTTTGGAAATCATTTCGCATATAGAGTAGAACATGATTTTGATTAAACCTAAATTTTATTGTCATTTATACATTCAAAATTATTTTCCTAAAGAAAAATTGATATTCATTGTACATATACCGACAATGCTCTTTGATTTTTTCATAAAATAACCAGTCGCACTCTTACGTTTAGATATGAATTACCTTTAGTATATTCCAAATTTCTTTGCAAAATCAAATCTTATGAACTACTTTTCCTATCAACTGCCGCAGATCATACTTCCAAGGAAGGAATCAATTTTTATTTCAAACAACAAATGTTATTTATGTACTTATTAGAAAATTAATCCTTGTTTTTTTGTTAGGGATTATACACAAAAATACCGATTGTGAAGTGTATATGAACTCTTTGAAAAACTGCCAGAGAGTCAATTGTACTTAACATATCAAAGTAAAGATTACCATTGTCATAACTTACCTTCTTCTGTTATTCACTGTTAATTATCTTAATTAATAATAATGGGAGTAAGTACAAAAGTAAAAAGGTAGAAAGCCGAAAGAGTAAGTAAAAACATTTGAAACCAAGAAGTTAAAATAAATTCACGATATCGAACATGTATGAGACAAAGAAAGTAAGTTATCTGTTGAATTATGAAAATATATGTATTTTGTAATAAAAAATAAATCAATGAAAACATCATCATAATATTTGTATGATCCAAATTGGTCAGTTTGATGCTTACTCCTTGTATTTTAACCATAAATTTTGATCAACATGTTTTTGGCAACTGAACCTATCTGTAAATCGTTATTTCTTAATACCTTTCCCTTTTTAAGGTCATTGTTATTCATACAACACATATTTTGTCTTGTTCGGCGACAAAAAGTAAGGAATTATACCAATAAATCCCATTCATAACAAACAATACCCTTTAAAGTGACAAACACCGACGCATTGTCTACGATGCAATGGCATAATAAAGCAAATTTATTCATCATCTACGGCAATGGGAAATACAAAGTATCTAATCTCACATTTAAAATCTGAAACATCCCCATTAACTCTGAATAATTTTCTCCAGAAATGCAAATGGACTACTGAAGAATCAATTTATAATTTCACATGCATTCCATTTCCTTGTTTCAGCAAATAATGATTTTAGAGCGAAAACATGAATACATCTGTTTTTCTTTGGGATGTTGGTTTTAATTTTTCAACTGTTCTGCAAGATTCTATTTTTTATGATATTATGCATACAATATATTTTCCATGAACAAACTATGGTGCGAAACTCATTGGAAGTGTAAATAACCAACCCTCAATCAATTAACAGAATAAAAAAATCGTTCATTTTATGGTGGAACAATATCTCTTATGTTAACGATACAAAACAACAAGAACAACAACAACAACAAAAGAAGAAAATTAAAATTTAATGCATTGTCCTTCAATTCAAAGAAATAGCTGTAAACTTTATACTTTGTGTTGAAAGTTTCGTCTTTGACATGTTTTAAAAAAATAATAAATTATCTATCTTTCAATCTTTTATATTTCATTTTATTTCTCTTTTTGCTTAAATAGTTTTGCATCAAGAAATGTAATTATCAGTTACTGTCAGAGGATACTGAGCACGTTTACGTGCATATATAGACTAGTAATAAATATCTGAAACGAAAATTTATTATTGTGCTTATAGTAGTTTAGATGTAGACTTGGCATAAATTCTGATAACAATTACTTTACCGGTGACATTTTCGACTGTTAAAAATGTTATGTTAGTTGATTAAGAGGAGTCGGTGTAGCCGGTGCTTAATTTCAACCATAAGACATTATATCAACTTCATGTGAAATAATTAATGAGTCAAATGTACAGTGACATTTATCATCCCACTTTCTATCTATATTTAATATGAAATAAGGTTAATGTGTGCTATTTACGGCGCTCTTTTGGTCGTTTGTCATGTTTTTATTTTCCCAAAATAATTGACGAATTCCCCGACCGCGTATTTGAGAACTAATCTTCATTAACTGCATTGTGAGAGTTATCATCTTCCCCAAATTATACCGAACTTAGAAGAAATTGACAAATAAACTTGGACATTAATGATTCGATTCATTTTGTCCTACACTATTAACTATTATATCAATATTTTTGTATGTGAATTGCAAGTTAAATAAAGAACCAAAATAGTTATCAAGGGTAATGCGATACATTGGTAAACGCGATTTAATGGCTAAAGCAAAGATTATGCAAGCAACTTCTTACTGACCAGATATTAATGTTATGCATTAGTGCTGTTTTCTGTACGGATGGTACCTTGACATTAGCAACACCTTCAAATTATTTAAATCATACGAGGGACGGTCAGAAAATATCCGGACTTTTCATGCTCCTCTCTTTCCACGTGCAGCTATATACACACATTATATATTGGTGAAAACTACATTCATTCGCAAATAACGTGGTCAGTTTATTTTCAATGATAGTTGTATATACACAGTATTTTGCCCTCTGATATATTATAGGTGTTTCGTCTATCATGGACTCTTTGTTAGAGGAACAACGCTCTGTAATAAAGTTTCTGGTTGCAGAAGGTGAAAAGCCCTGCCCTTAAAAAAGATTTTCTGATAAATGTGTATCACGTTCAACCTTCTACAACTGGGTTTCTCTGTTTCGTGAAGGCAGAACAAGTGTTTGTGACAGACCTAGGACTGGGCGGCCAGCTGAGGCGGTGACTCCAACAATTGTAGCAAATGTTAAAGCTTTTGTCAACAAAAATCGTCGAGTATTTTTGGAGGAGGTAGCCAACAAGTTTAGCATCGGTAAGGCATCGGCACACAAGATTTTACACGAACACCTAGGCATGAGCAAGGTAAGTACCAGGTGGGTGCCTAGACAGCTGTCCGCAGATCAAAAGAAACCAGAGTAACCAATGCAAAAGAACATTTAAATCGTTTTAATCGTGAAGGAGATAAGTGTTTGGACCGCTTAATCACTGGAGATGAGATGTGGTTTCATTATTCCGAACCTGAGACAAAAGCTCAGTCAAAGCAGTGGAAAAGAGCTGGTTCCCCACCTCCTAAAAAGTTTAAGCTGTCTCCTTCGGCTGGCAAAGTCATGCTTGTTGCCTTTTAGGGATTCACAAGGAATGATACTCATTTCATGCCAAAAGGTCAAACTGTCACCGCCAAGTACTATTATGAAGTAATTCTGAAAAATCTCAGAGAAAAGCTGAAGCAAACGCGTCCTAGGTTAGCACAGAAAAATGTCCTCCTTCTTCACGAAATCAAATTGGCAATATGACAAAATAAAATTAACTAAAAACAGTAGTCTATGCAGACAGGACATGAAAGGGGACACAAAAAAAACAATTAACACCGAACATTCCCTTGAGGATAAAGATATAACAACATTAACATCAAATTAATATAGTAAAAGTTTTACTTTTAAATACAAGAGAAAAACATGTTTAATGTGAAAATCCTTTTAGATAAATATACAACTTCCAATGTCAAAGCTAAAACGGCATAGTGAAACATGCTTATAACAAATTTCTAGGGACATATAAAATTGCTTCGTTATAGCCGAAATTCTTTGTTTCCATACACAACGTATTTTTGCTATAATGTTTGGATATAACGTGTTTCGTTACGGTCATTTGCGCGTCTGGTTAAATATGTATGTTATAGTTACATTTAATGCATAAGGATCATTTATATTATATAAAACACAGAATACATGACGACGAGTTTAACCAATGACTCAACGTACACAATGATAAGAAAAAAAGTGAAAATTATTTTTACACATTTTTATCAATACATGAAAGAAAGATATTTATCCTTTTCCCAAAAAAGTCACGGATATTGTTTGCTTGACCGGTACAGCTCCAGTTATGGCGATCTCAATTTCTTTCAGGAAGAACAAAGCGTTCTTAAAGTGATAACTTTACGTCCATTAATGTACAATATCACTAAATAAACTGTATTAGCTTAACAACATAAAGCATATACATCATTTTATCTTTTATTGTAATGTTCTTATTCTTAACGAACAAATAGTTTTACCACCTTTTTAGATTTTACAGGTAAGTATGTAATAACAAATCAAACCATCATTTTTGTGGATATCGGTAACGGTAATTAACTGCCGACGACAATTACCTGTCACCTGTTCTGTTATATAAAAATGAATTCGCTAAATCCCGGCCAAATTATGTAAAAATATGTATGACAGGACTTCTTTCGTTATATATATGATCTTAATTCGTTTTAAGTACGTGAATAGGCATATAAGTGAAAAGGGTGAAGGTTGAAGAACACCGTTACGCTAGTCAAAGTAATATTTATATTTTTAGAATACCACTAGGGTTTTTTTACGAACTTAAAAAAGTTTTCTTTGCTAAAAATCTGTAAGTTATTACACAATGATGTGCAACTAAAAGATAGACTGGCAGTTTCTTTAAGAAAAGACCAACTTTACTTGACCCGTATCAGGGAATGCAGCTTCCAATACACATTTTATTTATTCTTTTATTCAAGTTAGACATATTCAGTTAGAATTTCATAGATTTCAACACATTTCTGTGATTAAATTTTTTCACTAAAAGATGAGCATAGTATATCTTTAAGAAAAATGAAACCTTTCATATGTTTGTTTTTCATTTTAAAGTTTCTTTGCGTTTAAACAAATTTCGGACTCAAAAAGCTTCAGTAAAGGTCGACCAGAAAGAAGAGTTATTTTGACAACCACTTCTTAACAACTTCAGATTAATTGGTATAAGACAGACGAGAAAGCTTGCCAGACCCTAAATCCTACAACATTTTACTTGAAGGCAGTTTCTCAACAAGTTTAGAAGCAACACATGTAAAAGAAATCGTTAAAATAATTTGAAACATAATCGGCGTCATGACGGTTTTAACCATTAATTGATAATACAATATTTGAAGATTTCTTTTTGTCATTTTTATATCCCAAAGTATTTAAGTTTTGCCAGAGTTTGCCAGGATTAAATTTGTTTTCCTCTATTTTGTTAGTAAAATTTTTCTTATAGCCCTTTTCTCCGATAAAACTTTATATATCTCTAAAATAAGATTTTGCACATTTCCTTTCGATTTGTAAATAATGAGTCAAACTAAATTATTGAAATGTTATGTGTCAAACTATATTTAATAGTTATGACACACGATAGGCAGTTTATCATATCTTGATTTCCTGGAATAATTGACGAATTCTCATTACGTTAATTGGCCAATCGTTAAAGTTTTGATGACATACATAAAGGAAATTGACCGAAATGACAGAACACCTACGAATCTGATTAATTGCTAAAAATGGCAATACGAACCGGTATGATTTCTCCACATTTCGAGAAGATAGAAGGTCAAAGATAGTCAAGTCGTAAAGTAAATTTTCCTGGTTTTTGCATAAGAACATAAAGGAACTTAGATTATTTTAACACAGATTCATGCAATTATGTCATTATAAAAAAAGAAATACAAATAACCACCATCGCGTACTTTGAAATAGAAAATCAATTTTCATATCTTGAAAACAATTTATAAATTTATGAAACACAAATGTTAAAGTAAATTATGTCCAAATAAACAATACATTGCTGGAGGCCCTACCTTCAAGTTTTTTTATACAGGTGTCAAATGTGACAGCTGTAAAAAGTTGTCCCTAACTTCACTTTACGCCACCTCTCTATATGTATATGCTATATTTTTCTGGTCCTTCGGGATCATTGATTCCGGCACTTTTAAGTGTCCACTCAAGCCGTTGTAAGGGGTGTGAAGCATGTTGCACTTTTTCATTATCCCTTAAAACGAGTCTGCAATTTTATTGCAATTTTGTTGTGATTAATGCTTCCGAGGAATCACCCTTCTTCCATATTTTAATACAAACGTTTGGAAGCTCATTTTCAGATCTTTAATTATTGAAACGATCTTACTGTTTTGTGGTAAAATTCGCAATATGTATTTCCACATAGGAGTATTGAAAACGAGCATTTGCCTTTGCTCAAGTTACGATGAATTGACGAATATATGCCCATTGTCTTCACCAATATATGGAGCTAGATATTCTATTTAATCTTCTTTTGTAAAAAAAAACTTAGCATGTAAACCATTATAGAATATCCTCATCAATTGTAAGATGTTAACTTTAATGTGAGGAAGTGCATAAAAGGAAGTTTGCTAATCATTTTGTTATGATATACCAGTATCACAGAATCAATCATTCAAACGATAACAGACATAGTAGGTACCTTTCATGACATAAACAAATTTATTTATCTATCAACTATAGAACACTCTTGTGACAACGCGTAATCATATACTCAAAATTCGTAAAATACCAATATCCGCGCATCATGAAAAATATTAGTCTAGTTACATTCTTTCATACATAAAATGCTTACCTTACTGAGTTACAGTTATTTCCAGAGATTGTATTTCCAAACACATGTTGAGAACATAAAAAATTGTTTCGAAACGAATTCACAAGACCATTTAACGTTGTAGTTGGTTACTTAAACACATTTCTAATATTTTAAGGAAGCGAAACTGTACGGTAAGTAACGAAACAAAACGAATAATACATTGTAATAGAAACGTTTGAAAAGTTGCCAGGTGGCTTATCTTAGTTATACCTATCACTGCCAAGATTGTTGGTATCATAATTTACTTCCTTTGTTTTTCCCCGTTAATTGTCTTAATCAATGTATGCTGGTCATAAAAATGACAATAACAACAACAGTTCAGTTCATATTGGCAATCAGCAATAATTTTTCTTTTGGCCATTTTTTAATATTTTCAACTTATGGTGAAGGACACTATACATAATGCAAACATGCATACACAACTAATTGACAAAAAAAGAAAAGAGAAAAACAACAACGAACATACAACACACGCGCACGCACGCACACACGCACGCACACACACACACAAGACAAACATCTCATATATAACAATAATAACAGCAGCAGCATTAACAAAATCGTTTAAACTTAAACAAATACCTATAATAGGCGGGAAGGGGTGTAAGAAATTCAGTTTCAGCAATGAGGGAGAAAATAATGGAGTTTCAAAAGTCTCATTTAAAAGGTGTAAAACTTGGACATTTCTGCTTATACAAATATACATGACTGTATTTTATTCATTTCATATATATTGGAAATAAATTGTAAAAATACAAAAACTAATTTTGGCATGGTTATGACTTTTCTAATGAAGTGCATTTTTACTCAGAATATTTTAAAAGCAAAATGCGAATTTTGCTTTGATTTAATGTAAATGATTTAAAAACTTTTGCATATTGAAAATTATAAAGTATCTGTTGCTAGTGTCAATAACACACTTCATTATCCTTTTATTAATAAAGCAGATATATGCACTTAGTCTCTACAATAGCTAGAATGTTGATTAAACTTTGACAACTGTTCATAATTAACATGGATTCATTTTATGCAAGTTGTTTGCATGAATCTGCTTTTACAATTAGGATGCGATACTCGTAACATATTGTTTTAAACTGTGTAGTTGTGGGAGGATGAAATCCTTGAGAATAGATTAACATACAACGACCGTATGATATTATCTTGAAAATTAGAGCATTACCAAAGGCTTAGATGCCGTCGATATGAATGTATTTCAAACCAGTCTAAATATTGATATCTGAAGAAATTTCCGAGCAGATAGAAGATGTTCTTTTGATTGAGCTAAATTATTATTATTATTATAATCGTTATTGTCAAACACGACCATTTTGATGACTCACGTACTTAATCTTAAATTGATTGAGATTTAATCCCCAATTGTGTTTTTTTCGCTGATTTGATATACTAAATGATTAAATGCCTAATGTATTCTGCATATATATTCTATACTTGAATAATTTCAGTATTGATAGACCTGTAAAATATATCTTAGTATTGTAAGTTGAATTATCGATTTATTTTATAGTTAACATCTTTAAAATACATGTATCAGATTCGTACCTTTATCTGATTTTCATTTACCGAATGATCTCTGTCTGTATAAGTGCAACATTTTTGGATTACTAAATATAAGGTGTTACTTTGTTTAAGGAATGGCTTATTCAATTTAGCCGTAATTTGACGATTTTTAGGGTTCTTCAAAGTTTCAAAGATTATTTGCAAATCAGTACAAAAACCTATGGCCTATATATACATACATATATTGTTCTAATTACTGTACTCGTCTTAAACAGCAAAAGTAAGGTATTATGGACCATTTGTTGGTAAAAGAACTGCTGAATCTAAATGTGTAAAGTTAAAAATTTTATTACATAAAAAGTTACGTAAGTACAAGAATCAACATATGTATGCGTTTACCATAGGTCTTGTAAAATTTATAGTAAGATGTTAAATCATGCTTTAGTCATCGCTCAGACACAGATGCTTGCACACCTCTGCGCCCCTGTAACATTTTATTTGCTCTGCTGTAATTAAAGGTAACTTTTCTACTATTATAGTTCTGAGTTACAATTTTAACACCACTTTTGATGTTTATTTTCCACACTGCGATTTTTGTTGAAAGATATTTCGTCCTTTGTAGTCTAGCTGTACCGTTCTGAATTAAAATAAATAATCAAGTGAAGTAGTTTAAACAAATTACCAAAAGAATATTAAAATTTTGAGTCACCCTTCACATTTTCAATATTTGCCTTTCAGTGTGATGATGTTTAACACAATTAAAACAAACGCCACAACTACAAATTTCTATGCACGGTCTGAATTTTACCAATAAGAACATACAAGTGTATTAATTCCTTATTTGAAAGCATTTGGCATTAGTTAACAATTTAACCCATTACTTCATATACACGCCTTTTAACGCCTTTTTCACCCCCCCCCTTTTTGTTGTCTCACATGATGAAAAAATGCCTTATTTAGGCCCCAAACACTTGTTTTTGTTTGAGAAATGTTGTTAAAAAAAGTGACCTCTTTTTCGGCGCGGCCCCCCAACCAAAAGATACATCAGGGGGTTGCCAGAAGGGGGATGTGTCCCCTTCTGTTTGGGGGGTTTGAAGGGGGGCGGAGTCCCCCTCATCGCCAAGAAAAATTTTGGACTGTTGAGAGGCTGTAAATGACCCCAGATTGATCATAAGGTAACGTGTAACCAACGCTGAAAAGCATTTGACTCTATCTCAATCCATTGAGAAAGTGCAGCACTTTGAAATCAATTTTGATGGAAAAAAATCAACGCAAAATAGTGATTTTTGGCAATTTTGAGATGTCCCCTCGTTGCCATGGTAACAGAAAATTTAAGCCTGAGCATGTTGTTGCAAGCGCAATGGTCCAGTCAACATTTGTGCCAAGTTTGATTAGTGTTGAAGCAGTTTTTATAGTATTATAGCAATTTGAACTTGTAACGGGAGACTTTTCAATGAAAACAGCCATTTTTCACAAAATGCTCATGAAGTAATGGGTTAATGAAAAAAATCAAAAAATCTACAAAACAACAATTGTTCTTCAAATTTATATGACAGGCCATGTTTAAACATGAAAAAACGCGATTTAGGGTAATTTCAAGTATTTTCATCATTTTCAGTTAACCCATTACTTCATATACACGCCTTTTAACGCCTTTTTCACCCCCCCCCTTTTTGTTGTCTCAAATGATGAAATAATGCCTTATTTAGGCCCCAAACACTTGTTTTTGTTTGAGAAATGTTGTTAAAAAAAGTGACCTCTTTTTCGGCGCGGCCCCACAACCAAAAGATACATCAGGGGGTTGCCAGAAGGGGGATGTGCCCCCTTCTGTTTGGGGGGTTTGAAGGGGGCGGAGTCGCCCTCATCGCCAAGAAAAATTTTGGACTTGTGAGAGGCTGTAAATGACCCCAGATTGATCATAAGGTAACGTGTAACCAACGCTGAAAAGCATTTGACTCTATCTCAATCCATTGAGAAAGTGCAGCACTTTGAAATCAATTTTGATGGAAAAAAATCAAAGCAAAATAGTGATTTTTGGCAATTTTGAGATGTCCCCTCGTTGCCATGGTAACAGAAAATTTAAGCCTGAGCATGTTGTTGCAAGCGCAATGGTCCAGTCAACATTTGTGCCAAGTTTGATTAGTGTTGAAGCAGTTTTTATAGTATTATAGCAATTTGAACTTGTAACGGGAGACTTTTCAATGAAAACAACCATTTTTCACAAAAATGCTCATGAAGTAATGGGTTAATAGACACAGCATTGTCATATGGCGACGTTTCATCTTAACTTGTGGAGGAATACCTCAAGTGCCATTTCGAGCATTATTTCAGGCACCTGAGTAGATGATAATACTTGTACAGTGTCACTAAATATTTTCATTATTGCTTTTAAAATTGTATACATATATTTCTGACATTGGATTGACCGTTCATTATTCCTTCAATTTTCGGAATAATTGATGAATCCCGCGAACATTTATAACACAGACATGATAATGAATAGTTTCATTTTATGAATATTTTTCTAAATGAGACTTTTTTGTTCTTCTATTACGTTAATTCGCCAGCACTCAAATCGATTACAAATGAAGAGAAATTTAAAAATGGTAAAGAACATCCATGAATCAGACGAAACGTATATGATAATTTATATCATTTTTGCATAAGTTATTCTCTTCTTCTAAATCAGCATCTTTTATCATTCAACGTCTGTAATTTTTTATTTTTCCTAATGCGACCAGTTTTTACATTGGTATTCGGACGTCAAACGAATGATTGTTCCCACTTTTCTGTCCTATTCCAAAATCAATTCCATGTAAAAACATGATAATTATGTAAAAAGAGGAATATGAAGATTTCATAAAAACAAAAGAGGGCAAAGAAAAACATCCCGTATCGCTATCACAACACAGTTTATTCCTATGAATGAGTTTTGTCTCCAGATAAAAATGCCTCTGTTTGTTATATATCTATTATACGAGTAGCTTATTGTCATAGTTAATTTAAACTTAAAAAATACGAGTATGTTTTTTCTCCTTACATAATTTCTGCATCATATGAGTTTTGCAAAATATAAGTAATGTATCTCATATATAAATAATATAGTTATCCACAATTATACATGAAAATGATGACATATGTAATTTAGTTGTTGATTATGTATGCTAATTTATTGATATACTTCCACTCGGTCGGCATATAGGCACGAGTTCATGGCATTTTGTGATTATATGGATAAAATTTTCAAAATTTACGAGTGAAAAAATCAAAACTATTTGAAACGAACTCAGTCTGTCTGTAAAAAGTAGACACCTCAAAGTCGTGCAATATTTGTAACTTATGACATACGCTTTATCGTTTAGCATTCTTTAAATTTCTGGAAATAAATGTCGAATTCCCAAGCTGATTATTACAGAGTACTTATATGTAATACGGTAGTTTCATTTGCGTGATAATAAATACTTTCTTCCAAACAAGGCAACATTTCTCCATTCATTATTTAGATTTGTCAGGTTTTAAATTTCGAATATATCATGAAATATGGAAACCAATTATAAACAAACATAAAGAAATAAATAACCGTGAGAACGCTTTTAGCAATTCATATCAGTGGCAATTATTTACCCCTTTCGTTAAAATACAGTGCTGGCTGCTATTCAAACGATCTTTCCGAAATTATTTCGCATATAGAGTTGAACATGATTTTGATTAAACTTAAATTTCATTGTCATTAATACATTCAGAATTTTTTTCTTAAAGAAAATCGATATAAATTGTACATATACCGACATTGCTCTATGATTTAGGTTTAGATGTTAAATTACCTTAAGTATATTCCATTTTTTTTTGCAAAATCAAATCTTATGAACTACCTTTCCTATCAGATCATATTTCCAAGGAAGGTATCAATTTTATTTCAAGCAATAAATGTTTTTTCATGTACTTTATTATTAGAAAAATAATCCTTGTTATTTTTGGGGATTATTAAAAAAATAACGATTGTAAAGTGTACATGAACTCTTTGAAAAACTGCCAGACAGGCAATAGTACTTACATATATCATAGTAGTACTTACCTTCTTTTGTTATTCACTGTTAATTATCTTAATTAATAATAATGGGAGTAAGTACAAAAGTTAAAAGGTAGAAAGTCGAATGGGTAAGTGAAAACATTTACACATTCAGGATAAAGTAGTATTAGATAAAGAATTGCAAGTTAGCTCTTGAATTTGGAAACAAAATTGTTTTTTGTAATGAAAAAAGAAGAAAACGTCATACTATTTGTATGAACTAAATTGGTCAGTTTAAAAGCTATTTCGATGATTACCCCTTGCATTTACACCATCAATATTGATCGACATCTTTGTGGCGACTGAATCTATCTGTAAATCGATATTGCTTAAACTAAGTGTCCAATGCTTTTCCCATCCTTGGGTCATTGTTATTCATAGAACACATATTTTGTCTTCTTCGGCGACAAAATGTAAGGAATTATACCAATAAATCCCATTCATAACAAACAATATCTTTCAAAGTGAAAAAACACCGACGCATTGTCTACGATGCAACGGCATAATAAAGCAAATTTATTCATCATGTACGGCAATGGGAAATACAAAGTATCTAATCTCACATTTAAAATCTGAAACATCCCCTTTAACTCTGAATAATTTTCTCCAGAAATGCAAATGAACTGCTGCAGAATCAATTTATAACTTCACGTGCATTCCATTTCCTTGTTTCAACAAATAATGATTTTCGAGCGAAATTATGAATAAATCTGTTTCTCTTTGGGATGCTTTTTTCAGTTGTTCAGTAAAATAATATTTTCATGATATGAATCATAAAAGATATTTTCCATGTATACATGTTTCTGTACTTACTATTTTAAACGCAAATTATGGTGAAAACAATGGTCCGAAACTCATTGGAACTGTAAATTACCAACACTCAATCAATTCAATTAACAGAAGAATGTTATTGTGAAATTTAATCTCCTTTTACCTATTTATCTATTAACAATACAAAACAACAACAACAACAAAAAAAGATAAAAATGGTTTACGCATTGTCCGTCGATTAAAGGAAATAGCTTTTTATTTCATATATTATGTTGAAAGCTTCGTCTTCCACTTCTTAAACTTATAAAATGTTAAAGAGTTTTAAAATCAAATATGACATATAGGGATATTTTTCTTTCATGTAACATCGAAATATAGTTCCCTTAGTGAGCACTAGATATATTTTCATGATTGGCGTAGCAAAACAGAAATCATTTAAAGAGAACTTTTGAAGAATTATAAATAATAAAAACAAAATCGAACCAGAAAATTTTGGCATTATAAAAACTCTGTTCTGACATGTTTTTAAAAAATAATTATCTATAGATTTTTTAATTCATTTATTTCTCCTCTTTTTGGGTGGATAGGTCTGCATCAAGCAATGTAATTATCAGTTACCAATACACTACATAATCATATTTGTACAAGAAACCATC
Organism: Ruditapes philippinarum; assembly: GCF_026571515.1. Lineage (NCBI taxonomy): Eukaryota > Metazoa > Mollusca > Bivalvia > Venerida > Veneridae > Ruditapes > Ruditapes philippinarum. The sequence goes on from NW_026857242.1 coordinate 193,678, forward strand.
GTATTAACAAATCTAAACGTATATTAAATTAACAAAAAATAAAAACAAAGAAATACAAAAAAACAACAACAACAAAATAACACACATATACGTAAAACAAACAAACAAACAAACAAACAAACAAAAACAAAAAACAACAAAAATATTACAGTTTTAAAAACAAAACCTTAAACGTAATTTATTATTGTGCTTTTAGTAGTTTAGATGTAAACTTGGCATGTATTATGCTTACTTTATTACTTTACCGCTGGTAGATGGTAACAGCTTAGTCGGTGCAGTCGGTGCTTAATTTCACCGATAAGATGCTATTATATCAAGTTGCTTGATGTCAAACAATTAATGCATCGAATGTACAGTGACATTTATCATCCCACTTTCTATCTATATTTAATATAGTATAGGGGAAAGGGTGTTATTTATGGCGCTCTATCGGTCGTTTGTCATTTTTTTAATTTCCCAAAATAATTGACGAATTCCCCGACCGGTTATTTGAGAACTTATCTTCATAAACTGTCTTGTGAGTGTTATCATCTTCTCCAAATTATACCATACTTAGAAGAAATTGGCAAAAAATCTTGGACATTAATGACTTAATTCATTTACGTCCTACACTATAACTATTATATCAATATAAATTTGTATGTAAATTGCAAGTTAAATAAAGAACTAAAATAGTTATCAGGGGAAATGCGATACATTGGTAAACGCGATTTAATGGCTGCAAGCAACTTCTTACTGACCAGTTATTAATGGTATGCATTAGTAGTTTATTCTGTCACGGATGGTACCTTGATATTGGCAACATTTCAAATTATACAAATTTATATAATTATCTTTTACCATTTACAAGTACCACCCAAATATTTTATTTGCCAAATTACAACTTTAGTAATAATAATACTTATATATGGTAAAAGTGTCAACATTTATATTTGAATGAAACGAAGGCATATAATCAAACATGTATTCACACACAGATGCCATTATCATATAATATTGATTGAAAATCAAAGGTATTAAACATTTGCAGACTCAGTTTTTTAGCCTGTTTTAACACAATAAAGGTAAATGCAAGCTACTGTCCATGCTCCTTAGCACCGGTTTATGGGAAAATTTCATATCTAAATATAAACAATGGCTTGTAATTAAGTCTGTAAGAAGTAAGCAACATCAAAGGATATGCACATACGGTGGTAACCATGGGACCTTCAGTGTGACATTCCACGAATAGAAAAATATGGTCCTTGAGTAAAAGAATGTGTCACATACCAAGCATTCTTTCAAAATTTTCAAATTCGAATTATTTTTAAAATAGATGACAATCCCCGATACACTCTACTAGTATTTAAGGTGGTTAGCGAATAAGGATTCATACCAAAGGATGTATACGTGTCAGATTTAATTTATCGAAATGTCAGAGCGTAAAATATAAGTACAGAGATCAACAATATATTTGCATTGCATATCTGCTTTCGTTGAATACAGCCCCTAGAAAATCCAGGAACATCGTATCACCAACACGGAACAGACACTTTTTGGGCAATAAACAATAGTATATGCAGACAGGACATGAACGCCGAACAATCCCTTGTAGATGAAAATATAACAACATGAAATTCATGGACAGCATGACTCTTTACGGACACCACAAGACTGTGAGCATAGAACATGCGGAAAAAGATCAACAAGAGAGGGCGGCAATTTTCCCCACAAATCCAGTAATACAGAAGCAAAGATACGGAACAATCAAAATTGGGACATGGCAAAATACAATGAACTAAAAACAGTAGTCTATGCATACAGGACATGAAAGGGGACAAAAACAATTACCGCCGCACATTTCCTTGAGGATAAAGATATAACAACATTAACATCAAACTAATATTGTAAATTTTTTAATTTTTAAATACAAGGGAAGAAGAGGTAAAATGTGAAAATCCTTTTAGATAGAAATAAAACTTCCAATGGCAAGGCTAAAACGGCATAGCAAGACAAGCATATAACAAATTTCTAGGGACATAGAAAATTGCTTCGTTATATCCGAAATTCGTTGTTTCCATACACAACGTATTTTTGCCATAATGTTTTGTCGTTACGGTCATTGACGCATCTGGTTTAATATGTACGTTACATTTACATTTAATACATCAGGCTCTTTCATATTACATAAGTAGCGAGATTCGAAGAACTTTCACTATAGACACTGGTTCTGTAAATAAGTTTCGAAAGAAACATACCAAAATTAAGGTTAATCATCGCAAAGATTTTTACAGTTTGATTCGCACGAGGATTACAGTATGAGAAAGTTTAAGCATGAGACAAATTCAACGTTGATGGCGCGAAAAGTTTCTTGCCAGAATGTAAAATCTTGCTACTTTATCTTTAAATATTTCAACTGTATTTAATCCACGTGAAAAGTAACGGTTATTTAAAAGTGTATTCTTACAGACGTAAGAAGACACTTTTTGAATAGCTCTGCTGGGGTATAGTCGTATAAATATGTGATAACAAATCAAACCATAATTTTTGTGGATAATCGGTAACGGTAAGTAATTGTCGACGGCAATTACCTGTCACCTGTACTGTTATTTAAAAATATTGCTAAATCCGGGCCGAATTTAAAAAAAATATGAATGACAGGACTTCTTTCGTTATATACGTTTTATCGCTGTATCTAAATTCGTTTTAAGTATTTGAATAGGCATATAAGTGAAGAAGGGTGAAGGTGAAGATTGAAGAACACCGAGATGCTAGTCAAAGTAATACTTACATTTTTAGAATACCACTAGGGTTTTTTTAGGAACTTAAAAGTTTTCTCTGCTAAAAATCTTTTAGTTATTACATATGATGTGCAACTAAAAGATAGGCTAAAACTTAAACTGTACGTTTATTTCCTGTATGAACAAATGTGATATTCATGTTAAAATTTACAGTTATAGATATAAAATATTTTAGTTTTCTAACAGTCAGTCTTTACTTTTTAAGAAGAAGAAAACCTTGCATATGTTTGTTTTTCATTATAAAGTTTATTTCCGTTTTAAACAAATTTCGGACTCATAAAGCTTCAGTAAAGGTCGATCAGAAAGAAGAGTAAGTTTGACAACCAATTCTTAACAATTTCATTTTTATTCTACAGATTAACTGGTATAACAGACAGACGAGAAAGCTTTTCAGAACCCAAGTCATACAACTTTTTACTTGAAGGCAGTCTTTTTCAACAAGTTTAGAAGCAACACTTGTAAAATAATCGTTAAAATAATTTGAAACAGTATCAGCGTCATGGCGGTTTTCACCATTAATTGATAATACAATATTTGAAGATTTCTTTTTGTCATTTTTTGCCAGAGTTTGCTAGGATTAAATTTGTTTTCCTCTATTTTGTTACAGCCTTTTCTGCGACAAAACTTTATATATCTCTTAAATAAGATTTTGCACATATCCTTTCCATTTGTAAATAAAGAGTCAAACTAAATTATAGAAATGTTATGTGTGAAACTCTATTTAATATTTATGACACACGATAGGCAGTTTATCATTCTTGATTTACTGGAATAATTGACGAATTCCCAAACCAGTTATTTACAAAGCAATGATACAATAGCCTAATTTAGTGTGTGTGTGTGTACATGTGCGCGTGCATGCGTGCGTACGTACGTGCGTGCGTGCATGCGTGTTTGTGTGTGTGATTTTCTAATTTGGATCATTTTTATTCTTCCATTACGTTAATTGGGCAATCGTTAAAGTTTTGATGACATACAGAAAAGAAATTGACCGAAATGACAAAACAACTACGAATCTGATTAATTGCTAAAAATGGCAATACGAACCGGTATGATTTCTCCACATTTCGGGAAGATAGAAGATCAAAGATAGTCAAGTCGTAAAGTAAATTTTCCTGGTTTTGCATAAGAACATAAAGAAACTTAAGATTATTTGCTATAAGTGTTGCTATATTTTTTCTGGTCCCTCGGGATCATTGATTCCGCCACTTTGTTTGTCAACTCAAGCCGTTGTTAGGGGTGTAAATCATGTTGCATTTTTTCATTATCCCTTAAAACGAGTCTGCAATTTTATTGCAATTTTGTTGTGATTAATGCTTCCGAGGAATCACCCTTCTTCCATATCTTAATACAAACGTTTGGAAACTCATTTTCAGATTTTTAATTATTGAAAGGATCCTACTGTTTTGTGGTAAAATTCGCAATATGTATTTCCGCATATAAGTATTGAAAACGAACATTTGCCTTTGCTCAAGTTACGATAAATTGACGAATATATGCACATTGTCTTCACCAATATATGGAGCTAGATATTCTATTTAATCTTCTTTTGTAAAAAAAACTTAGCATGTAAACCATTATAGAATATCCTCATCAATTGTAAGATGTTAACTTTAATGTGAGGAAGTGCATAAAAGGAAGTTTGCTAATCATTTTGTTATGATATACTAGTATCACAGAATCAATCATTCAAACGATAGCAGACATAGTAGGTACCTTTCATGACATAAACAAGTTTACTTATCTATCAACTATAGAACACTCTTGTGACAACGCGTTATCATATATTAAAAATTCGTAAAATATCAACATCCGCGCATCATGAAAAATATTACTCTAGTTACATTTTTTCATACATAAAATGCTTACCTTACTGAGTTACAGTTATTTCCACAGATTGTATTCCCAACACATGTTGATAACATAAAAATTTGTTTCGAAACGAATTCACAAGACCATTTAACGTTATAGTTGGTAACTGAAACATATTTTTAATATTTTAAGGAAGCGAAATTGTACAGTAAGTAAGGAAGAAAACGAATAATAGAAACGTTTGAAAAGTTGCCAGAACGCTTATCTTAGTTATACCTATCACCGCCAGGATTGTTGGTATCATAATTTACTTCCCTTGTTTTTCCCCGTTAATTGTCTTAATCAATGTATGCTGGTCATCAACACAAACACAAAAAACGACAATAACAACAACAGTTCAGTTCAGATTGGCAATCAGCAATAATTTTTCTTTTGGCCATTTTTTTAATATTTTCAACTTATGGTGAAGGACACTATACATAATGCAAACATGCATACACAACTGACAAAAAAAGAAAAGAGAAAAACAACAACGAACATACAAAACACGCGCACACACGCACGCACACACGCACACACACAAGACAAACATCTCATATATAACAATAATAACAGCAGCAGCATTAACAAAATCGTTTAAACTTAAACAAATACCTATAATAGGCGGGAAGGGGTGTAAGAAATTCAGTTTCAGCAATGAGTGAGAAAATAATGGAGTTTCAAAAGTCTCATTTAAAAGGTGTAAAACTTGGACATTTCTGCTTATACAAATATACATGTATTTTATTCATTTCATATATATTGGAAATAAATTGTAAAAATACAAAAACTAATTTTGGCATGGTTATGACTTTTCTAATGAAGTGCATTTTTACTCAGACTATTTTAAAAGCAAAATGCGAATTTTGCTTTGATTAAATGTATATGATTTAAAAACTTTAGCATATTGCAAATTATAAAGTATCTGTTGCTAGTGTCAATAACACACTTCATTATCCTTTTATTAATAAAACAGATATATGCACTTAGTCTGTACAATAGCTAGAATGTTGATTAAACTTTGACAACTGTTCATAATTAACATGCATTTATTTTATGCAAGTTGTTTGCATGATTCTGCTTTTACAATTAGGATGCGATACTCGTAACATATTGTTTTAAACTGTGTAGTTGTGGGAGGATGAAATCCTTGAGAATAGATTAACATAAAACGAACGTATGATATTATCTTGAAAATTAGAGCATTACCAAAGGCTTAGATGCCGTCGATATGAATGTATTTCAAACCAGTCTAAATATTGATACCTGAAGGAATGTTTAAGGAATGGCTTATTCAATTTAGCCGTAATTTGACGATTTTTAGGGTTCTTCAAAGTTTCAAAGATTATTTGCAAATAAGTACAAAAACCTATGGCCTATATATACATACATATATTGTTTTAATTATTGTACTCATCTTAAACAGCAAAAGTAAGGTATTATGGACCATTTGTTGGTAAAAGAACTGCTGAATCTAAATGTGTAAAGTTAAAAATTTTATTACATAAAAAGTTACGTAAGTACAAGAATCAACATATGTATGCGTTTACCATAGGTCTAGTAAAAATTAAAGTAAGATGTTGAATCATGCTTTAGTTGCTGCTCGGACATTGACTCTCACACACTATTGCGTCCCTGTAACATCTTATTTGTTCTGCTGTCTCACAACTAAAGGTAACTTTTCCTCTATTCTAGTTTTTAGTTACAATTTAAAGTTCGTATCCACTTTTGATGTTTATTTTCCATACAGGCATATTTGTTCAAAGAAATTGCGTATGTCGTCTAGCTGTACCGTGTTGAAATAAAATAAATAATCAAGTGAAGTAGAATAAAAAAATTACCAAAAGAACATTAAAATTTTGAGTAACCGTTCACTTTTTCAATATTTTGATTTTCAGTGTCATGATATTAAACACAATTAAAACAAAAGCCACAACTACAAATGTTTTCTATTCACAGTGTGTATTTTACAAATAGGTATATATTTCTTGTTTGAAAGCATTTCGGCGAAGTAAACAATTAATTAACACTGAGAAGAAAACATCTACTTTGCTGCATTAATAGATACCAGATAAACTTAGGATTCTTCTTTCAAATCTGGGGTTTCTGATACATTTTTAAGCTATGACGTCACTTTACTCTACTGGGACGTAATGAGTTAAAGTCAATATTCACCACACTTATTTATTGAAGAAACTAATGATGTGAGTGCATGTTTTGATGCTTTTTCGTGTGTGTTTTTTTCTAGGCGAGTGGTTCCAGTATTCCTCACTTAAAAACTGTTTAATCACCCTTTGAATATGCTTTTTAATTTTGACTTGTGACATTTATTTGTGAGATACAGGCTTTATAGCCTCTGATCCCCTCTCAAAATTGCTTTTTATCTCCCGATGTTTTCTCGTTTAGAACACACAATGGAATGGCACTAACGTGTCACATTGAAGGTTCCATGATAACCGCCATTTAAACACACCTTCGGATGTCTCAAAATAAGAATAAAAAACAACAATTTATGTTAGATGTTGAATATTGTTTAAGCCGGTACTAGGCCGCGTGGATGGTAGCTTGCAATTACCGCTAACGCCGTCCATGAACAGGTTTCAAGCAAACTGAGCCTGCAACGTTTTCAATTTTGTCGTGTTGGGCCTTCTTCAGGATTTCTGTTTTTCTCTATATTACCGATTGCTAAATGTAAACTGGCAGGATGACTCCCTTTTGACGTCTTTATGTAATGAAATGATGCGGTTGGTTGGCCAATCATCAGTTATAGCATACCTTAATTGAATACCAGCATATATACTGTACTTTAAGTATAATTTAAAAAGAATTATAAACATTAATAGTCCCCTTACATTATAACATTAATGATATGAAGTAAGATCACAGGTCAGAAATATTAATGAATAAATGTAATTTATACACCCTTAATATATCTTACCACTATCTGCTTAATCTTCTGTCATTCTACACTAACTTATTGCAGGACAAGACACAAGTGATTATTTTTATTTCCATTGTGAATATTTTGTCTTAATTAAGAGTAACGGTAGGACTAGAGTTAGGAGAGTTTCTTGAAACGCTCGTTAGTGCAATTTTATTTCAGTCCTAACTTCAGTCTTATGTTTAAGACTTACGATTCTTTATGAAACGCACCCATGCTTTTCCTGTATCAGCGCAGTGCCCATTCGCACAATGAAATATTCTAGGATGTTTGCAACCTACAAACAAAATACTGCCAAGGTTGGGGAAATAGCCTTGAACCCTCCTATTGTCCAAGAATGGAAACCAGTTTCTCTCGTTTTTGGTTTGTGTATGTAATACTTTACCATCTAAAAGAAACAAAAAGATGAATGTCATGTTCTAACAAATTGTATATGATGGTCTTAGTCATAAAACAGTGTATTAAGCAAAGCGTTTTAAATAAGTCAGTTTAAGAAAGATAAACCTTTTATTTAAAGATTATTCCACGATAAGATCTTAATCAAATATGTAATTCTACATGTACTTTTAATACAAATGTTCTACCTATGTAAATAATAACTATTATATTAGTTTTGTTCGTTTTATATCTATCTAAGGAATAGCCGCTATAGTTAGCTTTTTTGTATAGAATGGCCATGTACTGTGTTGTATATACTCAAAATGTTTATTGATGAGACTTTAATTTATAAATAAATAAAATATTAGTTTGTATCCGTAATGATCATACTTATACAGAGCTCTTCAATATTTTTATTTTGCTTCTCAAGTATTATACATATATTTCTGACATTGGAGTGACCATTATTTCCTTCAATTTCAGGAAGGATTGATGAATTACACAACCACTTATAACACAGACATGCTAATGAATGTATCTTTTTTTCTTTTTCTTCTTCTTAACGTTAATTTGGCAGCTCTCAAATTTCCATTACATATGAGAGAACTTAAATTGACAAATGGAAAAGAAAATCCATGAATCATGAAGAAACGTTCATGATAATTTATACCAGTATCATTTTTGCATACATTATTCTCATCTGCTAAAATATCATCTTTCAAAACTTGAAGAAATATGTGTCAGACGCCTAACGAAGGATTGTTCCCACTTTTCTGTCCTATTCCAAAATCAATTTCATGTAAAAACGTAATATGAAAAAAAGGAAATTGACGCTGAATCAAAACGAAAGTGGGCAAAAGACTTTCCCATATCATATCACAATACAGTCTATTCCTATCTCCAAACAGAAATATCCTTTTTTGTTACATATCTATTATACGAATCGCTTATTGGCATAATTACTTTAAACTTGAAAAATGTGTTGTTTCTGCTTACATAATTTCTGCATCATATGAGTTTTGCAAAATATAAGTAATGTATCTGATATATAAATAACATAGTTATCGACAATTAACATGAAAATGATGAAATATGTTATTTAGTTCTTGATTGTGTATGCTAATTTATTGATGTACTTCCGCTCGGTCGGCATATAGGCACGCGTTCATGGCATTTTGTGATTATGTGGATAAAATTTTCAAAATTTACGAATGAAAAAATCAAAACTATTTAACACAACTTCAGTCTATCTGTAGAAATTAGACACTTCAAAGTCGGGCAATATGTGTAACTTGATCGTTTAGCATTATTTAATTTCTGGAAATAATTGTAGAAATCCCCAGCCGATTATTACAAAGTACTTATAATGTAATACGGTAGTTTCATTTGCATGATAATAAATACTTTCTTCCAAACAAGGCAACATTTCTCCATTCATTATTTAGATTTGTCAGGTTTTAAATTTCGAATATATCATGAAAAATGGAAATTAATTATAAACAAACGTAAAGAAATAAATAAATAACCTTAAGTACGCTTTTAGCAATCTCATATCAGTAGCAATTATTTACCCCTTTCGTTAAAATACAGTGCTTGCTGCTATTCAAACGATCTTTGCGAAATCATTTCGCATATAGAGTAGAACGTGATTTTGATTAAACCTGTATTTAATTGTCATTTATACATCCAAAATCATTTTTGATATTCATTTAACATATAACGACAATGCTCTATGATTTCTATTATGTAAAATAACCAGTCGCACTCTTATGTTTAGATGTGAATTACCATTAGTATATTCCAATTTTCTTTGAAAAATCAAATCAAATCTTATGAACTACCTTTCTTATCAACTGTCGCAGATCATACTTCCAAGGAAGGAATCAATTTTATTTTCAAACAATAACTGTTATTTATGTAGTTGTTAGAAAAAATAATCCTTGATAATTTTGGGGGATTAAAAATTAACGATTGTGAAGTGTATATGAACTCTTTGAAAAACTGCCAGACAGGTAATTGTACTTAACATATCAAAGCCAAAATTACCATTGTCATAACTTACCTTCTTCTGTTATTCACTGTTAATTATATTAATTAAATAATGAGAGTATACGTAAGTACAAAAGTAAAAAGGTAGAAAGCCGAAAGAGTAAGTGAAAATATTTGAAACCAAGAAGATATAGCTAAAATAAATTTACGATATCGTAGAACATGTATGAGATATAGAAAGTAAGTAATCTGTTGCATTATGAAAAAATATGTATTTTGTAATGAAAAAATAAATAAATGAAAACATCATCATAATATTTGTATGATCTAAATTGGTCACTTTGATGCTTACTCCTTGCATTTTAACCATAAATATTGATCAACATGTTTGTGGCGACTGAACCTATCTGTAAATCGTTATTGCTTTATCTGAGTTTCCAATACTTTTCCTATTCTAAGGTCATTGTTATTCATAGAACACATATTTTGTCTTGTTCGGCGACAAAAAGTAAGGAATCATACCAAAAAATCCCATTCATAACAAACAATTTATTTCAAAGTGACAAAAACCGACGCATTGTCTACGATGCAATGACACAATAAAGCAAATTTATTCATCATCTACGGCAATGGGAAATACAAAGTATCTAATCTCACATTTAAAATCTGAAACATCCCCATTAACTCTGAATACTTTTCTCCAGAAATGCAAATGGACTACTGCAGAATCAATTTATAATTTCACGTGCATTCCATTTCCTTGTTTCAACAAATAATGATTTAAGAGCGAAAACATGAATAAATCTGATTCTCTTTGGGATGTTGTTTTTAATTTTTCAAATGTTCTGTAAGATTTTATTTTTTATGATATTTAGCATAAAATGTTCCATGAACAAATGTAAATCCTTTCTAAACTATGGTGCGAAACTCATTGGAAGTGCAAATAACCAACCCTCAATCAATTAACAGAATAAAAAAATCGTTCATTTTATGGTGAACAATATCTCTTATATTAACGATACAAAATAACAAGAACAAGAACTGCAACTGCATTGTTCTTCAATCCAAGGAAATAGCTGTAAACTTCATACTTTGTGTTGAAAGTTTCGTCTTTGTCATGTTTTATAAAAACTTATAAATTATCTATCTTTCAATCTTTTATATTTCATTTCATTTCTCTTTTTGGTTAAATAGTTCTGAATCAAGAAAAGTAATTATCAGTTACGGTTGCCAAAAGACTGCTTATGTATGTACAAACTAGCTTGGACAATGTCATAGATTACTGAGCACGTTTACGTGCATATAATGACTAGTAATAAATATCTGAAACGAAAATTTATTATTGTGCTTATAGTAGTTCAGATGTAGACTTGGCATAAATTCTGGTAACAATTACTTTACCGGTGACATTTTCGACTGTTAAAAATGTAATGTTAGTTGATTAAAAGGAGTCAGTGTAGCCGGTGCTTAATTTCAACCATAAGACATTATATCAACTTCATGTGAAATAATTAATGAGTCAAATGTACAGTGACATTTATCACCCCACTTTCTATCTATATTTAATATAAAATAAGGTAAATGTGTGTTATTTATGGCGCTCTTTCGGTCGTTTGTCATGTTTTTAATTTCCCAAAATAATTGACGATTTCCCCGACCGGTTATTTGAGAACTAATCTTCATTAACTGCATTGTGAGTGTTATCATCTTCCCCAAATTATACCATACTTAGAAGAAATTGACAAATTAACTTGGACATTAATGATTCAATTCATTTTCATCCTACACTATTAACTATTATATCAATATCATTTGTATGTAAATTGCAAGTTAAATACAGAACCAAAATAGTTATCCAGGGAAATGCGATACATTGATAAACGCGATTTAATGGCTAAAGCAAAGATTATGCAAGCAACTTCTTACTGACCAGATATTAATGGTATGCATTAGTGCTGTTTTCTGTACGGATGGTACCTTGACATTAGCAACACCTTCAAATCATTTAAATCATACGAGGGACGGTCAGAAAATATCCGGATATTTAAATAATATAATTATCTATTACCATTTACAATTACCACCCCAAATTATTTTCATTTGCTAAATTACAACTTAAGTAATAACAATAATAATTATATATGGTAAAGATGTCAACATTTATATTTGAAGGAAAGGAAGACATTTAATCAAATATGTATTCACACACAAATGCCATTATCATATAATATTGATTGGGGAAATAAACCGTTGTTTAGCCTGTTCATGCACAATAGTGGTAAATGCAAGCTACTGTTCATGCCCTCTAGCACCGGCTTAAGCAAAATCTAACATTCAAACATAAAAATTGCATGTATATCATACGATATGCACATTCGGTGGTAACTATGTGACCTTCAGTGTGACATTCCATGAATAGAAATGTATGGTCCTTGAGTATAAGAATGTGTCACTTACCAAGCATTAATTCAAAAATATCAAATTCGAATAACCTTAAAATACAAAAGCCGGTTGAACCGGGAGATGCTCCCCGACTAGGATTACACACAGAAATGTATATCTTTTGTAGTTTCAAAGTTATGTCCCAGACAAAGTTTAAAGTGTGATAATTCCAAACTTAGGCAATGCAGATTTTCTGGGGTTTTTTTTGCACTGCACTTCTTCTCAATTTGATCTATCTACCAACTTGCGAGCGACACTTCGTCTCAATTTGGTGATAATTTCTGTGAAATTGTTGTAAAATCCGACTTCAAATAACGAAGTTATGGGCCGGACACAATTTTGCTTCAGGGTCATGCTGTGACCATGACCTTCAAGGTAGCGACCCAAATCTTGCTCACGACACGTCGTCTCAATATGGTGATCATTTCTGTGAAATAGTTGTGAAATCCGATTTCAAATAAAGAAGTTATGGGCCGGGCACAATTTTGCTGCAAGGTAGTGCTGTGACCTTGACCGTCAAGGTAGCGACCCAAATGTTGCGCATGACACGTCGTCTCAATATGGTGATCATTTCTGTGAAAAAGTTGTAAAATCAAACTTCAAATAACGAAGTTATGGGCCGGACACGATTTTGCTGCAAGGTCATGCTGTGACCTTGACCTTTAATGTAGCGACCCAAATGTTGCGCGCAATACGTCGTCTCAATATGGTGATCATTTATGTGAAATAGTCGTAAAATCCAACTTCAAATGAAGAAGTTATGGGCCGGACACGATTTTGCTTCAAGGTCATGCTGTGACCTTGACCTTCAAGGTAGCGACCCAAATGTTGTGCGCAACACGTCTTCTCAATATGGTGATCATTTCTGTGAAATAGATGTAAAACCCGACTTCAAATAACAAAGTTATGGGCCGGACACGAATTCGTGACGTACGTACGTTCGTTCGTACCTACGTACGTACTGACGAACGGACTGAAGGACGGACAGACGGTCGGACAACCCGACGACTATATGCTCCCCCGAAATATTTTGGGGAGCATAAAAAGACAATTCCCGATACTCACTACGAGTATTTAAGGTGGTTAGCGAAATTTCATAAGGATTCATACCAATGATGTATAAGTGTCAGATTAAATTTATCGAAATGCCAGAGCATGAAATATAATTACAAAGATCACCAATATCTTTGCATTGCATATCTGCTTTCGTTGAATGCAGCCCTAAAAATCCAGCAACACCAAAACACGGAACAGACACAATTCGGGCAAAACCCAGTAGTATATGCAAAAAGGACATGAACGTCGAACAATCCATTGCAGATGAAAATATAACAACATGAATTGCAAGGACAGCATGACTCTTTACGGTCACCATAAGACTGCGAGCATAGAACATGCGGACAAAGATCAACAAGTGAGGGCGGCAACTTTCCCCACAAATCCAGTAATACAGAAGCAAAGATACGGAACAAACAAACTTGGGACATGACAAAATGTAATGAACTAAAAACAGTAGTATATGCAGACAAGACATGAAAGGGGCAACAAACAATTAACGCCGCACATTCCCTTGAGGATAAAGATATAACAACATTAACATCAAACTAATATAGTAAAATTTTAAATTTTAAATACAAGGGTAAAAAGGTTAAATGTGAAAATCCTTTTAGATAAATGTATAACTTCCAATGGCAAGGCTAAAACGACATAGAGAATCATGCTTATAACAAATTTCTAGGGACATAGAGAATTGCTTCGTTATATCCGAAATTCGTTGTTTCCATACACAACTTATTTTTGCTATAATGTTTAGATATAACGTGTTTCGTTATGGTTATTGACGCATCTGGTTTAATATGTATGTTATATTTACATTTAATGAATAAGGATCATTTATATTATATATACCACTGAATACATGACGACGAGTTTAACTAATGACTCAACGTACACAATGATAAGAAATACGTGAAAATTATTTATTTACACATTTTTATAAATACATGCAAGAATGATATTGATCCTTTTCCCAAAAAAGCCAAGGATTTTGTTTGCTTGACTAATACAGCTCCAGTTATGGCGATCTCAACATTTTTTAGGAAGAAGAGACTGTCCTTTAAGGAATAACTTTACGTCCATTAATGTACAATATCACTTAATAAACTGTATTAGCTTAACAACATAAAGCGTATGCATCATATTGTCTTTTATAGTAATGTTTTTATTCTTAACGAACAAATAATTTTGCCACCTTTTTACATTTTACAGGTAAATATGTGATAACAAATCAAACCATCATTTTTGTGGATAATCGGTAACAGTAAACAACTGTCGACGGCAATTACCTGTCACCTGTTCTGTTATGTAAAAAATAAATTCGCTAAATCCGGCCGAATGTAAAAATATGCATGACAGGACTTCTTTCGTTATATACGTTTTATCGATGTATCTAAATTCGTTTTAGGTATGTGAACAGGCATATAAGTGAAGAAGGGTGAATGTTGAAGAGCACCGTGACGCTAGTCAAAGTAATACATAACTTATATTTTTAGAATTTTAATATTTTTTACGAACTTACAAGTTTTCTTTGTTTACAATCAGTAATTTTTTACATATGATGTGCAACTAAAAAAGACTGATAATTTAACTGTACGTTTATTTTCTGTATGAACAAATGTGATATTCGTATTAATATTTACTGTTGTAGATGCAAAATATTTTATTTTTCTTACAGCCAGTCTTTACTTTCTAAGAAGATGGAAACCTTGCATATGCTTGTTTTTCATTATGAAGTTCCTTTGTAATTTAAAACATACTTTCAGACTCATACAGCTTCAGTAGATGTCGACCACAAAGAAGAGTTATTTTGACAACCAATTCTGAACAAATTGTTTTTTATTCTACAGATTCATTGGTATAACAGACAGACGACTTAGATACATTTCTTAAATCAAATGACTCAGTCCTTTTGTTGATTTTAAACAAGATCTATACCATGCTAGACTGATCAAATGTAAGTGTTAATGGCACTGAATGTCTGAGAGCATGTATCAATTTATCGGTTGTAAGGAATCTGATATAACGTCTAGGAACTGCGATTTCGTTCTTTATTTAATGTAAGTGATTAAAGTATATATTTCCAAGCAAACATGTTTTGTCTAGACATTGTGAAGCATTAACGTTTGACCCGTCATTTTTCAAAACAAATCTCAAACCATGTTTCAATCAACCTAAGATAAGAAAATTTATATTCCAATAGACATGACAAAATAGTCAATTTCTATCATGTTAAAATTATTGACAAATTTGTATAAAAGTTGTTGTTAAAGATTATAATGAAATTTTTTTCGGCTCTAAATATATGAAGATGGTAACATACTTAACATCTATGGTTGCCATTACGACATTTTCTATTTCTGATATATTTTGATACGTCTTAAAATTTGGTCGATTACTTTTGATGTATTTTTATCATAGAGAAATAAACAACATATCTAATAAAAACTGAAAATATCACGAACCTTCCAGAAACATTTGGTATTATAATTTATATAGATGTTGATACAAACATAACAACAACGTCATTTAAAAACAAAGGAACGACCAACATGGGTTAAGCTCAGCTTGAGTGATTAATATATGTGCAGCAAATCCCAGCCGAATCAATTATAAAGAATTATATCCAAATAAAAATGTGCCGTTAGGCATTTTACAATGTGATAGCAGTTGTGAATTGGTCTTTCATTGTAAATTATTTATTAAAACACTGTAGGTGAGTGAGAAATTCCGCCTCGACCGAGGATTGAACCAACGAGTCCTGGATTTCTAATCCGATGTTGTCCCTTTTTTGGCTAAGTGGGCAGAATTGTAAAATAAACACACCGATCAAAATGTGACATTACATGTGAAACGATAAAAGTTAAGAAAACGACTTAATGTTACTGTTTTGAAATTGTTATAATTTTCTTTATCAAAAATAGCTTTATACTCTTTAAGTCATTAAATTATTTGATAATAAGGATGAAAATGGTTGTTGATACAAATTTAAAAGTGTTTGACAGTTATTGCATATCCGAACAACTAGTATGTTTTTCTTTATTAACAGTCAAACATTTTTAGCGTATAATCTTATCATAGATGTCTGGACCTGATATTAAAGTAATGTATAACACTTTTATAAGAGATATATCGTTTGTCTTCATACCCTGTATATCTCAGATAGAAACTGTGATTTATAGGAGGTTTCATTGGTAATCTGTCTGATAAATTCGGCTCTAGATAGTAGCAATGTGATTATGCATGTTGCATTCAGTGGTAATCTATCTTGCTCCTGTGTGTCTCTCTTACATGTTTTATGAATTGTTTTTGTAGATATCTAGCAAACTATTTTCTGTCAGATTCTAAAGGTCAGGGAGTTTAATCAATCTGGTAGTGGAATCTATAAATATGCCAACATATTTAATTGATCAGTACGTCAACATTTCTTCTGGCATTCATATGCACGAATATCTTTATAATGATAACAAACACACGAGTTTGAGAAGGTAATTCAAAATGCCATATATAATGTTTTTCGACACAGTTTGTAAAGAAAGCCTTGAATTACATACAAGAAAGGTAACTTTTTCCCATGCAAAAGATCTGAATAATGGGAATGTGTTTACTTGTAGTGCAAGAGGTACAATTAGCAATGAATCTGGCCTTGTAAGGTTTTTAATGTTATTTAGGATCTAATACACAATAAGAAGACATTTTCATCAATGATTGTAAATGGTCATTTGACTGAAAAACATGTCTCAAATTTAATAATTATCAATTATTACAAACGTTGTAATAGTTTGGGGTCGGTGTGGTTTGTCAAAGAGATCCAGATCTTGCAAAGTCCGTCTATGTACCAAATAGTTACCCGGGTGAAAAACTCTTATTGTTGTTAAAACTTTATTTACCTTATCCTTTTGAATAAATATAAACTCTTACATAAACAAATGTTTAAAGTTTCAAGGATGGGCAAGCGAAAAATCTGCTGTTTATATTAATGTCAGAAAGTGTTTGTATTATATTGACAGATGAATTTATTTTCCGCAGTCAAAACATTTTAAAGTGGCTGTCATTTCTCTTTGACGCACCCTGCGGAACTTTATCCTGCTTTTCTAAATTGATTTCTCACTTATCAGATTTCAAATAAGAACTCTATTCTATTTCTATTTATGGTTCTGCATAGCATAGATGCATAAAACAATTCAAATATTGGCAATGTTCCAGCTGAAGCTTAACAGATGGAATAGAAAGATAAAAAAATAAATAAATAAACACGAACAACCGAAACAGCAAAATTTAAGACGTTGCGGGCTCTGTTTCAATGATCCTGTTCGTGGCCAGTAGTGGTGCTACCGTCCAGATTCCTAAGCACCAGCTTTAGCAGAATTTAACATTTACACTAGTAAACTAATAAAAAGAATAAGGAAAGTGAAACACACGAAACAAAGTGGGTCAGGTTTCTATAATTTTATTTAAGACCTACGTTTCGGCTATTCAATATCCTTCATCAGGGTAACTACACTAGTAGTGAAATTGTAAATTTAGAAAACATTTATGAACAGACCATGTGTTGACTGTTTTTTTTTTTTTTTTTTTTTTTTTTTTTTTTTGGAACCACGTTTAAGGCCCGTTTATTTAAGAAAAAAAATAATACAATACAAGTAAACAAACCATGATAACTTTAGCATTTTCATTGACATGTAGATAATTAAAGAAAAAAAAAATTATTTTGTTATGTTTTTAGTTAGAATATATAAGACATTTTAAAAAGTTAAGAGGTTCATTCATTTATCCAATTACACAAGAAAAGGGGCAAAAGGTTGAAAAGTAAATAAAAAGTAAAAAGTAAATAAACTGCTTTAGTAGCATTTTTTTCTGCATGTACTATTTAGAAATCAAACAATTCAATTAGATTTATCCAGCAATTTTCAAATTCTTCTAGTGTATCATTTTGTAACGCAACAAATCTTTCAATTTTTAATCTGTTTAAAAATTTTCTTTTGAAGATACTTATATCTGGAGTTTGTTTTTTTAATTTACTGGTGTAAATGTAATATTTTGAAAAGAGAAAAATATACGATGTTTTCTTATCTTTAGCATGAAAGAAAGATGTGAAATTATCATACGTAACATTTATTGCTATTTCATTAAGCCATTTGAATAAATTATTCCAGAATATTTGTACTGTTTGGCAGTCCCAAAATAGGTGTTCTATACTTTCAACATCCATACAGCAAAAATCACAGAGACTAGATTCGGTTAATTTACATTGAAGGAGAAATTTGTTTGTTGCAATATTCCTGTGTAAAAAATTATATTGAAAGTTTTGTAAAATATTATCTTTGCAATAAACAAAAACGTTTTCGTAAATATTTTGCCATTGAAATTCTTTTTGAGGAAATCGTTCTTCCCATTTTATTTGCGATTTTGTTTTTTTATTTTTACAGAGTCTTATTTGTTTTTGAATCTGTGTTAACTTGTTACTAATATTGGACGTGTTTGTTTTTTCTATGATATCAAAAGTGCTTATTTCTTTAGGCGTTGAAGTTTGATTAATTTGTTGTAGTTTACGTTTCCATTCTTTGGGTATTGATGAAATTAATTTATAAAAGTTAAATATTTCTGTATTAGGAATGTCAAAAGTACGTTTCAGCTGGTCAAAGGTTTTAAATTGTTTTGTTTCAGTGTTAAAAATGTCCTTTATTCTATTGATATTTCGACATTTCCATTTTGGAAAAAGAATTAAAGATCCATTATTTTTTATGTGTGAATTCTGCCATATTATTTGGTCTAATAAATTTTGTGGATTTTTATTAAAATTTATTTTACTCCATGACAGTAGTAATTCTTTTAAGAATGTATTTTCAATTTTAAGTTTCTGTATATCATATGTGTTTAAATTACTTTTAAATATGTCGATTCCACCTATTTTTTGTAAATTTTTCTTTATTATCTCTTTCCACAATCCATGGTTATTTTCATCAAATATTCTTTTGATCCAGCTTGATTTAATCGAGTTCATAAAAATCGGCAAGTCTATCATATTTAAGCCTCCATATTTAAAGTCTTGTATAATTACATCCCTTTTAACTTTGTCTCTTTTTGAGTGCCATATAAATTCAAAACAATTTTGTGTAATTGTTTTCATAATTTCTTCTGGTGGACTCGGAAGAACAGATATTATAAAGGTTAGTTTTGAAATAATTAAGGATTTTAAAATTGATATATTGCCAATTGTTGTTAAACGTCTTGCCCTCCATCTATTAATGTCTGTTTTAAATTGGTTCAATTTATTCTCGTAATTTATTTTGGTTATTAAGTCACATTTTGAGTGGAAAGTTATGCCTAATGTTTTTGCACATTCTGAGGTCCAAATTATATTTGAATATTTTTTTCTACAATAGATTAAATCATGTTGATTTCTAAGTGAACCTATTCTGAGAACTGTACATTTTTTGTAATTAAGTTTAAGACCAGAAATAAAGGAAAATTGTTCAAATATGTTCAAAGTTTCTTCAAAGCTGCTTGATTTACCATTTAATATTATAGTCGCGTCGTCTGCAAACATGCTATTTTTAACTTCTACATCAAAAATTTTAAAACCTTCAATATTCCTATTTTGTCTTATAGCTATTGACAATAGTTCAATTGCTAGGATAAATATATAAGGAGACAATGGACATCCTTGTCGTACTCCTCTTTTTATAGGGAATGACTCAGACAAAAAACCATTGTAAAGTATGCAACTCGTGGGTCTTTTGTAAATAAGTTCAATCCATGCTTTTAAATTTGGTCCAAAGTTAAAAAGATCTAATGTTTTAAATACGTATTTGTAGCTTATGCTATCGAATGCTTTTTCAAAATCAGCAAAAAATAGAAGTCCCGGTTTATCATTCTTTTCTGCATACTCTATCACATCATAAAGCAATCTTATATTTTCACCTATGTATCGCCCTTTAATGAAACCTGTTTGACTATCATCAATGAGTGTATTTAACACCCGTTTAATTCTATTAGCGATAACCTTTGTAAGTATTTTATAATCTACATTCAGTAAACTTATTGGTCGCCAGTTTGACAATATTGATAAATCTTTATTTGGTTTTGGAATTAGAGTTATTAAACCTTGTGCTTGTAGCTGACTGAGACAATTAATTTCAAAAGAAAAATTCAGAGCACTTATCAAATCATCTTTTAAATAATTCCAAAATATTTTATAAAATTCTATACTTAAACCATCTGAACCTGGACTTTTTCCATTTTTCATATCTTTGATGGCAGTTTCGCATTCAGTTTGCGTAATAATTCCTTCACAAGATTGTTTTTCGTTTTCATTTAGTTTTGGTGTTGTTTCGCCATTGAAAAAATTGTAATTTGAGGGAGTTTCGTCTTGAATGGTATATAGATTCTCATAGTATTTTTTCTGTTCATTTAAAATGTCTGTCTGATTTGTTAAAATATTACCATTTACATTTAAACATTTTATAAGTTTACTTTCCGCATTTCTTTTTTCTAATCCTTTTAGTAATTTTACATTTCTTTCGCCATTATTTATTTTGTAACTTTTTATTCTAGTAATTACACCATTAATATTTTCAGTATATAAGTTATCCAACTCTGCTTTTTTGATATCTAGTTCTTTTTTTAAATTGTCATTAAAATTTTCTAGTTTAGTTTCTATTTCATCAATTTCTTTGACAAGTTTGGTTAGTTTTTCTCTTTCGATTTTCTTTTTATACTTTGAATATTTAATTGTTTCATTTCGAATAGTACTTTTAATTACTTCCCATCTGGTTTGTGGATTTGCTAGTATATTATAATTGTCGTGTTTCAGTAATGGATTTTTTTATTTTTTCTTGATATTCTTTATCAAAGAGAAGACTATTGTTTAATTTAAAAACCCCTGGGCCTCTTTTAACTAAATCAAAACTGATATTGAAAAATGCAATTGAATGATCTGATCTAAAGCTAGTTTTGATTCCTGTAGTTTTAACAAAATTTACTAAGTCATTTGAAACAAGAAAATAATCCAACCTGCATGCTATATTTGCATGTGTTTTCGATCGCCATGTAAATCGTTTGCTTTGTGGATTTTGGATCCTATAAATATCTAAAAGCTGGTATGTTTGTATAATATTTGTAATTTTTTGACGACATTTTAAATGAGTAAAAGCATTTCCTCCCTGTTTGTCGATGTGTTGACTCTTATTTGACACGTACATAACATTCAATTAAATCGAAGTATGATCCCCAATTGAAATAATGTGTATGGCCCAAAACGAGAAACAATACGCGGAAAAAGATAAAATGAATAAGGAAAGGGGATTAGAGGTTTTGAAGGACACAATTAAAATGCAGGCAACTTATATCAAGGATGTTCAAACAGTTTCTGCAGTAATACTGGAACCACCTTACAGGAAAAGAGTAAATTGGAGGAAGACACAATTAAATCAATGGCCATAATTTATATCTTTTTGTGAACAACTTAACATAGTCACTAACGAAAGCGATAGTTCTAGCAAATATAAGGTAAATGCAATGTTGGAATAAAATTAAGAACAACAAGTTTTAATTGTATCTACATATTTTTTAACTAAAAGGATGCATTTGCTTTCAATAAAATGTTACCTCCCTGATTTATTAATACTTCGTCTATGAAAATAGTTGTTACTTTTATGGAAAGAAAGCGCGTTTGCCAGCCCTCCGTTTGGTAGTAAAATTGTAAACGGGTGCCAATATAAAAAAGAAAAAAAAGCTATATCGCTTTCAGAAACCAATATTGATTGAAATAAACCTCATATTCTTCTTATAGCAGGCTCATATTAAAACTATTTATAAGAATATTAAAATTGTTGGTAATGGTTTTGGAAAGCAAAGTGTACATTTTATTTTCCTTTGAATTATCTTTTTTAATGTCATTAAATTTCAAGACTGAATATTCTAATTGTGAAAAGTATATCGACAAAGATATTAAACAGTCATCGAACATTGACGAGGTAAATAGAAGTGATCGATGTATATCACATTAGCTAAGTCCATATACTCTCGTATTTACTAATCTTCGTAAACTTTAAACTAAGGTAACTGTTTTATTACATACAATACAATACAGTACTTCATTTGGTAAATTTGTTTCTTGTTTTCTATGTTCTCATCCATTTCCAGAGCGCACAGATATTCAAAGCCAAACGAGTTTTCATCCAAGTATTTTTTACACAAATAAAGAGGTTAGAATCAATAGTTTTAACTTGAGGTTTATTTTTATGCAATGTTTTTTCAAAGACTTTTATTATTTGTGTCTAAATAAGGCGGCAAAATGTAGTTACGTAACGATCTATGTTTTTTACGTAGTGTTGTATATATCACATATTAAGGAAACAAGGTTAGCTTATAAAAATGTTTGTAGCGGCTCTCTCTCTCTCTCAGTTTAACAACAACCTCGATGATGACAAAATCAAGATGTAACCACATAGAACAAATGAAGTCCCTAGGTATACGCACTTTTACCTTATGGCTTGTTGATTCTTTGATATATTAAGTCCCAGTGACCTTGACCTTTTGACCTGAAAATGTATATGGTAAGGATATAGTAGATATATGGTAGGTATATAGTTCCATCAAGGTGTCTCCGTATATGAAGTTTAATTAATTATAGGTTAATATGTATTTGAATGAGTGACAAGTCCTATACATGTCTATATATATCAAGTACCCCCTTGGTTAGGCCAAAAGTATACGGTTCCTTATAAAGTGAATGGTTTGTATGTATAGAATGAATATGTGAAGGGCATTATCTTCCAAAATAGTGTTGTTAGTGCTGTCTTCACTTGCGCATTCAGACTGCTATAAACAACTTGATTTACAACTATTGCAAAAGACTTGTAGAATGTTTGAGATGAAATCCTCTTTGAAGTCATTTTGCAAAGAAAATTTATTGGCTACCCCTATATAACATGATCATATGTCAAACATTCAGTCATAGAAAAAAATCACCTCTTAAGTATGATAACTCAATTTTAAGGTAGAATTAAGGACCATGTCTCATAATATAAGTTTATGGGAAAATCAATGCATGACTAACTTTAGAGAAGACAGGTGAAATAAAGAAAATTAAACGTCAGCGTAGATATAATTGATTAAAAAGAAATCAATGAGAACTAACATTTTGACATCATCATGTCTTTGCGGTTACAGCAATTCTTGCTGCTTTTTAAAATGGAGTCAAAATTGAAGGTTTTTTAGCCGCTTTGTAAGATTGAATTTTGAGTCAAGCTTAAACAGGAGAATTATATAAAAAGCTTGAAGCCAAGCCTCGGTTGAAATTCGGATAGATTTGGAGTTTTAGGTTGTTTTCTATTGCTTCCTCAGTAAAATCCTAACGTCACTTTCTCGACTGCCTCTCGACTTATCATATCTAAGGAAAATTGTCATACATTTATAATAATAACATTTATAGTATTGGGGGAGGAATTCTCAATATCGATACTCTGTTACCTAGAAAAGACGGATACCTTCCTGAGACAGACGGCAGCCAAATGCGACTATTGATTTTCTTCTTTTGTCAGAAAACAAACAAGGGTGTTAGAAATACTATTTTCAGATTGCCAGATATTCAAAACATGAAAAGCAGACACTTGGCCAAAAATAGATCATAGTTACTATCTTTTGCATCAAAGACATTTCGAAAGTAAA
Organism: Ruditapes philippinarum; assembly: GCF_026571515.1. Lineage (NCBI taxonomy): Eukaryota > Metazoa > Mollusca > Bivalvia > Venerida > Veneridae > Ruditapes > Ruditapes philippinarum. Next base: position 217,789 of record NW_026857242.1, read on the forward strand.
CAAAAAGATACGATGCTATACTTTGCTCTAGAAATTATTCTTTCGCGTCAAATACGTTTATACCAACACTAAATAATAATACGCTACAGTATTAGTTTGTCAAATTTATTCATTTCTATTGTATGTTGGGTATGTGATATAAAGAATTTGTATGTTTTCAGTAACGACTCATGTATTAAAAGTTGCATACTCAGTTTATTTGATTACAACAAGTGAAACAACGCTGATGCCTCTAGCATCTTCTATAGAGGTATTCAATCAAAAATGTGTTGGAATCAAGAGTTACCCATTTACTTATTTTATTATAGATGGTGATATTTCACTATTACCAGTCCATGTATAAATCTTAACAGAATTGTCAGTGTTGCATCACTGTGTAATCTTAAGTCACGAACATATAGATGGTATTTCCGGTAAAACTACACAAAACAAACGTTTCCGAAAACTACACATAGAAAAGAAACATTTGTAGACATTATTTGCTTTTTTACTCATTTTTATTACCTTTATTACTATGTTTGTAATGGAGACAATTTTCTCGACATGACTTGTACACTGAATACGGAATAAGCACACGTGGGTTTTGACGATGTTTTATCCATACTATTTCTATTAAGTATGAAGAATATAAAATGACACTTTAAGGACACTTTATATTGACATCATATATACGACTGAAAACACTATGAAAAGTAAAAATTAAATATGTATGAAATATCGAATCCCTCCTAAAATACTTTAACTGAAAAAAAATGTGATATGTCATATCACTAATACAGAAATATAAATGTATCATAATAAAGCTATACGAGTTCTAATTAAGGTAGCCTGTCGTATACTTAGATACACTACATTATCGTATGCAAATGTTAACGTTCCTTCAATAAACTTCAACATGTAAAAATAAGCTTTGTTTTCTTTCCTTAAATGGAAATATAGTTGTAGGAAAATTCATATTCCAGAGTTATTTTCGGATACTGTCTAACATTCTAGACTGAAAGTCAATACAATTGTTTGCTTTTATGCATTCAGTTTTATTTTATTGTGGTTTAATCTGTATGAATATACGTCATTCCAATATGAGTTATAGCGACCTTGATTATACTTTGTCACGCTATATCAATATTGAATAATGTTCCGTAAAAGAAAAGGTTCTGAAAGTGATAAATTCGTGTTATGTTGCTATCGTCATTGGTTTGTTTTGTTTGTTTGTTTCATTTTACGCCTTTTTTCAACAGTATTTCAGTCATATAGGCGGGTAGTTTCCTAACCATCGTTCCATATAGGCGGGTAGTTTCCTAACCATCGTTCCATATAGGCGGGTAGTTTCCTAACTATCGTCATTGGTACTTAAATCGTACTTGTGAATGAACAAAATGATAAAGCAAATTTAAACTGATTTTGCCAAGTGAATTGTTATCAGATCCAATGCATTATCGACTAGGGACTTTTCAAAATGATAACCTGAGATAAGAATTTCAAACTTGTTTCTTTTGTCGTAATTTACTTTGTTAGTCATATTTATTTAGAAATTTCTCTGTTTTATAATCTTTCATCCAATCAGAACACAAATTATTGTTAGACAGGAAAATATCATAAACGGCTTTCCAGCAAGGCTTTGGGAAGTTATGGAACTTATATGTTTTAAAACGGTCAAAAATGGCAGAATAATGTCAAAAACGGCAAAATTGAAAATGTTGCAGGCTCGGTTTGATTTGAATATATTGGTGACTAATTTGCTAAGTGCTTAGACATGGGAAGGAATGTCGTCTGGACTACAAATTTTACCATTCACTCATCTAAATATAAATTGTTTGCTCTTTGACAAGGTGAATGGTTCATTATATGTATGAGCTGTTACATTGGCATGTTTGTATCAAATATTCAAATCAACAAAGAAGATGTTTTATCATATAAGAAATATAGGAAATACTTGAAATTTTTTGCCTTCATCAATATTATCCAAAATAACACTAGTACTAATCTTTTTGATTTCTGATATTCATATACTCATGAACTAAAAAGACTAAAAACTATTTCAATTATCTTTAAAATTATATATTCTTAAAGTGGATATGTCTGCAATGAAAGGCACATTTTTGAGTATTTCAAATATTGATAAAAACTACAGAAATGTATCATTTTTGATATTTGGATATTCTTATAAAATGCTGCTTGAAATTTAAATGTTGATAAAGTTCAAAGTTATTCAGAATTAACATTTATCTGATGAATAATAATATTTTGTTCTAGATCACTTTATTATCTGCTATATAAATATATGTAATATCGGATCATGTATCTCACATTTGATAACAACGTCAATGTATACTTATACTTTTTATTATCAATGACTTATCTGAAAACATTTTTAAGCATGAACTTCTAGCATCTTTGCAAATAGAAGTGATACAGTCAACCACAGAAATGTCAATGGATATCAAATTGCAATGTAAGAAGTAAAAGGCATATTTTACAATATCAGGTCTTCTGTAGCTTAACTAAATAGCTAAATGACTTTTAGAAATAAAAATAATAAAACACCTTTCTTCTTGTCATAGTGTTAACTATATGTTGAGATATCACAAGGTTGTTCTATGGACGTACGAGTTTTGTTTGAAGTGTTACTCAAAATGTACCTCTTCTACAACGTTCAGAAGTTGAGATAGACATTGATTAAATGCACGTTTTTTCTGTATGAACAAATTTAATATCCGTGTTAATATGATTTGTTATAGATGTAAAATATATTATTTTTCTAACAGCCAGTGTTCGCTTTCTACGAAGAAGGAAACCTTGTTTTATATGCTCGTATTTCACATAAGTTTGCTGATTTTGAAGTTTCGTTGCGTTTTAAAACGAACTAATATTAAATTATTTTTCCAGCAGTGAGCCTTTCGGATTCATACAGCAACAGCAAAGGAAAGCTCGACCAGGAAGAAGAGGTATTTTGACAACAAATTCTTTACAAAAATGTCTTTTATTCTTCTGATACATTTGAATAACAGACAGACTAAGATTTATTTCCAAAATCATTTGACTCAGTCCTTTTGTTGATGATTTCGGTAAAGATCTATACCATGCAGACTGATCAATTGTAAGTGTTAATGGCACTGGATGTCTGAGAGCATGTATCAATTTATCGCGTATAAGGAATCTGATACAACGTCTAGGAACTGCGATTTCGTTCTTTATTTAATGTAAGTGATTAAAGTATATATTTCCAAGCAAACATGTTTTGTCTAGACATTGTGAAGCATTAACGTTTGACCAGTCATTTTTCAAAACAAATCTCAAACCATGTTTCAATCAACCTAAGATAAGAAAATTTATATTCCAATAGACATGACAAAATAGTCAATTTCTACCATGTTAAAATTATTGACAAATTTGTATAAAAATTGTTGTTTAAGATTTTAATGAAAATTTTTTCGGCGCTAAATATATGAAGATGGTAACATACTTAACATCTATGGTTGCCATTACGACATTTTCTATTTCTGATATATTTTGATACATCTTAAAATATGGTCGATTACTTTTGATGTATCTTTATCATAGAGAAATAAACAACATTTCTAATAAAAACTGAAAATATCACGAACCTTCCAGAAACATTTGGTATAATAATTTATATAGATGTTGATACAAACATAACAACAACGTCATTTAAAAACAAAGGAACGACCAACATGGGTTAAGCTCAGCTTGAGTGATTAATATATGTGCAGCAAATCCCAGCCGAATCAATTATAAAGAATTATATCCAAATAAAAATGTGCCGTTAGGCATTTTACAATGTGATGGCAGTTGTGAATTTGTCTTTCATTGAAAATTATTTATTAAAACACTGTAGGTAAGTGAGAAATTCCGCCTCGACCGAGGATTGAACCAACGAGTCCTGGATTTCTAATCCGATGTTGTCCCTTTTTGGGCTAAGTGGGCAGAATTGTAAAATAAACACACCGATCAAAATGTGACATTACATGTGAAACGATAAAAGTTAAGAAAACGACTTAATGTTACTGTTTTGAAATTGTTATAATTTTCTTTATCAAAATAGCTTTATACTCTTTAAGTCATTAAATTATTTGATAATAAGGATGAAAATGGTTGTTGATACAAATTTAAAAGTGTTTGACAGTTATTGCATATCCGAACAACTAGTATGTTTTTCTTTATTAACAGTCAAACATTTTTAGCGTATAATCTTATCATAGATGTCTGGACCTGATATTAAAGTAATGTATAACACTTTTATAAGAGATATATCGTTTGTCTTCATACCCTGTATATCTCAGATAGAAACTGTGATTTATAGGAGGTTTCATTGGTAATCTGTCTGATAAATTCGGCTCTAGATAGTAGCAATGTGATTATGCATGTTGCATTCAGTGGTAATCTATCTTGCTCCTGTGTGTCTCTCTTACATGTTTTATGAATTGTTTTTGTAGATATCTAGCAAACTATTTTCTGTCAGATTCTAAAGGTCAGGGAGTTTAATCAATCTGGTAGTGGAATCTATGAATATGCCAACATATTAAATTGATCAGTACGTCAACATTTCTTCTGGCATTCATATGCACGAATATCTTTATAATGATAACAAACACACGAGTTTGAGAAGGTAATTCAAAATGCCATATATAATGTTTTTCGACACAGTTTGTAAAGAAAACCTTTGGAGAATTACATACAAGAAATGTAACTTTTTCCCATGCAAAAGATCTGAATAATTGGAATGTGTTTACTTGTAGTGCAAGAGGTACAATTAGCAATGAATCTGGCCTTGTAAGTTTTTTTATGTTATTTAGGATCTAATACACAATAAGAAGACATTTTCATCAATGATTGTAAATGGTCATTTGACTGAAAAACATGTCTCAAATTTAATAATTATCAATTATTACAAACGTTGTAATAGTTTGGGGTCGGTGTGGTTTGTCAAAGAGATCCAGATCTTGCAAAGTCCGTCTATGTACCAAATAGTTAGCCGGGCCAAAAACTCTTATTGTTGTTAAAACTTTATTTACCTTATCCTTTTGAATAAATATAAACTCTTACATAAACAAATGTTTAAAGTTTCAAGGATGGGCAAGCGAAAAATCTGCTGTTTATATTAATGTCAGAAAGTGTTTGTATTATATTGACAGATGAATTTATTTTTCGCAGTCAAAACATTTTAAAGTGGCTGTCATTTCTCTTTGACGCACCCTGCGGAACTTTATCCTGCTTTTCTAAATTGATTCCTCACTTATCAGATTTCAAATAAGAACTCTATTCTATTTATGGTTCTGCATAGCATAGATGCATAAAACAATTCAAATATTGGCAATGTTCCAGCTGAAGCTTAACAGATGGAATAGAAAGGTAAAAAAAATAAAATAAATAAACACAAACAACCGAAACAGCAAAATTGAAGACGTTGCGGGCTCTGTTTCAATGATCCTGTTCGTGGCCAGTAGTGGTGCTACCGTCCAGATTCCTAAGCACCAGCTTTAGCAGAATTTAACATTTACACTAGTAGTGAAATTGTAAATTTAGAAACATCTGACCATGTGTTGACTCTTATTTGACACTTACATAACATTCAATTAAATCGAAGTATGATCCCCAATTGAAATAATGTGTATGGCCCAAAACGAGAAACAATACGCGGAAAAAGATAAAATGAATAAGGAAAGGGGATTAGAGGTTTTGAAGGACACAATTAAAATGCAGGCAACATATATCAAGGATGTTTAAACAGTTTCTGCAGTAATACTGGAACCACCTTACAGGAAAAGAGTAAATTGGAGGAAGACACAATTAAATCAATGTCCATAATTTATAACTTTTTGTGAACAACTTAACATAGTCACTAACGAAAGCGATAGTTCTAGCAAATATAAGGTAAATGCAATGTTGGAATAAAATTAAGAACAACAAGTTTTAATTGTATCTACATATTTTTTAACTAAAAGGATGCATTTGCTTTTAATAAAATGTTACCTCCCTGATTTATTAATACTTCGTCTATTAAAATAGTTGTTACTTTTATGGAAAGAAAGCGCGTTTGCCAGCCCTCCGTTTGGTAGTAAAATTGTAAACGGGTGCCAATATAAAAAAGAAAAAAAACTATATTGCTTTTAGAAACCAATATTGATTGAAATAAACCTCATATTCTTCTTATAGCAGGCTCATATTAACACTATTTATAAGAATATTAAAATTGTTGGTAATGGTTTTGGAAAGCACAGTGTACATTTTATTTTCCTTTGAATTATCTTTTTTAATGTCATTCAATTTCAAGACTGAATATTCTAATAGTGAAAAGTATATCGACAAAGATATTAAACAGTCATCGAACATTGACGAGGTAAATAGAAGTGATCGATGTATATCACATTAGCTAAGTCCATATACTCTCGTATTTACTAATCTTCGTAAACTTTAAACTAAGGTAACTGTTTTATTACATACAATACAAGAAAAGCATTGATGCAAAGCATCAAAGGGCGACGCCAAAAGAATTTGATCCAGGTTTGCACCTAAATACTTAACAAAAGATGTGTACTTTATAGCAGTACCATTTCATGTGACCTGGAGGATATGCCCAGTTTAAGTTGAAACTTAAACCAAAAAGAAAAGACTCTGTCTTGCCAAGATGCAAAGACAATTTATAGTCAATTAACTAATCTTACTATTTATTTTTCCAAATACAAGGATACCTGGAGTCATCATCATATAATCACAGGCACGAGTATCGGACCTGGGAAGAAAAAGTATGACCAGATTGATAAAAAAAAACTGTGTTCATCTTAAAAGTGTCAAAAACCAAAAAAAAAATGTAAATAATGACCCCCTTTTAAAAATATACTATTAACTTAAAGTATATTTTTAAAGGGGGTCATTATTTACATTTTTTTGGTTTGTGACACATTTTAAGATGAACACAATTTTTTTATCAATCTTGTCATATTTTTTCTTCCCAGGTCTGATACTTGTGCCTGTGCATATAATAAAAGCTTATTGCTTAGGTTGCAGACATGTCATTGACATATATTAGACATAAAAGAGGACCTAAAATGAACATCAGGGGGACACCATAGGTACTCAGAGCAGTAGTAGAAGGAGTACCAGCCACATCAACCAGCTGCTATCAGAGATAAGACTTGAAGCATGTAAGAATGTCATTACATATGGCAGAAACTTCAAGTTCCATGAAGAAGAAGAAAAATAACTTCTTCATATGCAGTATAGTGTGATCAACTGTATCAAATGCTTTCTGTAGATCTAAAAGTATCATGCAATACTGCCTTTGTCCATTTCAAATAAAATACAATCTATTAAATGAGTCAAACATGTGTCAGTTGAAAAACCACTTCTAAACCCTGACTTGAACTGCCTGACCATGACTCGAACCCATGATGTTCAGAAGACCAACTGAGCTATCCGGCCGGCTACACATTTTCTCTTTAATAATGAAATAGTTCTAAATCACAACATATTTCCCCACTCTATTGGTTTATGTCCTTGAATTTCTGATGTTTACAGAGCATAGTGAATTAAACTCATGGTTATATGCAGTCACTGGATGAGAAATCTTTCAGCTTGACCAGAACTCAAACCTGTGACCCACAGAATAATGTACCGCGGCTATAAGCGATTGAACTATCTAGCCGCTTACACATTTTCTGGCCTAAATAGTGAACAGTTCTAAACCGTGACAGATATTTAGATTTTTAAATTAACAGATAATTAATTCTTAATTAATAAACAAGAAATAAAAACCTTACATACTCATAGTCTTAATTAAAATAACAATTTATATATTATGTATAATTATTTTTACTAAAAAGGGCTTAGACAATAAACTATTGGTTGTGCCATTATTTATAACAGGTCAATTTGAAAGTGAACATAACTGTGCTAATACATGTACAATATCTATTTTTTGTACGGATAAAAAACTAACCCTTTTTCTATGGTAAGAAATTTTATGAAGGCTGATTTGTATTTTGCATCAAGGGCACTGGGCGAAAACATGAAAATGCAACAAACACACCACTTTGTGTCTGGCGCCCGGTTACTTTTTTGTACTTTGTTGGTTTTCATGTGGCAAAAATCACCTGCTATAAAATTTTGTGTACAAATTTATTCAAGGGCAAGTAATAATCTACTCTATGAAAAGTCTGTTGTCGGGTTGACTCAGGAGACCTAAGCTTGGAAATTGAGACCGGTGTCCCTCCATTACAAATAGATAAGACAGAAGCTGTCCTTTTCAATCTATGCACATGTTAGAAAAAAATTAGAATAACCATTCAAAAAATGATTTTTTGAGACTTTATCAATTATATTGCTTGATCCAAGTTTCAGGACATTTTCAATCAATACATGTTTTATCATTTATAACTTTAAATGAAAGTCTCATCCCTTTAATAATAATGAAACTGTAACTCTTTAAATTCAGAAATATTATAAGTCTCATCATATCAACATAGTAAGATATACATGTATGCACATAACATTAATAATTCCCAGTTCTATTAAATAAATATGAAATCCTAAACATTAACATTGGTACTAATTAATGGATGGAATTCAAAAATCTAGTAGAATATATAAACTCTGTTATAGATACTATTATTAGCCAGCTAACACTGGTATAAACAACTATAACCTGTAGACTGATCAATACATGTATTATCATTTATAAATTTAAATGCAAGTCTCATCCATCATAACTGTAAGTCTTTTTAAATACAGAAATACACATTATATCCATATACTATGATACACTTGTATGCACATTACATTAATAATTCTCAGGTTCCATTAAAAATGAATATAACATCCTATTGACAGGAATTCATAATCTTGTAGGAAGAAAAAACTATAACGTGTACACATGAATATTGTATAGTATAAAAGTAAAAAAAAAAATCTCAAATAGTCTGTTTATCATTTGATCACAGATTAAGTTGTGTTAGTGTCTAAAAATTAAATGCATATCTCTTACAGTCAAAACAAATTACTGTCCCTCTTTTAACCTTCTTTAGACTTTACTATACAATGTATAACTAATTGCTTATAATGTAATCAAGTGTTTAAAATGAGCACCTATATGTGTAGCTTAAATATTCTGCCTTTTCATTTTTACCAAATGTTAGTTATTTTAGTAACAATTCATATACAAACACATAGAAAAACAATAATTTCACATAGTGATTAGAAGATGCCTCTAGCAGAATACCTATAGGTATTGTACCAACTGAACAAACTAGAAAAATCTGGTCTAGGGTATATCAAGCCAGTAAAAATATATATCAATATTCACTCATCAGGGCCTCTCTGCTTTTGATGACCTTACAACTGGTAAATTTTATAAAAAAAACATAAAATAGTAAGTAATACTAAAGATAGAGTAGACAGAGTAGACAGAAAAGAACAAATAATTTAGTAAACATGAGTTACTTCCCCTTAAAAGAGAGAAAAAACCTGAAACCAAAAGAACACCCTAACATTAAAAATTACGAAATGTTGCAGACTCAGTCAGTTTTATTTAAGCCATGCAAAATTAATGGTAAAGTATTCATAAAAAATAGATGACCATGTGACAGCAGTTATTGCAGAAAATCGGATAGCTTTCAACATCCGGATACTGGTACACTTTGTAAAAACAACCATTCTGTGCAAACAGATCAACGTAATATGGATAAAATCAATAGGATAATCGTTAACAACAGTTCATTACCTATCCTTATACTCATTTGCAGGTGAACTTTCTTCTTGTAAGAAAATTTTGAAAATATATAAATGAATGAACGAAAGGATACGGCATCAATGTAGACCACAACGATAATCGAAATCCGGGTTTTAGGTATTGTCAATAAAACTAAGGGGACAAGCTGTTAAACTCAGCCTGCAATATTTCGTGAAAATAATATCACAATGCACATGCTTTTTATATAAAGTTATTAAATACAAATATAACAACATATTTGTTTACTTGATTTTTACGAATCAAAATAAATCTAAGTAACTCAACATGAAATTAACTGCTATTAATAACAGCTCCTTCCATAGGCAAAAATAAAAAGCATTCCATATAAGACGACGCCGCTCACCGGCGTCGCCAACAATACAGTACTTCATTTGGTAAATTTGTTTCTTGTTTTCTATGTTCTCATCCATTTACAGAGCGCACAGATATTCAAAGCCAAACGAGTTTTCATCCAAGTATTTTTTATACAAATAAAGAGGTTAGAATCAATAGTTTTAACATGAGGTTTATTTTTATGCAATGTTTTTTCAAAGACTTTTATTATTTGTGTCTAAATAAGGCGGCAAAATGTAGTTACGTAACGATCTATGTTTTTTACGTAGTGTTGTATATATCACATATTAAGGAAACAAGGTTAGCTTATAAAAATGTTTGTAGCGGCTCTCTCTCTCAGTTTAACAACAACCTCGATAATGACAAAATCAAGATGTAACCACATAGAACAAATGAAGTCCCTAGGTATACGCACTTTTACCTTATGGCTTGTTGATTCTTTGATATATTAAGTCCCAGTGACCTTGACCTTTTGACCTGAAAATGTATATGGTAAGGATATAGTAGATATATGGTAGGTATATAGTTCCATCAAGGTGTCTCCGTATATGAAGTTTAATTAATTATAGGTTAATATGTATTTGAATGAGTGACAAGTCCTATACATGTCTATATATATCAAGTACCCCCTTGGTTAGGCCAAAAGTATACGGTTCCTTATAAAGTGAATGGTTTGTATGTATAGAATGAATATGTGAAGGGCATTATCTTCCAAAATAGTGTTGTTAGTGCTGTCTTCACTTGCGCATTCAGACTGCTATAAACAACTTGATTTACAACTATTGCAAAAGACTTGTAGAATGTTTGAGATGAAATCCTCTTTGAAGTCATTTTGCAAAGAAAATTTATTGGCTACCCCTATATAACATGATCATATGTCAAACATTCAGTCATAGAAAAAAATCACCTCTTAAGTATGATAACTCAATTTTAAGGTAGAATTAAGGACCATGTCTCATAATATAAGTTTATGGGAAAATCAATGCATGACTAACTTTAGAGAAGACAGGTGAAATAAAGAAAATTAAACGTCAGCGTAGATATAATTGATTAAAAAGAAATAAATGAGAACTAACATTTTGACATCATCATGTCTTTGCGGTTACAGCAATTCTTGAGTCAAAATTGAAGGTTTTTTAGCCGCTTTGTAAGATTGAATTTTGAGTCAAGCTTAGACAGGAGAATTATATAAAAAGCTTGAAGCCAAGCCTCGGTTAAAATTCGGATAGATTTGGAGTTTTAGGTTGTTTTCTATTGCTTCCTCAGTAAAATCCTAACGTAATACAGGCTCGCCTCACTGTCACTTTCTCGACTGCCTCTCGACTTATCATATCTAAGGAAAATTGTCATACATTTATAATAATAACATTTATAGTATTGGGGGAGGAATTCTCAATATCGATACTCTGTTACCTAGAGATAAAGTTATTGGAAAAGACGGATACCTTCCTGAGACAGACGGCAGCCAAATGCGACTATTGATTTTCTTCTTTTGTCAGAAAACAAACAAGGGTGTTAGAAATACTATTTTCAGATTGCCAGATATTCAAAACATGAAAAGCAGACACTTGGCCAAAAATAGATCATAGTTACTATCTCTTGCATCAAAGACATTTCGAAAGTAAACAAAAAGATACGATGCTATACTTTGCTCGAGAAATTATTCTTTCGCGTCAAATACGTTTATACCAAGACTAAATAATAATACGCTACAGTATTAGTTTGTCAAATTTATTCATTTCTATTGTATGTTGGGTATGTGATATAAAGAATTGGTATGTGTTCAGTAACGACTCATGTATTAAAAGTTGCATACTCAGTTTATTTGATTACAACAAGTGAAACAACGCTGATGCCTCTAGCATCTTCTATAGAGGTATTCAATCAAAAATGTGTTGGAATCAAGAGTTACGCATTTACTTATTTTATTATAGATGGTGATATTTCAGTATTACCAGTCCATGTATGAATCTTAACAGAATTGTCAGTGTTGCATCACTGTGTAATCTTAAGTCACGAACATATAGATGGTATTTCCGGTAAAACTACACAAAACATATAGATGGTATTTCCGGTAAAACTACACAAAACAAACGTTTCCGAAAACCACACATAGAAAAGAAACACTTCTAGACATTTTGCTTTTTTACTCATTTTTATTACCTTTATTACTATGTTTGTAATGAAGACAATTTTCTCGACATGACTTGTACACTGAATACGGAATAAGCACACGTGGGTTTTGACGATGTTTTATCCATACTATTTCTATTAAGTATGAAGAATATAGTATGACACTTTAAGGACACATTATATTGACATCATATATACGACTGAAAACACTATGAAAAGTAAAAATTAAATATGTATGAAATATCGAATCCCTCCTAAAATACTTTAACTGAAAAAAAAATCTGATATGTCATATCACTAATACAGAAATATAAATGTATCATAATAAAGCTATACGAGTTCTGATTAAGGTAGCCTGTCGTATACTTAGATACACTACATTATCGTATGCAAATGTTAACGTTCCTTCAATAAATTTCAACATGTAAAAATAAGCTTTGTTTTCTTTCCTTAAATGGAAATATAGTTGTAGGAAAATTCATATTTCAGAGTTATTTTCGGATACTGTCTAACATTCTAGACTGAAAGTCAATACAATTGTTTGCTTTTATGCATTCAGTTTTATTTTATTGTGGTTTAATCTGTATGAATATACGTCATTCCAATATGAGTTATAGCGACCTTGATTATACTTTGTCACGCTATATCAATATTGAATAATGTTCCGTAAAAGAAAAGGTTCTGAAAGTGATAAATTCGTGTTATGTTGCTATCGTCATTGGTTTGTTTTGTTTGTTTGTTTAATTTTACGCCTTTTTTCAACAGTATTTCAGTCATATAGGCGGGTAGTTTCCTAACTATCGTCATTGGTACTTAAATCGTACTTGTGAATGAACAAAATGATAAAGCAAATTTAAACTGATTTTGCCAAGTGAATTGTTATCAGATCCAATGCATTATCGACTAGGGACTTTTCAAAATGATAACCTGAGATAAGAATTTCAAACTTGTTTCTTTTGTCGTAATTTACTTTGTTAGTCATATTTATTTAGAAATTTCTCTGTTTTATAATCTTTCATCCAATCAGAACACAAATTATTGTTAGACAGGAAAATATCATAAACGGCTTTCCAGCAAGGCTTTGGGAAGTTATGGAACTTATATGTTTTAAAACGGTCAAAAATGGCAGAATAATGTCAAAAACGGCAAAATTGAAAATGTTGCAGGCTCGGTTTGATTTGAATATATTGGTGACTAATTTGCTAAGTGCTTTGACATGGGAAGGAATGTCGTCTGGACTACAAATTTTACCATCTAAATAATAATTGTTTGATCTTTGACAAGGTGAATGGTTCATTATATGTATGAGATGTTACATTGGCATGTTCGTATCAAATATTCAAATCAACAAAGATGTTTTATCATAAATTATAAGAAATATAGGAAATACTTGAAATTTTTTGCCTTCATCAATATTATCCAAAATAACACTAGTACTAATCTTTTTGATTTCTGATATTCATATACTCATGAACTAAAAAGACTAAAAACTATTTCAATTATCTTTAAAATTATATATTCTTAAAGTGGATATGTCTGCAATGAAAGGCGCATTTTTGAGTATTTCAAATATTGATAAAAACTACAGAAATGTATCATTTTTGATATTTGGATATTCTTATAAAATGCTGCTTGAAATTTAGATGTTGATAAAGTTCAAAGTTATTCAGAATTAACATTTATCTGATGAATAATAATATTTTGTTCTAGATCACTTTATTATCTGCTATATAAATATATGTAATATCGGATCATGTATCTCACATTTGATAACAACGTCAATGTATACTTATACTTAATATTATCAATGACTTATCTGAAAACATTTTTAAGCATGAACTTCTAGCATCTTTGCAAATAGAAGTGACACAGTCAACCACAGAAATGTCAATGGATATCAAATTGCAATGTAAGAAGTAAAAGGCATATTTTACAATATCAGGTCTTCTGTAGCTTAACTAAATAGCTAAATGACTTTTAGAAATAAAAACAATAAAACACCTTTCTTCTTGTCATAGTGTTAACTATATGTTGAGATATCACAAGGTTGTTCTATGGACGTACGAGTTTTGTTTGAAGTGTTACCCAAAATGTACCTCTTCTACAACGTTCAGAAGTTGAGATAGACATTGATTAAATGCACGTTTTTTCTGTATGAACAAATTTAATATCCGTGTTAATATGATTTGTTATAGATGTAAAATATATTATTTTTCTAACAGCCAGTGTTCGCTTTCTACGAAGAAGGAAACCTTGTTTTATATGCTCGTATTTCACATAAGTTTGCTGATTTTGAAGTTTCGTTGCGTTTTAAAAAAGAACTAATATTAAATTATTTTTCCAGCAGTGGACCTTTCGGATTCATACAGCAACAGCAACGAAAGCTCGACCAGGAAGAAGAGTTCTTTTGAAAACAAATTCTTAACAAAAATGTCTTTTATTCTTCTGATACATTTGAATAACAGACGGACTAAGATTTATTTCCCAAATTATATGACTCAGTCCTCTTGTTGATGATTTCGGACAAGATCTATACCATGCCAGACTGATCAATTGTAAGTGTTAATGGCACTGGATGTCTGATAACATGTATCAATTTATCGGTTATAAGAAATCTGATACAACGTCGAGGAACTGCGATTTCATTCTTTATTTAATGTAAATGATTAAAATAAATGATTAAAATATATAAAACAAATCCAAAACAAGTAGTTCAGTAAACCTAAGATGAGACAATTTATATTCCAAAAGAGACATCAAAAATAGGCAATTTCCATAATGTCCCTTCTTAAAGCTGTTGACGAATTTGCATAAAAGTTGTTGTTAAAGATTGACATTATTTGCGGCGGTAAATATATGAAGATGGTGGCATTACTAAAATATATGATTGCCATTAGGACATTTTCTATTATTGAAATATTTGATACATCTTAGAATATGGTCGCTCACTTTTAATATCCTTTCTTGCAGACAAATAAACAATATTTCTAATGAAAATGAAAATATTACCGACCTTCTGGAAACATTTGGTATTATAATGTGTATAGATGTTGGTACAATCAAAACAATAAATGTAAATAAAAAAACAAAGGAACGACCAAAGGACTGACCTATGTGAATGTTTTCTCAGTAGTGGTGGGAGCCGAATCAATTAAAAATAATTCTAAGAAAATAAATTTGTTCGTAAGACATTCATGTTGGATACGTTCAATTAACCTAGAAAAAATATTTTTCAAGAGACATATTATAAAAGAATTAAAGAATATGCGATTTCCATTATGTTCCTTATGAAACAAACATAGTTTAATTGAATGGAGACTTACAGAAACAAACATAGTTTAAATTGAGTCTTACAGAATAGATGAAAATAGCATATTTATGATAAACTTTTAAGACAGAAAAAAAAGCATTTGATAGTATTGCGGGCAATACAGTAGTCCCCTACCGGTCCCTCAAAAAGTTCTTTAATTGTCATACACTCCTGTGTATTGCCATTTATAATGAATTTGAGGATGAAGTCTGTATTTGAAAATATCGACCACAAAACATAATAAAATAAGTTTGTCTATATCACAGTAATGTGTTAAGTTTCCATGCTTAGTAAGGAAATTATGTTTATACAACCTTGTCATATTATTACGATGTGGGATTTTAAAGTAAATCCTATAAGGAATGAAGAAGTTGGAGTGAAAATACCAGTTTCTCGAAAAAAATCTAAGTTCAAGGGGGACATAATTCTGGAAATAGTCTTGCTAGAGTATTTAACCTTCTCAAAAATGTTGAGTGATAATAAGAAACATATATATGAAGTTTGAAGTAGATACATTAGGAAATAAAAAAGTTATTTAAAAAAGACAACATTTTTTCCCCTAAAAAATCTAAGTTCAAGGGAGGTAATATTGATATTTTTTGTGCTAGAGTTATAACCTTGTCACATATGATGTGGTTGATGACGAGGAACTTATATTTAAAGTTTGAAGTAAACACCTTAAGAAATAAAGAACATATAGTGAAAAAGCTGAAAAATTTAAATCAGAAATCTTGAAATTCAGGCTATTTGTTGCCATAGCAACCAGAATTTTCAACATAGAAAAGAAAAAAAAAAGATGTGCATAATCTCAGACTGCCATCTACCCATATTTCAAGTTTCATAAAAATATTTTCAGTACTTTTTGAGTTATCACTGGATCCAGTTTATGTGTTAAATTTGCCATATTTTCAGACTATTTGTTGCCATAGCAACCAGAATTTTCAACATAGGAAGAAAAAAAAAAGACGTGCATAATCTCCATACTGCCATCTATCCATATATCAAGTTTCATAAAAATATTTTCAGTACTTTTTGCGTTATCGCGGGATCCAGTTCTGTGGACGGACGGACTGACGGACTGACAGACAGACAGACAGACAGACAGACGGACAGACAGACAGACGGACAGACGGACGGAGGGTAAACCTAAAGTCCCCTCCGGTTAAACCGGTAGGGGACTAAAAAGAAATATTATTAAGGTCATGCAAGCAGTTAAGAAAATATAATAATGAAAACAAAAGTTCGAAATGCAATTCTATCGTTGCAATAAATAGAAAATTATGAACCTCAAATCATTAAATGTGTGAGAGTTATTGTATATTGAGATAAAATAATATTTCTTTTATTAATAATTAAATTAAATTTACGCGTATAAACTTTCCATAATTATTTAAACTTGATATTTATGTATTTTATTACAACAGTACATTTATGGTCATAGCTTGTATATCTTAAATAGGAAATTGAAGTTAAGGGAAGTTTAAATTAAGTTTGAATATAAACAAAAACATTTATTCATACACTATATTTCAAATTCCAATTGCACAACAATGAGTAGTTCACAAGACTGAATCGGTTTAAGACACCAGCAATGTGATTATTCGTGTTGTATTCAGTGGTCCTGCTTCTCTCTATTATGCTAAATTTATTGTTTTTATAGTTATTAAGTAAACTATAATGCATGCGGTTTGGTCTTCTGGGCAAGGAAGTTAAATCAATTCGGTTCAGGAATCTATAAATACACCAACAAATTGGGCTGATTAGTACTTAAATATTTCCACTAGAATTAATACGATTACAAATACAAGAAATTTGGGAAATAATTTAGAATGTCATGTTTATTATCGTTATGAATTTACATTTAGCGAATGAATCTTATCAATGTTCCTGTCACCAATGTGTACATACGCTTAACAAAAGCCCCTGTTCTACCAAACGTATCATTTTTCAGATTGCTATCGTTGAACAATACCAAGAAATGGGAAATAAATCGTTTTTTAATGATCGTGATAAGATATATGCCTCAAATGCAATAATTATATTACCGTTGTCATGATTTCTCTCTTACAACACATATTTCTTACGAAAACAGCTTAATCAAATATAATATCTGGTGATTTTATATCATAACTGGTCATGTGACTGAAAGACAGTCTCAAATTTGATAATATTCATATTCATGTTCTCTTCTCATTCCTTCAAACATTGGGAGATAGACGTAATGTTTAGTTAATATATCATTTTCATTATAACATGTGTATAAGTTTTTTCAAAGATTACAAATTCTTATGATAAAATCTTTAAGAAAAAATACTTTCGAAATATATTAAAATCTTGAAACAAAGTGGAAGCATTAATTACAACAAAGAGAATTGCAGACTCGGTTTGATTGAGTCTGTACATAAGGGATAATGATTACGTGCAACATCCATCACGCCCCCTAGCACCGGCTTGAGCGGTACTTAATTCTCAACACTTAATAGTGCTGGCATCAATGATCCTGAAGGACCGGAAAAATATAACAACACTGAAGTGAAGTACGGGGCAACTTTTTTACAGCTGCCACACAGCACTGCTGTTGTGAAGTATAAAAATCTGGAAACTAAGTGATCCCTCGGAAGCATAAATTACAACAAAATTACAAGAGAATTGCAGACTTGGTTTGATTGAGTCATTACATAAGAGATAATGAATATGTGTAACATCCCTCACGTCCCCAAGCACCGGCTTGAGCGGTACTCAATTCTTTACACTTAATAGTGCTGGTATCAATGATCCCGGAGGACCAGAAAAATATAATAATAAAGAAGTGATAACAACTGTTCGAAATGTTGCATTTGATAGAACAGTGACTTTTATAAAAAAATATGTACACATTGATCACATTAATATTGGGAAGATTCAGTCGCTTAATATAAATTCATATTTACATAAGTATGATGGAAGGGCTGACCATATAATATTACGTACCCTAAATGGATTCGTAGTGTTGGTCTATCAAAGAATACAATCAATAGGGTAAATACAGGTGTCGCCAGATTTCGGAGTGGGTATGGTTTGTGTCCATTTATGTGCAAAATACTGAGTTGGGCAAAAAGTAGTTACTGTTATAAAAACTTTTATTTACTATATGTTTGCTTTTGTTATGAAGTTTGGAATAAACATAAACCCTTACGTTAACAAATGTAACCGGCACAAATTTTGCTGAGTGAATTGATGTCAGAAATTGTTTGTATTCTATAGACAGATGAATTTATTTTCGGAAACAATCCG
This sequence comes from Ruditapes philippinarum, assembly GCF_026571515.1. Classification (NCBI taxonomy): domain Eukaryota; kingdom Metazoa; phylum Mollusca; class Bivalvia; order Venerida; family Veneridae; genus Ruditapes; species Ruditapes philippinarum. Next base: position 236,604 of record NW_026857242.1, read on the forward strand.
CAGTCTAAACGTTTCAAAGTGGCTGTCATTTCCCTTTGACGCACCTTGTGGAACTTTATCTTCTTTTTCTAAATTGATTTCTCACTTATCAGATTTCAAATAACAACTCTATTCTATTTATGGTTCTGCATAGCATATATGCATCAATTCAAATATTGGCAATGTTCAAACTTGTATCTTAACTAGAAATGTAACACATTAAAAAGGGAAACGAATTATAAAAAACAAAAGCCAAAACAACAAAGCCGAAAAACTTGCAGGCTCTGTTTTATTGATAGTGGTAAACAGTCCTTGTTTTTCTTTAAACTTCTTTTTTCTTAATTTCATTAAATCATAAGTCGATATTCTATCTATAAACAGCAGGTCAGTTAGGATATTACACAGGTATTACATGTTGATTTAGTGAAAAGAAGACATCGTATCACAGTAACATAGACCTCACAGGAATCGTTTTTTTGATATGACTAGAATATATAAAGGATATTCAAGTTTTTTCTATAAATACATGATTTATTTTCATCGAGTGGTATGAAAATAAATATTTCATGAGTGGCGGTAGCCACGAGTGAAATATGGTAATTTTCATTCCACAAGATGAAAATAAGTCATGTATTTATAGAAAAAACTTGAATTTTCTGTTTATTATATACATTTTTATCTTTTTTGACATTAAAATTTGAAAGACTTTCCCTTGAATTTGTGTACTGGCAGAATTTAAAAGAAAGTAGTCCAGCAAGACACCAGTGAAAATACAGAAAATATGTTTCACTGCAGTGAATATAAATTTTTACAGTGAAAATACGGAAAAAGAAAATACGCATTTTATTTCATCAATATTTCTCAATATTTCATTTATAAGTATATAATAAAATTCCTTATTTGGCATGTTTGGTAAACTGTCAAAGTTATCTGATTTTTTTCATGCAAATGAGTCCTAAATCAATATAAAATGCAAGGACTAAAATACAGTTACTTTTCGTATTCAAATACACATTTCTCTCCACATAAATGACACATACAAAAAAATGTCAATGACACTGTCCTTATACTGTATAGACATGCAACTGGGTTTTGATAATTGCATCAAGGCCAAATTGTCATATAACATTTCTATAGTAAACCAAAAAAAGGCAATGTTAAATTTTGTTTGAAAAATCATTGTATCATCCGGGTTTTAAAGTCGTCAAGGTAACGCCCGGGGTCGAAACCACCTCACCTGCTTGAGCGCAGAGAAGTATAGACTCCAATTATTCAAATCCATTTAGTGGCCTCTCCGTTCACGCAGGGATAAACGGTGACTACAATCATGATGCCTCGACCATTGAAGGCAACGATTAAACCACAAGGGGCAATCATTATATCGCGTCAAATAAGTTAACACATAAATCCGAAACAAGTTAAATTTTAGCGTTGCAGTACATTATTAGCACATCAATTCATTTTGACTGTTTGGCATGTGATACAGTATATAGAATATTGTTTTCATGTACTTCCTTATTAACAAATGAATTTAAATAGAGAACAACGAAATCCCTAAAGAACGCCCAAAACGACAAAATTGAAAACGACACTGGCTCGGTTTGATTGAGGCTGTTCATGGACGGTACTGGAAAGTGCAAGTTACCGCACACGCCCCTAGAATCGGCTATAGCAGAATTCAACATTTTAACATGAAAATGATATTTGGAATTTTGAAACATCGCCAGATGTGTCATCATGGAACATTCAATATGACACGTGTTTGCCATTCCATGAAAAGCGGCAGATGGTCCCCACTTCTTGTGAAAAGCGGCGTATGGTCACCACTTCTTGTGAAAAGCGGCGTATGGTCCCCACTTCTTGTGAAGTAAAAATAAAAGTTTCGTACTCTGTTGCATTTAATTAGAACATGTGTAACAACGCGTACGCCCCTAGCACCGTCTTATGAGGTTTCAATCACTTAATGTGTTGGAATCAAGTCTTACCCAGTTACTTTTGGTTTTTTACAGATGGTGAATTAACACCGTTAGATATCAGTGTAACCAGTTCACATAAAACAGAACTCTCGTTGTTTAGCATCGCTAGGGAAATCATAAGTTACGAAATTAGAGATGATAAATCAGACTTAAAAAGAACACATAACGCCCGTTCCTGACAAACAAACATGGATAGGGCCTTTCAAGAAATTATTTGCTTTTTTAAAATAATTTTTACTTACTTTAAGTGTTATGTTTAAAATGAAATATGATAAACAAGATCAACAAGGAAAGGCGGCGTTTAATGACATAATTCATTCCAAAACTATTTGTTTACTCAGAATCAGCTCAAGTGAAATATGATGATTTTTTATCTATTATAAACTTGAACCTTTGGAAACATTTAAAATCAGCAAAATTACATGACAATTACACTCGATTTGATAATGAGTCTGTTCATTAGAGTAAATGACAAAGTGCAACATTTCTCACGCCCCCTAGCCCCGGCTTGAGCATTACTCAATTTTCAACACTTAAAAGAGCTGAAATCTATGATCCCGAATGACCAGAAAAATATAATAACACTAATGTGAGGCCGTGTTTTCTTTCCTCAAACGAAAATTTAGTACTATTAAAACTCATATTCTAAAGAGTTATTTTCGGATACTGTCTCACATTCTAGATTGAAAGTCAATACAGTCCAATTGTTTGATTTTGTACAGCCATTTATTTTATTGTGGCTAATCTATATGAATTTACGTCATTTCAATATGAGTAATAGCAACTTTGATGAGACTTTGTCACGCAATATCAATATTGCATAATGTTAAAAAAAAATGTTGCAATAATGACAAATTCGTGTTATGTTGCTCATGTCATTGGTAATAAAATAGTACTTATCGTGAACGAAAGAAGAGATAAAACAACTTAAAACAGATTATTTATTTATTTATTTACTTTATATTTATTTATAATCGTTTTAAAATGATCTGTTCTCAGATCAAATCTTTATCGTGTACGAAATTTCCAGTATGATGATCTGAGGCTTATCTTTTATCGTTATTTACTCTTTAATTTCTGTGTCATTATCTTTTATTCAATCACAACAGAAAATGGAAACTTAAAGTACGTATCCGATAAAAATGTTGATGACGTATTATTCATGTTTATATCAAATATTTAGTATTCATTATTTGTTTTACGACGGAAATGACATATTCGATTCTAAGTAGACACTGACGTCATTGGCTGCTAGCAATATATATCATTACCGACAATTCATTATCTAGTTTTACACGCTTATCAATCTAAGACATTTATCTATTCTTTAGATGTGTGCATCGTTAACTTTTTAATTATCAAATAAATACAAAGATAATTAAAAAAAATATTGGCGCATCTCGTTGTTAATCTTTCTTTTATATTTTTGAGTTAAATCTATACAAATATATAAAGACGTTGTTTTCTTTGTTCTTAATAAAATACATGTAATACGATCTTCGAGAAATTAAAAAAAGAAAAAGAGGAAAAACAAAAACTTTAAAATTTATTTGACATGAATGAATAAGCATGCATATGAATAAAAATGTGTTTATTGTTTTATTACTTTGGTAGCAATAAAGTATCGTAAAATAATATACGATGATAAAATAAATAATGATTGTGGCTAGTACATAAGAATCAACCATATTTGCACAAGTTTTTACTTTATGACCATACGCACCTTTTATAAATTACGAAATAGCAAAACGTGTCTCATTAAGGGTCCCGTGAATATCACCATATAAACAATTCTGTGGATTTATCCTAACCCTATACGAACACTTTTAATACAATACGATACAAATCACTTTATTTTCAATTGTCACAGATTACATAATACACATTTAACATGTATCAAGCAATAACATGTGAACGAAGAGTAGCATAAATAATTAGTATGGGTAACAACATGATCAAAAATATTCTAATTAATTATGTTTTTGAGTTTTAGTGTTTCTGAATTCGATGAGGAAAGCGAACAATATTTGAAATATTTATTTAAAAGCGGTGAAATCCGCAGTTTTGAGTTCTTAATAAGCTTACAACAATAAAAAAACAGTCAGTGAACATACAGTAGTCAAACATTTATGAGTAAAGTAACCAATAATTTCAATTTTGGCATATGTACTGTCGATTGAGAATGGGAAATCTTACATTTAAAAGTACATAGGGGTGGCAGGAAAATAATCATATGCGAGAACTCATTACCAGGAAAAGTGGTGATTGAATATTATTTTGCCTGATAGTGCAGTGGTTATGTTACTTGTTTTGCATGCGGAAGGTCTTAAGTTCAAATCCCACAAGAGGGTAATACTTTTATCAGGCCCTTTGTATTTTATTATTTATTTTTTTACTTTCTTTTATTTTTAATTTCTATTCATAATTTTTTTACTTTACTTTTTATTTTAAATTATTAATGAAATAAAAAAAACCTTAAACCTATGTGGCACTCTCAGTCGCGCTGGCGCTGGCGCGTTCGTCTCCAGTGCCAAGAGAGTACCTCAATATGTAACTACCACGGAGAAATGGATGGCGTGGTTTTCACCAAGTGGCTTAATCGAAAGATAATCCCAAATCTTTCGGCACACACTGTCGCGGTAATAGACAAAGCACCTTATAACACTATTTGCGATACAAAAAAATGGATGATGTCCTACTAAGAGCGCAACAACATACACCTCAACAAAACATCCTAGGACTCGGGTGCTCGCAATAAATAGATGATTTTCGTTGCAAGCCCAAAAGCTCAATTGAATACCTGTGCATTGAAAAAAAAGGATTATTTAAAAAAATGAAAATGATGGGATTTTAACCTGCACCTGTATCATTGACACAGGCTATTCATAATTGTGTAATTGTAATGACATGGAATGCAGATGGTTGGAAAAAAAACCCAAAACGAAACAGAATAACAAACACATAAAAAAAGAAATTAAGATGGGGATAATTAGGATTAACAATCACCAGGTATGTGAAATTAACCAGTTCATGTGATTGTTATTAATCGATGATTTTTTTATGATAAATTTAACATATTAGCTAAGGTTTGTTAGGGTCTGGCTATCATTTGTGTTAAGTAATTCCTTAAATTTTAGTATATTTGGTCTATGTAGAATCTCTGGTTTTAGATGTCTTCTTTTAGTTCTGAAAAAGTTGCATATATACAGATAATGCATCTCATCGCCAATGTCCCCCAAGTTACATTTTAAGCACTGTCTTTGCTCATGGGGTTTAAAAGACTGATTCCAACGACCCGTTTCTACTGGGAAACGATGTTTATCAGTTCGGAAATGCTAACCTATATGAGAAAGAAAATGAAGGACGTGGATAGTAGCTTGAATGTTTTTGGTTGAGTGGACTGAAATATCTAATTATTCAAGATTTAAGAAACAAAAGTATCTGGTTAATAAGAATAATAAAGCAGAATAAGGATAGCGTCTTTACAAGTACGCATCATGAATGAAAACAATCTTTGAGATATGTTGTATTCACTTTAGATTAATATACAATAGTAAAATACCAAATATGTGAATATCCCACTAAGTTGAATGTACAAAAACGAAAATACTTGCTTTGGACCCCAGTTGGCCCGTCTTTGTGATAGTTGTCTTCTTAGAAATACTGCATGTCGTTCATCAGTTACATTTATTATATTTTTTATCTAAAAGTATATAATTGTTTTTGTTTCGAGATCTTGTTAACCAGAAGGCAAATGGTTAGATCTTACGTCTGATTTGAAAGATTATCATATCTTCAAGAAGTGTTCAATATATTCAAACCAGGAAATGTGTTGTATATTATACATTACATTGATTCAAACAAAACCCTGTATAATATCATTTGAAGTTGTGACAAAAACCTGCTTTTCTTACTTTATATTATATTCATGTCATTATTTTAAAGCAGTGGTGTATACAACAACAACAACTGTCCTTTAATTTTTTTTATTTACAATAACTCTCAGTTTGTATAATATACAAAAACATGAGCAAACCAAATATGTAAACATATAAAAGAAATAGGTCACTGTGATGCTTTCACAAAACAGAAAATAGATATATAACATAGGACAACAGTATAGATTTATGTTTGTAATCTGATATATCATATTTAAAAATCTAGCTTTTAGTTTCCGTTCTACAGTATTTTAAAAAAAATGTTTAGTACCGTTTGATAGAAAAAAATGTAACCTAATTGCGTAAACCGTGGGAAATCATTGATATTGTCTGAACAATAGCTTTTCAAAGGGGCATTTGAATGACAGATGGTCTATCCTAAAATAGATCATGTGGTTAAGGGAATTTCAGTGCTTTATTTGATTGGTTTATTCTTTATCACCGCCCCAAATGTTTCTGATATTGTTGAAACTAGAATTGACAGAATAGACATCGCAATCAAATTTTGTTTAATTCAGTATAACTTTCTCCTATTTTCAAATTTGATTTCTTACTTCTCCAGATTACAGATAATAATTTGAATTTATAACCCGTTTAGCTGAACTGAGACCCTCCAAAATAAAATCAAAATCAAAATAAATTAGCAAGGTTTTAATAAAAGGAGGATTAAAAAGCACAATGAGGAAATTGCAACTGTTACCTAATCAATGTCAGTTCGAAATTAATAGATCAAAACTCTGACGTTTTATTTGAATAACAATAGATTTAACCACAAACATCGACATGTGATGGTAAAATTCGTATTGTTATCCACTAATGTGATAGGGATCTATGCATATAGAGATTCAACATATGCCAAACGGGTGTCCTACAAAAGCACAAAAGCATAGGTAGCCAAAAAAAGTAAAATAAAAAAGCAAACATTATTCCAATTGATTCAATTGATTTTTGTTATTTAGAATGAAGTTAACATAATAAATACTTTATCGCAAAGCATTAAGAAAGCACAATTGTATAGAATAATTTGGAGTAATATGAATTAATCTAAATAATTTCATTTCAAATTAAATTAATAGGGATACAGGTACAGGGAGGGTCAAACTAGGATTTACCTATCTGTAAGTTTTACGAAAGTCTTATGAATTAAAAGACGATGTGAAATTGGTTTCCCACATCATTTGACATCAATGCTTCCTTTACAGTTTTGGGGAAGTAATCCGTTAACTTTGATGTTTCAGGAAAATAATTAGATTTAATATTTACAAAGGCATTTTGAGGTAGTTAAATGCTACGACTGATTCGACTTTCTATTTACTCAGCTCGAAATGCATTAAGAATAAGTTTTTAGGCATTGCATAGATACTCTGACATTTAAATCACCGCAGACGAGAATTAAACATTTGCGATTCATTTCAATTGAAACAAAACACAATATGATTTCTCTTTCAAAGTATTGCGTATAAAATAACAATAATTGTCAGTTTTCGTTCTTACAAATACAACAAACGTGTTTTTGATATGGATCAGTTCTTTTAGACATAAACGTCACGGAGTAGGTTTTATCTTTACTTTGAAAAAAAAACATAAGAAAGCACGTTGCCGTCTATATTTCAATTATCGCAAAAATAACATAAGCATAACTTTAAATGTATTGCAAATGGCACCAAATTACTCAATGCAAGACGGTTGAACTCTTATTTCAGATTATCTTATTGTACCTTTATTGGCTTGCAGCCACGGCTGCAAGCCATTTGTTTTGAATAACTTGTTCCGGTAAGGTGGTTTCCTGTTTCCAATTGTTAGTGCATGATTGAACGGGAAACCAGCTGCAATCGTACCAATCGCAACTTTTCGGCCTGTTCCTTCACTTTTCGGATAAATGATAATAGCCAATGTAGTTCCGATTGCAATCGTGACATTCGGGCGATTCCGTCATACTGCATAATCAGACGAAGTAATATTACGGAAATCTAAGCTATTTTAGTTACTTCGGTAAATATAAATAGGATTTCTATTTTTACTTGATTTATCGGTTTAAACCGTAATAAATTATAAACGAAATTGTTCCGTTTCAATTGTTTTTCAAGACGCAAAAGTTAGTTTCTTTTACAATTGTTTTTTGTCTGTATTAGTTTTATACAATAGAGAATGGTGACTGTAGTAGTATTCCGTCTTCAAAAGGTGGTCACGCATGATCGAGTTATATTTAGATCTACTGAACGCAATTCAACTTCTTGGTGAGGTAATCTAAAAATAGCCAATGCATATCATTAACCTTGCCACGTGCTGATCTACAGATAGCGCATCGTATTTGTGATCGTGTAACATAGTTGATACATGCTTATTAATTGGTACCACGTAACGAAGTATTTTAGTGCATTTACTTGTATATAAAGCAAACGAACGAATGATTTCTCTGCGAAAAAAGGGGAAATGAAATGTGCACACTTGTTTCCCTTCAGTATGATAATTGATCATTTTCTTTATTAGTTTTATACAATAGAGAATATATTTCAAATCGTTTTGACAAAAAATATTCGTTTTTCCAAAAAAAAAGCAACTAAATAAACCCTTTATGATATACAAATACCGTATTTCAAAAAAAATTGTGATAATAAATTGAGACAAAAAAAAACAATTTTAAAGGGTTGGGATGAAGGCACAACTGTGCAAGCCTTTCCTTTTCAAAGGAAACTTTATTTTAATGTTTTAAAGCTAGCAGAAAGCAAAAGATGCATAATATCGATGTGACATAATCTTATGTATGTTTCCAGACAAGAATCATTCGATGAAAATATTTCATGCCAAAATGGTAAATAAGCATGAACACGTGGTTGATTTCTTGGAGCAAACATCGATTTCAGCACGTATATATAGATATCAATCATGTCAATTGCTTCACACGATATTTATATTATGCTCCCCAATATTTCAACACATTCATTAACATGTTAGTTTCCATTTGAGACAGAAAAAAAGGAAATGTTTCAAATGTGAATATCTTCTTTGCTTATTCTTCAGAAAATATTGATAGTTATTATTACCTCTCACTATTTTTGTAATGTAAATTTCCAAATGAGAGGAATTCTTACAGTAACTGTTAATTTAAGTGTTTCACGTAACAGAACTTTTTCACAATAAAAATCTGAAAAATAAAACTATCAGTGTCCTTATCAAATATTTGTTTGGGGTAATAAAATAAACATAGCCTCGGGTAATAGCATTTTCCTCGGGGTGATATGTTTACTGTTATTCATCTATATATATTAAGTAAATTGTAAATACTAACCTTTTTTCTATTCGACAATATCATTATCGTATAAGCTTTATTTATAAGTATTATATAAAACAAATGTCAATTCAGCGAAATATTTTAATGTAAATTCCATGTAAAATCCTGATACGTGAAATCCTGATAATTGAAAACGGAAAAGATGTCTATCCTTTTCCTCAGAAATATATAGAACACTTTACGATTTAATGTACTTAACTTAAAAAGGTATTTCATAATAATTTACGTTTAATTGAGTATTTTAAGTTGCAATTGTCAATCTTTTCAAGATTCGGAAAGAAAAATCAGCGCGACTTCATTTAGTGAACACAAAATCTTGTCTTGGAAATCACTTTAATTGTAAATTTCGTAGACTTGTTTTTTTTTCAAAAGTCAAAACTATGAAAAACGAGATCAGAAAACGAAAAACATCTCCCGAAAGATATTACTTTTTTACACAATCTTCTGTCTGGGCCTAACTTTTGTTAAATAGTTTGCAATTAAAAGATAACGGCAGAAATACATATATAGATCTCTTATCAACTAGTTTATCTACTAGACAAGAATAATGTGATTCAGAGATTTTATGTCAAAATGTTAATCAACCTTAAAACCTCATTGATTTGTTGGAGGAAACAATTTCAGATCTTAATGTAAATGTAACAAGAAATCACATACATTGTAAGTTTGAAGCGATAGAAACGGATATTTAACGTCTAATCGGTTAATTATTTTAAATCTCATCTATATTCCTTTATCGAAACTAGAAGTTGGGCGAAGCTGAAACTGGTGGGAACAACAAGACCGCTGGAAGTAAAAAATCATTGGACTAAAGATCAATAAAAATCTCGAAAATGTTTGATCCCTTTGAAGAATTAATCACAATAAAACAACATGAAAATTGCAGACTCGGTTTGACTGAGTCTGTACATAAGGGATCACAGGGACCCAGCACAGTGTTCGGATAGTGTAAAAAAGTAATTATAGAAAAAAAAACTGTATAATTATATAATATATAGACAAGGGGTTGAACTCACCAAATCGGCCGAATGCCACTAGTCCAGTATAAGTCAAAACTGCAGTCATGTTTATGTAAACAATATACAGCTTTATATCAAATTGCAGCTAAATGACATCACTAGACGTTGACAATAACATTATTGTCCCCACTTAAACCGTTTTTGAAAAAAAAAACCGATATTTCGGATAGAATGTATTTTTGCTAGGTTGGACACGACCATGTAACCTGTCCCCACACGATTTTCTACGTGCAAAAATGAAATTTCAAACCATGCCATTGTACCAACCCGCAATAAATCGATGAAAAGAATTAAAAGAAACAACTTACCGCCGGAAATGGATTTTTAAATGCTTTATTACACCTGTAAACAACTAATTTCTTAATGTGAAAATGAAAGTTGAAATCAGCACCCATTGGCTATCACGTGACTGATTTGAAACGGATTATTACATTGGTTGATTAAAATACGAAACTGACCTGGTCACAGTATCGTCTAATCAAACGGCGTCTAACAACCGGAGCCGAGCATGTATCATGTGTTCAAAATGAATTTTAACGGATGAGTAATAAAAAGAACTGAATGTTTGCTATAATTAATTGGTTTTGGAACAATTCTCAGAAGTAAGTTGTTTCTTTTTTTGTTTTTATCGATTTATTGCGGATTGGTTAAATAACATGGTTTGAAATTGCGTTTATACACGTAGAAAATCGTGTGGGGACAGGTTACACAGTCGTATTCTATCCAAAATATCAGTTTGTTTTTCACAAACGGTTGCAGGGATGTTATATTTCCGATGCCTATAGATCGTTTAACACAGTATTGTTGTGTTTGTGGTATTTTAGTTCTATTTGGCTTTTTCTACTTGGGTGGTTCTAGTATTCTTTACCTGAATACTTTATAATCACCCTTAAGGATATGTAGCCTGCTTTTTTTAGCTTATCTGTGAAATCCAGGCTTCATAACCTCCGACCCTTTTCAAAATTCCATTTTGTTTAGTCCCCACCTATGTTTTTCTTGGAGAGGGCACAATATCTTTTTAAATGGGGACCATATGCCACTTTTCATGGAATGGCACTAACCTGTCACATTGAAGATTCCCTGATCACCGTCGTACATGTATTATCACTTCTGCAGATTTTTCTAAATTCAAAGTTATACCATTCATGTTTTAATGTTGAATATTGCTTTAGCTGGTGCTGGGGGCGTAGAATGCACTTTCCAGCATTGTTCGTGAACAGACTGAATCAAACCGAGCCTGTATTATGTTCAAATTGGCCGTGTTGGACATCCTTTAGGGATTCTATTTCTCCCTTTTTTAACACCTTCAAAAGTTTATGACATTTAATAATTTTTGCGATATCTATTTTAACCTGCAAAGAATTTTGTTTTCACGAAGTTGTGGGTTTCTATATTTCCTATTATGTATAAAATTTACCACCCCGTCCGTGCTTTGCCTTGTACCCAATCCTTCAGACTTTGCACATTTTTGTATGGCACTGACTTAAAATGTTGAAGAAGAATAATTCACCAGAAGCATTAATCACAACATAATTACGCGAGAATTGCAGACTCGGTTTGATTGACTCTGTACATGAGGGATTTTATATAGGTGCAACATCCCTCACACTTCCTATCACCGATATAAGCGGTACTCAATTTTCAACACTTAAAAGTGCCGGGATCAATGATCCCGAAGGACCAGAAAAAATATAACTAACACTACTAAGTATCTTATGTGCATAAAGCTTGTTTTGAGAAATTCAATTGTTCTTTTATTGTATCATATTCAGGGGTTACACCCCTTGATCTTGTCTTTCAGTTAAAACTTAAATAATACATTTTTTCATTAATTCGTTACATACGGAATTTTGCTTGGCCAGATTTTTTTACTTGCATTAAAATATCATCTGTGTGCATTTTTGTCTATTTTTTTTAAACACAGCAATACCCTTTCTTTACAAATCTTTCCTAATTTCTTGAGAAGAAACGTTTAAATCTTTTAAAAAAAAAACTAAAATAATTATGTTGCCTTGATGGGGATTACAACCCCTTACCTCTCATAAAGCATGTTACACTTGAACCAATATAATAAGAAGTAAACAGTCAGAAACCAAATGATTCTTTATTTAGAATTTTTATGAGGGTTTGAAATCGTTAAGTACCCTGCAATCATCTTATTATTTAATAAAGTTATGCCCCTTTGGTTTGGTTTCTGAATGATAACTTTTGAAGTTTATATTTGGCATATAATTTTATCAAAACTTTTGTTATTGATACTGTTATGTCCTTTTATATACAAATTGCCTAGGTTTATCAAAACAGATTAAGTGCAATCATTTTATTATTCATACTGTTATGTCGTTTTTATATACAAATGTTCTGTGAAGTTTTTTTTTGCCTGAAGGGTTATCCCATTATGTCTTTTAAAGATTATAATTATGTATGGATCATTCATATCACTGTGTAAATGAGTAATGTTAACAGTGATGGTTATTTCAATTTGACGTTGCCTTATGTGTTTATAATGCAAATTTGAATTTAATACGGCAAATTAGAAATGCAATTTGAAGAAAAATGAATCAAGTAAGTGCAATTATTTTCCATTGCTAATATGTATGTTTTTCTTTCACATTGAACGGACATTTCATCACTTGTGCCTTTTGCATTAAAATGTGCTGTCCATCTTAAAGGCATACACATATTTTAAAATTGTCTATCAGGTATATATTGCCCCGCATCAGGGGAACTCTTGGATTTACTATTTGATTGAAATGGTTTTTCTTTTTCGACGTAGAGAAAAGGGAGGCAAAAGGTATTTTATTTGCGTTGTTAGAAATTCACCTTTGGCAAATCGTAGGCGATTTATAATTTCGAGCATTTAAAAATACGACTTTCTACCTGTTAAGTAAATTGTAGCACCGTAACAAACTTTGATTGGATAAACTCTCTGTATAAATTCAATAAAAAGAGATAGAATTACATTACAATAGCCCATGGACAGATGTTTAAGTAGAAAATATATAGCAATTTGGTCTAATAAAGGTTAATGAATGAATATCAAACTTGAAATAAAAGAGATCAATTAATTATTAGTAGTGCTCACATGTAAGTCATTATCTAACGTCTACATTGATTTTTTAGAACCCGCTTTTCTTTTTAATCTTTTCTCTTGAAACGTTAGATCTACATATTTATAATTATTGTTTGTTTGTTTGTTTGTTTCATTTTATTCCTTTTCCCATCAGTATTTCAGTCATATAGGCGGGTAGTTTCTTAACCATCGTTCCTGGAGAGTTACACCAGTACTAGACTACCTTCCTCCGTGCTAAACTACCAAAGCATCTCCCGGGGATCGATCCCACGCCAGAGAGGTAACTGGATTAGAAGTCATGGACTCTAACCCGTCGACCACGGAGGCGGTACACATATTTATAATTATCGCTTTACTAGTTTACAGCATTCTGAAATAAAAATGTATTCCTTTTTTTGCATTCGTAAATAATTATACGGAAGCATTTCGGGGTAGTCGTTTTAGCCAAACTTTCTTATCATTTAATGTCTAAAATACGAATCATTATAAATATTTTCTTTGTAGACTATTAGCTGATTGCGAGCAACGAGTGATTTTTGTTTTATTTACACAAGTAGACATCCTCGAAGTAGACATATAATTTATTATATAAACTAATCAGTGTTTTTCTCAGTCAGAACGTTTGAATTATCAGCAAAAAATAATTTCTGTGGAAGCGTAAATATTATATATCTACATTCAGCGACTTCAGAGTGCATGATTTCTTTGCTTGCATTGTATGTCAAAGATAAAAAACCTCTCCTTTTTTGTAAGAACTCTAAAGTTCATGGACTTGAGCATACCAACATAAAATCGAATAGTTTCATTTTAAACTTGTTACATAATAAATTTGTTACATAAAAGTACAAAAAGGAAAAAGAAAACTAAATAAATGTACATACAATTTTAAGATGTAATGGTTTTATCTTAACCTCTGCACAAAATGACATAAAAGTACAAAAGGCAAACTCCTAAACGGTTTCAATAACAAGGAACCTTAACGAGATTATAAAACGCCTACGCTTTTACAAGAAATTAATGAGTGTAGACTATTAATAGATATCAATTGTCAGCAACTACTTGGAGAAGTAGAATAAAGAGCTCGTGTGTCCATAAACGCATTCAAATGTTTGCAAATTGTTTTTTTAATGTAAGACCTTGTTAATGTGACAGCAAATGTGACATTATGTTCGAGTTGTAGAATATAAACAGAACAGAACAAATATTTTATTAGTTTCAGATTTGAGCATACACTTTTGATCTTAACAGAAATACAGTATACCAAGGTATCACATAAACATAACAAAAGCTTTTATATTCTTAAATCCTTCCTTTACTTAGATTAAAATAAGGTAAACAAGATCCACAAGGAAAGGTGGATTTCAATGAACGCGACCCCCACACTACCCAGCAATAAGGACCAGCGGCCAGTAGCACAGAAGGACCCCAAACAAAACCAGGACGGGGAACAAGGCAGACCACGGCCAGAACAATCAAATCCAAATATTTTGACAACATTTTCAGAAAATTATTCTCTATATTTACGTGACCTTGACCTTTTCTATGAATATTTGAAATGTGAGTATTACAAAACAGAAAAGCATAGATGCATAAAAACAAGCAATGATCATAGTATTACAAGCAATTCATAAGTCCCCTACCGGTTAGAACCCCAGCAACATTTAAAGGGCCATTGGCCATTAACTAATCTTTCAAATTTTCTCTTTTTTAAGAAAGTTCTTGAAAAGTGATCACAGGAAACAGTTTTTATGATAGACAGACTGAAGACACTCTAAAGTTAATTTTTTAAGCATCCTTGTTACCAAAATATAACATTTTTAAAAGCAAAATTCTGAAAGAGGAGATAACTCTTGAAATAAAGATCCAAGATGTCATACATGATTTGTGTGTAACAGAGAACAATTAGTAATGAAGCTGTTCATAATGAATGGGTTTTTTTTTAATTTGAAGTAAAAGAAAGTTTAAAGAATGAATAAGAAAAATTTAAAGTTTAAGGGGGAGATAATTTTGAAAAAAAGGAACCTAGATTTTTTAACCTTGTCATATTATTAGAATGTGGGAGTTTGAAGTAAATCCTATAAGTAATGAAGAAGTTGGAGTAAAATATACAAATTTCTCGAAAAAATCTAAGTTCAAGGGGGGACATTATTCTGGAAATAGTCTTGCTTGAGTATTGAACCTTCTCACAAATGATTTGAGTGATAATAAGAAACATATATATGAAGTTTGAAGAAGATACATTAAGAAATAAAGAAGTTATAAAAAACACATTTTTTTCATGTAAGTTCAAGGGAGGCTTTTCTGATAAAAGTGCTAGAGTTAAAACCTGTCACATATGATGTGGTTGATGACCAGAAACTTATGTTTTAAGTTTGAAATAAATATCTTAAGAAATAAAGAACTTATAGTGAAAAAGCCTAAAAACTAGAATCAGAAATCTTGACAGGTTGCCGACGTTTAATAAGTATGACATCTCTCAATATACTCACTATAGTCAAGATTAAAATGATGTGTATAATTTCCATAGTACCATCTATCCATGTTTTAAGTTTCATAACAAATTTCAACTTTTTTTGACTCATCACAAATATTGTTATATTTGCCATGTTTTAAGCCTATTTGTTGCCATGACAACCATTTTATTCAAGATATGTAAAAAGAAAAAGATATGCATAATCTCCATACTGTCATCTACCCTACTCAAGTTTCATAAAAATATTTTCAGTACTTTTTGCATTATCGCTAGATCCAGTTTATGTGTAAAATTTGCCATATTATCAGTCTATTTGTTGTCATAGCAACCAGAATGTTCAACATAGGAAGAAAAAAAAGATGTGCATAATTTCCAGACTGCCATCTACCCATATTTTAAGTTTCATAAAAATATTTCAAGTACTTTTTGCCTTATCACTGGATCCAGTTTATGTGTAAAATTTGCCATATTTTCGGTCTGTTTGTTGCTATAGCAAACAGAATTTGCACCATAGGAAGAAAAGAACGTACATAATCATCATACTGCCATCTATCCATATGTCAAGTTTCATAAAAATATTTTCAGTACTTTTTTGCACCATAGGAAGAAAAGAACGTACATAATCATCATACTGCCATCTATCCATATGTCAAGTTTCATAAAAATATTTCAGTACTTTTTGCGTTATCGAGGGATCCAGTTTTGTGGACGGACTGACAGACGGACGGACAGATGGATGGACGTCCGTTATAACGGGACAGTAATAATGTGGCTACTCTATTGTTCTCTCTATTGTTCTTTTTAGCCACACAAAAGAAAATAGCCACATAAAAGCATTACGGGATGAATGACATCAAAGAGAAGGAACAGTTACCTATTGTCCCTATAGCCACATTATTACTGTCCCGTGAGAGCTGACTAACGGACAGAAGGACAGACGGACGGAGAGTAAACCTAAAGTCCCCTCCGGTAAACCGGTAGGGGACCAACAATTGCGTGCAACATTTGTGTCTAAAGAATTATTAAAACATCAGGTCTGACTGAATGATATGCAAAAGTTAATTAAATAAATATAATCAATAATTGCTCTTAAAAAAGTTTAAGGTACAACAGAAATTGAACCAAATGTTGTTTGCATACGAAAAGAAGAAACATCTCATTATGTCGATTGTCCTGGATTATATATCAATAGTGGTGTGCCAGTTCTAATGACAATAAGTGAAACTCTTGCTTTAAATGTCTTTCTTGTTTTAGAAATTGATTTATTAAAACCTTCTATTTCTTTCATAACTGAAATTTTAACATAATTAGTAACAATAAAGTTACACTCACATGCAATCATAGACTAAATTCTAACGTAGAAAGCTACAGATTTTTGCACAGGATTTCCCAAACGTTTTTAGCTTAAAAATATTTAATATTGTCTGTCATACTTTGAAGCCTGCATATCACAGATAAGACGTCAAAAGACAAATTTAAAAGGCAGGCACCATATCCTAAGAGTGACTATATAGAATTCAAGTAAGAGAACTGGAATTACCCAAGTCGCAAAAGGTCAAATAGAAAGAACTAAAATAAAGGTTGCATACCCTGTTTGATTTAATTAGAACAAGTGCAACACCGCTTACGCCCCTAGCACCAGCTGATGCGGTTTCAATCACTTTATGTGCTGGAATAAAGTCTTACCCAGTTACTTTTGTTTTTCTACAGATGTTGATTTTAAATCGTCTGATATCCGTGTAACCAGTTGACATAAAACAAAATTCTCATTGTTTAGCATCGCTAGGGAAATCATAAGTCACGAAATTAGAAATGATAAATCGGACAAAATTACACAAAACACCCGTGGCTGATAAACACACATGGAAAACGCCTTTCTAGAAATTACTTTTTTAATTTACTTATTTTTAGTATTATATTGGAAATGAAGACAAAATTCAAAACTTTATGTTATTCAGAATCAACTCAATATGAAACTGTAGAACATTTTATGAAGACATCATATTAATACGACTGAAAAAAAAAACTTGATATGAAATACCAGATCTTACCTAATGTACTTAAACGAAACCAAAAACAAAATTAACTGATATGCCATATCACTAAGAAGAAAAACATTGAACAGTATTTCAGGAAAAGAAACATTGCGAAATTACTTTTTTATATAAAATCAGCCTGTCTTATACTGAGAAATACATCATCATTGTATGCAAATTTTTACATTCTTTTAACTTTTCTTTCCTCAAATGGGAATTTTCGTTCTATCAAATCTCACATTCTAAAAAGTTATTTTCTATTTTCATAGAAATGTTCGCAATATATTGCTTGATTGACATGAAATCAATTAAAACGTGACTAGTATTGGTATAAAGGGAAGTGTACCAGCAATTCGAAAATATAATCTCAGACATTAATATTTGCAATTATTACATGACTGGTGCGTCACAGTCACTCCTACCAACATTATACAAAATAATGGTTCTTATTGTTTTAATATAAATAAAGTGTACTTGTATCGCAGAAACTTCAAATTGTTAGCAACATGAGTACACAATTTTTACTTTTCTTACCTATAAATGAGGAATATTTTCGTTTAATAAATCCACCATCAAAAAATTCTTTGTATTTTTTCTTAAATGTTCGCATTTTTATATTGTTTAGATTAAGAAAGAAAAAAGGCGTGATAGTAGTTGGATATAAAGGGAATGTATAAAAACCAGCAAATCAATTTCGAAGATTTTAAAATCTACATTAAAGATTTGCAAAGTTTTTAGAAATGGAAATGGATAGGTCACAAGTAGCACTGCATACCAATCTTTTGAGATATTGGTTCTTAATTTTTAAAGTGAAAATAAAGGTTGTGACATGCCCGTGAGATCCAAGAACTGATTAAAAAATAGATATTGTGCGAAAATACTTGCATTGGACCCCTGTTGGCCCGTCTTTGTGATAGATGTCCTCTTAGAAATATTGGATGTCGTTCATCAGTTACATGGTATGTTTTATCTAATAGAATATAATTGTTTTTTTGTTTCGAGATCTTGTAATCCAGAAGGTAACAGGTTAGATCTTACGTCTGGTTTGAAAGATTATCATATTTTAAAGAAAAGTTCAATATATTCAGACCAAGAAATGTGTTGTATATTATACATTACATTGATTCAAACAAAACCCTTCATTATATCTTTTGAAGTTGTGACAAAAACCTGCTTTTCTTACTTTATACTATATTCCTGTCATTTTTTTTTAAAGCAGCGGTGTATTCAACAACAACAACTGTTGTTTCTGATATTGTTGAAACTAAGCTTTTGTTATCGATTGGCAGAAGAGACATTGCAATTAAATTTTGTTAAAATCATTATAACTTTCTCCTATTTCCAAAATCGATTTACTACTTATCCAGATTTCAGATAATTGACTCAAAAACCCGTTTAGCTGAACTGAGACCCTCCAAAATTATAATTTAAATAAATTGACAAGGTTTTAATAAAAGGAGGATTAAAAGGCACAAAGATGAAATTGCAATGGTTACCTTATCAATGTCAGTTCGAAATTAATAGATCAAAACTCTGACGTTTTATTTGGATCTATGCATATACAGATTCAATTTCTGCCAAAAGGGTGTCCTACAAAAGCACGAAAGCAAAGGTAGCCAAAAAACAAAGTAAAATAAAAAAAGTAAAATAAAAAGCAAACATTATTCAAATTGATTTAATTGATTTTTGTTATTTAGAATGAAGTTTGCATAATAAATACTTTATCGCAAAGCATAAAGAAATCAAAATTGTATACATACTTTTGGAGTAAAATGAATTTAACCAAATAATTTAATTTCAAGTTAAATAAATAGGGATGCATGGACAGGGGAGGGTCAAACTGGGATTTACCTATTTGTTAGTTTTACGGAAGTCTTATGAATTAAAAGACGATGTCATTTGACATCAACGCTTCTTTTATAGTTTTAAGGGAGTCATCCGTTCGTTAACTTTGATGTTTAAGGAAAAAAAAATTTAATATTGACAAAGACATTTTGAGATAGTCAAATGATACAATTGATTTGACTTTCTATTTACTCAGCTCGAAACGCATTAAGATGTTTGTAAGCATTGCATAGATACTCTGACATTTAAATCCCCGCAGTCGACTAATTTAACATGTGCGATTCATTTAAATTGAAACAAAAAATAATATGATTTCTCTTTCGAAGTACTGCATATTTAAAAAATAACAATAGTTGTTAGTTTTCGTTCTTACAAATACAACAAACATAGTTTTGATATGGATCAGTTCTGATAGACATAAACGAAACAGAGTAGGTTTTATCTTTATTTTGAAAAAAATATAAGAAAAAACGTTGCCGTCTATATTTAAATCATCGCATAAATAACATAAGAATAACTTTAAATGTATTGCAAATAGTACCAAATTACTCAATGCAATTCAAGATGGTTGAACTCTTATTTCAGATTATCTTATTGTACCTTTAATTTAATGTTTCAAAGCTACCAGAAAGCAAAAGATGCATAATATCGATCTGACATAATCTTATTTATGTTTCCAGACAAGAATCTTTCGATGAAAATATTTCATGCCAAAATGTTTCATATGCCTGTACACGTGGTTGATTTCTTGGAGCAAACATCGATTCTAGCACGAATATGTAGACATCAATTATGTCAATTGCTTCACACGAACTTTATTTTATGCTCCCCACAACTTTTACACCTACATTAACAGGTTAGTTTCCATTTGAGACAGAAAAAAAAGGAAATGATTCAAACATGAATATTATCGTTGCTTGTTCTTAATTTACTTAAAATAATGTTAATTATTACCCTCACTATTTTTGTAATGTTAATTTCCAAATAAGAGTTATTTTTACAGTAACTATTAATTCAAGGGTACCATGTAACAGTACTTTTCCACAGTAAAAATCTGAAAAATAAAACTAACAGTGTCCAAATGAAATATTTGCTCGGGGTAATAAGATAAACATCACATAGTACCGAGTAATAGTATTTTCTCCGGTGTGATTTTTTACTGTTATAACTTAATAATATGTGTTATTATATAGTACTCAACGTTTGCTCAGTCCCATAAGTTATTTGCTATATTATCATAAGTATAAAACAGATTTCTTTCCAATTTTAAAAAAAATTCTGATTCAGCAATGTTTTGGGATAGTCCCCTAATATAAATCCGTGTTGACTAATCCGTCACAACTCGTCTAGGTAGCATGAAAAGCATGCACACCTATATTTTCATGTTTTTGATGGGATGTACAATCACATGTCTTTTGTTCTACGGCGATATTACCGGCTTATTGTCATTCAGTGGCTTATATCACTTCGATATGGCAAATGCTAACTTTAGGTGGCATTTGAGTCAAGCAGACTTATGGAAGGTTATATGGATGGTGCATCAGGGGCCACCACGCCAGGTTGATGCAGCGCTTGGTGTTCACTACACAGTCATCTCCAGAGCCTTTGAGAGGTACCGGCTACATGGTTAACTCGCCAGAAGGTCGCCAAAAGGTCACAACACCAACTCGGGACCAGCATTTGATGCACCTTCAGGCACGTCGTCAAGGCTTTCGACAGCAACTTCTCTTCGAAATGACATTGCTAATGCTGCGGGGGTCCGTGTTTCAACCCAGATGGTACGTAGAAGGTTGCGTGAAGGTAATTTGCGGTCGAAAAGACCTTGCATACGTATCCCCTTGACGCGTCGATATCACCAGGCCGGTATGGACCCTTAAGCATACACGGAGGGCCGTATAACACTGGAGACCCCTACTGTTCACTGGTTCTGCATAGACTTCATAGATAGGCTTGCTTAAGTCTGGAGACGACGAGATGAACGGTTTCAGACTGCAAACATTGCTGAGCATGACCGCTACGGCGGTAGGTCAGTTATGGTACGGGGAGGCATCAGCTGGGATGGATGAACCGACCTGACTGTGCTAAATAGAGGCACATTGACAGGTCAGCGATACATAGACGACATCTTAGACAACCAAATTAGGTTGTATGCTGGAGCAGTCGGCGATTTGTTCATTCTCATAGACGATAATGCTCGCCCCCATAGGACCAGGGTGGCCCAGGACTACTAGAGAGGGAGTCTATTTAGCGCATGGACTGGCCAGCTCGCTCACCCGACTTAAATCCAATAGAACACATGTGAACTGAGCTGCAGGTTAGAATTTCAGCACGTCCGCTGCAACCCAGAACCATCCAGGAGCTTGGAGATATGTTGGTCCAAGAATGGGCAGCCATACCCGTTAGAACGATCAGAAACCTATTAGGGAGTATGAGAAGGCGCTGCCAAGCTGTCATTGATAGTCATGTGTCACGCACGGTATTGAAGGCCTGTGGTCAAGAATAGGCATATTTTTCTCTTTTAAATAGATTTTGATAGGTAAATTACAATAAAACAATAAAAAGTGTTTAAAGATGTCCTTTGGTGAAAAAACGTGATTTAGAAAGTCGTTTTTTCCGTAACGCGATCGGTAAATTCCGTGATTTTAACTGATGACGTAAGAATATCCCTCACTAACTTTGTTAGCCTTCACATCAGTAATACTTATGTGTAAATAATTCTCGTTACATGTAATACATCAAAATATCTATTGTTTCGTGTCATTTAGCGTATTGTACAAGTTTTGGTTTTAAACAAAGATTATGTAAAATAAAGATTTTCTCATGATACTTAAGTGCTCTATCTGAATAGGACCATAAACACCGCATATTTTTAAACACAAATAGCCATTCAATTATTCAACTGGATTGTAAACAATCAAATAAAAAAATAAATAAAACAGAAAAAACATCCTCAAGGCTCTAATTTCTTTTACAAACTATGCACTTTAAGGAGTATAGTTACTTAGTATATAATTTTTTAACTTACATAATATATCAACTACACGTATTCACTTTGAAAGAACTTTTCAAATGATCAACATCCTCTATTTCGATAAATTTACAGACGTATTTTTTCTATCTTAATTTTTATATTTCTAACCGTGTTTTTTGTGTCTTTCTCACTGTGGGGGGAGGGGGGACATCAGACCTGACAGTCATTTATGTTGCAATCCAATGAAGTTATTATCCGAAGGATAATTTCTTTTCATCGGTAATAAGAAAATTAGAACTGCACTGACCACGCCACTCAACTTTATTGCATAATGACTTCATACGGTCAATGAAATACAAGGTTATCATCCAATCAAAGACATAATATTTCATATCTATTTAAATGTTTATTCATTAATGTTACCAATTTTCAGTTAGTCTGATACAATTTAAGGCTTAAAATAATGAAAACCGGGAGTACGAGAACTTACATACATGTACATAATTATGGGAGCATAAAAATGGCACTTCTAAAAAAGTGTTATGTTTAATAAATCAAAGGAAGCGGTTATTGTTTAAAATATATATTCATGTTGGAGTAAAGTGATA
The DNA here is from genome assembly GCF_026571515.1 of Ruditapes philippinarum. Classification (NCBI taxonomy): domain Eukaryota; kingdom Metazoa; phylum Mollusca; class Bivalvia; order Venerida; family Veneridae; genus Ruditapes; species Ruditapes philippinarum. The sequence goes on from NW_026857242.1 coordinate 259,814, forward strand.
TTTTTATGTTCGATATGTAAGTTGTGATTGTATTTCGTTAAATTAACTCACTTTATAAGTTGAACACAATAAAAGGGATAGGATCGTCGAATTCATAGTCGTTTTTTGAGGTAAAAAGTGATTTTGTTGGTTGATCAATGTGGCCATACCACGTGACTTTTCGGGTACGGAGCACGCCGATTTTTCACGCGGTTCAGGTATGTTTTTTTATCCATAACTTATTTATTACTCAACCGATTTTGATCAGATAAGGCGCAGAGTAACCGTAATTATATCAGCTTTCCACGGTATATCAAAATTCTGAAAACCCCTGAATGGTTTTTGAGAACATTCGAGTACAGTTTTCTTCTCATAGCCGGGGCCGAGGGGAACGGTACACACTCATTTGTCATAACAAGCGATTTCTAGCAAGTCATATGTTTTTGTCACTATTTCATAGAAAAATACATGTTAAATCTGATATATTTACTATGTCCAATGTATCGAGTGAATGCAGTGATGTTTTAGCATATTTTCATAAAGTTATGTTGAAATGGTACGGAACACACTGTTATTTAAAAAGATACGGTACACACACAATTTCTGTCTTTGAAATAATTCTAAAATAAAATATATGAAAATTTAATTTAAATTATAATGCGAGTGATTGTTTTCATAGTTTTACATTTTATTAATTTAAACAAGAACCCTGGAACCTGTTTTGCAATGTATCATTATGCTTACTTCAAGTGTTAATATGTATTTGTGCATTATATGCTTAACATTTACAACCTCCATGTTATTGTCCTATTTAAAATCACCAAAGGTATGTTAAACACTTCGATCTTCACAGAATCATGTAGCTGCTTTTAAAATGATTGTTCTATAGAAAACAATGTTGTTATAATGCTGTGTTTATTGTTGTTGTTGTTGTTGTTTTTATTTCTTTTAGTTTTAGTGAAGTGTAAGATATGTCTTTTTGCTTCATCCTGAGAAAATAAAACAAGGTCATGACCTAAATCGCTGAAAAATATCATTACTTGATAACATTATATATATTTATATTTTGTTAATAATAAGTAAGTCACTAGGTACAATTTTGCAATATCATGGTCATGTTTAATTAAATCAAAGCACAGAAGGCGCTGAATTTGTTTGGGACTCAGAATGTCAGAAAGGTGAAGGTTGTGAGATTATAAACCAATTTGTTTTTGTATAGTGCCACCAATGCTGTTTCCAGTGTTATAACTGTAGTAAATTGGCTATAAGGCTTATTGCAACACTGATATTCAATTCAATGTTTATTTGGCTGAAACAATAAAAAAAAAAACACAAAAAAGCATGAGTTGCCTTAACTGGGATTTGAACTCCGGACATCTCTCTTCCTAAACGAGCGTGTAGGACCCTCGACCACGGGGAAGTTATAAGATAACAGCTTGAAGAAAACCATATCATTCTAAATTAGGGTTTGTAACCCTTATTCATTTCGTTTAACACTGATGTAAATAATCATGGAGCTTAATATTACATGTATATCTGTAAAGAATTACACAATATTTACACAATATATCTGGAACTACTTTTATTTCCCCGAAAAGGCTTGAAAATTCATGCGCCTGTCATTTGACTATCTTTACGCAGTGATCTCCCCTTATTGTTTGGGCGTTAGAGTACTTATAAAGGAAAGTAACCGCTTCGAGGAGTTCGAACTACTTTCTGATTTTGCAAATAAGCATATCAGAGTCTGAAATTTCGCTACGATTATTTGTTTGGTCTGACGACCCAAACAAATAAAAATGTAGTTGCCATGTCTTAAAATTTTAATGTTTAAAAAACATGAAGCTTTAAAAATAACTTTTAATTTAGGTAATATAGGTCATTTTTGGTTTGGTTTCACGGCTCTCCAAAACTGACATGATCATGTAGCGACTTTCCAGTTTTACAAGTGCCCCTTTAGGTATAAATAAAGTTACGAACGGGCACCTGAGTAGAACGACCGACGTTCTTTACGGTAGTTAGATAAAAAAAATCGAAACATCGAAGTCACATGTGGTCTCGTACCCACTTCATGTAGTATATAAAACAGAACGCAGCCTCCATAATCCATAGCATTTGATTGACAAAATGGGTATTATTAAAATATCATTTTATCTTTAACACAAACACGCAAGCACACATATCCATGAACTCATGTTTTAAAGCATATTTAAATGAAAGTTCAAGACAGGCATAATTTTACCAAAATTTCTTACATGTATATGTAACAAGGTTACCTTGTATAAACTACGTAACGGTTACGTTATATAACAGGCCTTGTTCCCATATGGGTTCTTCAAATTATCCGGCTTTTAATTCTGATTGCACGTAAAACTGCGGAATATCTTTGTCCATAAGTAGATAATTTGATAATTTAAATGAATGCAGTTAGTTTGGGACCCTGGCAGATGATTCATATCATGTGACAGAAAAATACTTTAAACTTTCCTTGATTTAAAAAATCCACTTGCACCAAAACCAGCGTTTTTTTCCAAATTCGATTATTTAAACAACATTTTGCAAGGAACATATATTTCCAACTTACTCCTAACTTCTGGTTTGTTTTTATATTCATACTAGGTTTAGACAGTCATTTATATATTCGAACAAATAAATTAAATGAAAGAATAATCGCACATAACAGATGTCCATGAATTTCACCATTCGTTTTATAATCCGAAAAAAATATACATAATTATTTCAAATGAAAAACAAAACAAAACAATATTTTGAATGTCTACCGTATCCCTCGCTAAAATATTAATATTTTACAGCCAAATATTAATTGCTCAACATTTAAAATCGAATTTTGCGCGACGTAATGTTCTTTTATTTTTTTAATAATCCTGTTTACATCAAACTGTACTCATAATAATACATTGCAAAACAGGTCCCAGGGTTCTCGTTTAAATTAATAAAATGTATAACTATGAAAAAAAATCACTCACATTATAATTCAAATTAAGTTTTCATATATTTTATTTTATGATTATTTCAAAGACAGAAATTGTGTGTGTACCGTATCTTTTTAGATAACAGTGTGTTCCGTACCATTTCAACATAACTTTATGAAAATATGCTAAAACATCACTGCATTCACTCGATACATTGGACATAGTAAATATATCAGATTTAACATGTATTTTTCTATGATATAGTGACAAAAAACATATGACTTGCTAGAAATCGCTTGTTAGGACAAATGAGTGTGTACCGTTCCCCTCGGTCCCGGCTATGAGAAGAAAACTGTACTCGAATGTTCTCAAAAACCATTCAGGGGTTTTCAGAATTTTGATATACCGTGAAAAGCTGATATAATTACGGGTACTCTTCGCCTCATCTGATCAAAATCGGTTGAGTAATAAATAAGTTATGAATAAAAAACATACCTGAATCGGATGAAAAATCGGCGTGCTCCGTACCCGAAAAGTCACGTGGTATGGCCACATTGTTGATGTACTTATCTTAAAAATGTATTTTATGATAAATAAAGTTTCATCGAGTATTCTAAGTTGCAACTGTCAATTGTTTCAAGATTCGGAGAGGAAAATCAGCGCTATTCCATTTAGTGAATATGATCACTCCGCTCAAAATCTTGTCTTGAAAATCACTTTAATTCAAAATTTCGGAGACTTGTTTTTTTAAGTCAAAACTATGAAAAACGAGATCAGAAAACCAGAAGCATCTCCCGAATAAAATTACTTTATTGTACATCACTTCTGTCTAGGTCTTACTTTTGTTAAATAGTTTGTACTTTTACAGATAACGATATAAATATATATATATAGATTTCACATCAACTAGTTTATCTACTAGACAAGAATAATGTGATTCAAAGATTTTGTGTCAAAATGTTAATCAATCTGAAAAACCCCATTGATTTGTTAAAGGAAACAATTTCAGATCTTAATGTAAATGTAACAATAAATCACATACATTGTAAGTTTGAAGCGATAGAATACTTAAAAGAAAAGAATATTTAAAGTCTAACCGGTAAATTATTTTAAATTCATCTATATTTCTTTATCAAAACAAGACGTTTGACGTAGCTGAAACTGGTAGGAACAACGAGGCCGCTGGCGGTCAAAATTATTGGACTAAAGATCAATAAAAATCTAGAAAATGTTTGATCCTTTTGAAGAATTAATCACAACAAAATAACACGATAATTGCAGACTCGGGTTAAATTAAGTTTGCACATGAGGGATAATGAAAAAGTTTTAACTTCCTTAATGCACCGTAGTACCTGCTTGAGCGGTACCAAATGTTTAACACTTAAAGTGCCGGGATTAATGATCCCGAAGGACCAGGAGAAAAATAACAACAATGAAGTGAAGTACAGGGCAATTTTTTTACAGCTGCACATGGTACTTGACACCTGCTATTATGAAGTATTCATGGGCAGTACTGTCCCCGTTCATGGACAGTACTGGGAAGTGCAAGCCCGTTCATACATCAGGGATGTTATATTTCCGATCCTTATAGATAGTTCAACAGAACATTATTGTTGTGTTTGTGGTAGTTTAGTTCTATTTTGCTTTTTCTACTTGGGTGGTTCCAGTATTCCTTACGTGAAAGCTGTATAATCGCCCTTAGGATATGTAGCCTGATTTTTAACTTTGTCTTTTGACAGTTTATCTGTGATATCCAGGCTTCATAACCTCTGATCCCCTTTTAAAATTCCATTTTGTTTAGTCCCCGCCCATTTTGTTCTCGTTTTTTTTGTCATTTCTTATTACGGGACCATTCACCGCTTATCATGGAAAGGCACTTACGTGTCACATTGAAGGTTCCATGATCACCGTCGTATGTACACATCTGCAGATGTTTCTGAATTCAAAATTATACCATAACATGTAAAAATGTTAAAAACTGCTTAAGCCGGTGCTAGGGGGCGTTGACAATAGCATGCACTTTCCAGCACTGTCCATGAACAGACTGAATGAAAAAAAGTCTGCAACATTTTCAATTTTGCCGTTTTGTAGTTTCTTTAGGGATTCTATTTCTCTCTTTTTAACACTTATAAAACGTTTTATGACATTTAATAATTTTTGCGATATCTATTTTAACCTACCAAGAATTGTGTTGTCACGAGTTTGTCGGTTTCTATAATTTCCTATTATGTATAAAAGTGATCGCCCCGTCCGTGCTTTGCTTTGTACCCAATCCTTCAGACTTTGCACATTTTTGTATGACAATTATCTAAAATCTTGAAGAAGGATAATTCATAGGAAGCATTAATCTCAACACAATTACGCGATAATTGCAGACTTTGTTTGATTACGTCTGTACATGAGGGATTATGAATAGGTGCAACATCCCTCACACTTCCTACCACCGGTTTAAGCGGTACTCAGTTTTCAACACTTAAAAGTGTCGGGATCATTGATCCCGAAGGACCAGAACAATATAACTAACACTACTAAATCTGTTATGTGCATAAAGCTTGCTTCGAGAAGTTCAATTATTCTTTTATTGTAACATATTCAGTGGTTACACCCCTTGTTCTTTTTCTTTCAGTTAAAACTTAAACAATAATTTTTTTCATTTATTCGATACATGTACATACGGAATTTTGCTTGAATTTTTTAAATTTAAATATCATCCGTGTGCATTTTTGTGCTTTTTTTTAACACAGCAATACATTTTCTTTACAAAAAAAAAACAACTAAAATAATTATGATGCCTTGATGGGGATTACAACCCCTTACCTCTCACAAAGCATGTTACACCTTGACCACGGGTTTCCAATATAATAAAAAGTAAACAGTCAGAAACCAAATGATTCTTTATTTAAAATTTTTATGAGGATTTGTAATCATGAAGTTCGATTTTCCCTGCAATCATCTTATTATTAATAAAGTTATGCCCATTTGGTTTGGTTTCTGCAAGACTTCAGCGGTTGTGTTTATATATGGCATATAATTTTATCAAAGCTTTTGTTATTGATACTGTTATGTCCCTTTATATACAAATTTTCTGTGAAGTTATTTTTTGCCTGAAGGGTTATCCCATAATGTCTTTTAAAGATTATAATAATGTATGGTATGGTTCATTCATTATTTCAATTTGACGTTGCCTTATGTGATTATAATGCAAATTTGAATTTGATACGGCAAATTGGAAATGCTAGATAATATGTTTTTTTAAGTAAAATGAATCATGAATCAAATTGTGCAATTATTTTCCATTGTTAATATGTATGTTTTTCACATTGAATGGACATTTCATCATTTTTGCCATTTACATTAAAACTGTGCTGTTCATCTTAAAGGCATATACATATTTTAAAATTGCCTATCAGGTGTATATTATCCCGCATCAGGGGAACTCTTGGATTTATTATATGATTGAAATATTTTTTCTTCTTCAACGTAGTGAAAATGGAGGCAAAAATAATTTTATTTTCGTTGTTAAAAATTCGCTTTTGGAAAACGAAGCGTTTTATATTTTCGAGCATTTAAAAATAAGACTTTCAACCTGTCCAGTAAATTGTTGGACCGTAACAAATTTTGATCGGATAAAACCTCTGAATAAATTCAATAAAAAGAGATAGAATTTCATTACAATAACCTATGGAAAGATGTTTACGTAGAAAATATATAGCAATTTGGTCTAATAAAGGATAATGAATTTGTCTAAAACTTGAAGTAAAAGAGAACAATAAATTGTTAAAGGTGGTCACATGTAATTATCATTATCTAAAGTATAAATGGTTTCATTTTAATTTTTGCAGGATTTTAATTTCTGCACGAATATTTGTTACATAAAAGTACAAAAAAGAACAAAAAACACTAATATACATACAATTATAAGATGTAATGGTTTTATTTCTTTACTTCAGCACGAAATAAATTTGTTACATAAAAGTACAAAAGACAAAAGACTAAACAGCTTCAAGAACAAGGAATTATAAAACGCCTACACTTTTACGAGAAATTAATGAGTGTAGACTATTTATAGCCATCAATTAACAGCAACTGCCTAGAGAAGTAGAATAAAAGTTTCTGTTTCCATAAACGCGTTTCATAACGTTTGTCAAACGTTTGTATTTTGTTTTTATGGCAGATCTTGTAAATGTGACAGCAAATATGACTTTATGTTCGAGTTTTGGAATATGAATATTTAAAATGTGGGTATTGCAAAAACCATAAGCATAGATGCATAAAAACATTTGCGTAACACTTTTTGTTTAAAGAATTATTAAAACATCAGATTTGACTGAATGGTATGCATACTTTAATAAAATAAATGTAATAAATAGCTGCTCTTAAAAAAGTTTAAGGTACAGCAGAAATATAACAAATGTTGGTTGAATCTTAAAAAGGGAAACCGAATATGTCGAATGTCTGTGTGCTAGTTCTAATGACAATGAGTAAAACTCTTGCTTTAAATGACTTTTTGTAGTATTTAAACCTTCTACTTCTTTCATAACTGAAAAAATAACATAATAAGTAACAATTAAGTTACACTGACATACAGTCATAGACAACTTTCTTAGAAAGCTACAGACATTTGAAAAGGATTTGCCAAACGTTTTAAGCTTTAAAAAATACAATTTTGTCTGCCATACTTTGACAACTATAGATTGGAAAACCTTGGACTTTTGTCACGATGTAAAACATATTGTTTTGTCTAGGAATTATGTAAACAACAAAGCACACAGTTTGATCGTATGTCAAATTTGATAAATAAGGATGGTATAAAGAAGAGTTCAATCAATTCATTGTAATGAAGAACGTCTCGTCTGATACGCCAATACATATATAGATCAGAATGATCAATACAATAACATTTACATTTTGCACGTATAGTTTTAGCAAAACAAATTTATTGATGGAATTGAATCGCACGCCAAAATACTACTTTGATCATCAAAGATCTACTGTACATCCTCAATGTTTCCAAAATGTTCTCAGCTTATAAAGCTAAGAGACCTTCGTTTCTATAGAACAGAGAGACCTGCACTGTTGTTATGACACTATCGACATAAAATTATATAAGAAAAAAATATCATATCTTGTTTCAACAACTTATAAAGCTGGATTATTCTATTGTGTTATAAATGATTAAGTTACAGACTTTGTCTACGATATTTTGGGACAACCCTCATACATAGAGTTGTATCCGAACCAACAATTTACGATGTCTTTATTTTAAAGAAATACACAATTCTACCCTGCAAAACTTAACCCTGCACTACTTTGACTTTCGTTTAACAGAGTAACGTATACATGTATCATGTTTCAATAACACGCATTTTAGTATATTGTTGTTTGTCTAGGAACCATGTTTATAAAGAAATCAGTTTGATCAGATGTCAAATGTGATATATCAAGATGGCTTTGAGGAGAGTTCAATCAATTCCAAGTACGGACGTCTGAGACACAAATCTATACAGATGAGATTAATCAATCCAAGTACATTTGGAATGACATCAATAACATTCGCAATGTATTGTTAAATTATAAGTATTTCGTAACAGAATCGATTTGACAAGAAAAGAAGCGTAAATTACATATAACTGCTGTTTACCGTGGTATTTGTTATGTTTATAGATGTTCATTTACAAACATGCTTACATATATAAAAGTTACAAAATGTAGAAAATAGAAAACGGACAGGAAAATGTGCATTTGCTTTATTCAGCAATTTGAAATGATGTGATTGACAGTATAAGATAACCAGACGCAATATACGTATATAGATATTATATTGTGCAGTTAATATCACCAAACAAGAGTAATAGTATCTTATTTAACGGTTTCGTGCCAAAATGTTAGTCAGCCACTATAATTGATTGGGCTGTTGTTGAACACAAACATGCGTATAAACACGATATACAGTCACATTATTAAGTAAGCTTTCGTAAGCGTTTTATTATAAACAGAACATTGAACATAAAAACCAGTTCACAAAAAACGCAGCAAGCAAATATATCTTCTAATTGGCATGCATGTATCTTCTTCGAAGATAAAACTTTATGTACATTTACAATTGTATCACGGTATGGGACCGTACACCGGACATAGTCTTGCTTTGTTTATAAACAAATCGGAGGGAATGACCAGAGGTAAGAAAAAATCTATTTCTTAGCTCATTTGACACTACCAATTTGACCTGGATAAGATTTTTTATTTCCTTTAATACATGCTAGATATGAAACATATACACGTATCAGGAAAATGTGAGTACATGAGGAGAGTTTTCAGAAAACTGCCGATTCATATTTGTTTTTTATTTGGACGGGACTTATAAAGAAGCTAGATTATTTTGTATTTGGAGAAACAATTTCTTCCATGAGCAACGGTGATTTATTTTTTCAAAAAGTACATCAAGTTTTTCGCGTTTGTCAAAAACTGTGGTAGTAAAATGATTTGTGATTAGATTCAGATTGATTAACCCTTTTTAATACTGATAAAAGTGAAACAATTAAGTTAAATTTTCCGTTTATGAGTTTATGAGTGCTTGTATTATGAAAATATTTGAGTGTTTGACTGCATTCACCAATATTGCACTAGTTTACATATTTTCTTTCCAAATCTTTCTTAGACATAGATTTCTGTTATAAAGTATAAGATGTTTACCTATTATTTTGACATGTTGCTTCGTGTTTTGGTCTACTGAATAAAATTTAAAAATAAAGTAACAACTTTCGTTAACAACTTTTTTAAGCATCTGGTTTTATTCATTCTTTTATTATCTTGAATTTTTCTGTTTGGTATTCGGTAACAAATATTTCAATAAAAGCAATGAAATCAAAATTACAGCAGTAAGTAAATGATGGAATGTGTAAACAAATTATGACTTTAAGTGTACCATAAGCAGCACTATTTGACTTTGTAATCACTGTAATTAATATTTAAACGCACACGTTAACCGTTTTAGCTATTTCAGTCTTACTAAACAGTGGGTCTTTCACATTTTGTTGACCTCTTAAATGAGGGCAATCAACACTTCCGTTGTAAAGACATCGATCAAAACAAATTAGATTGTTTAAACAAGAATCTATATAATCTCATGCTATTGATAATATGATAGAACCCTATGTTTTCTTATTTTATATTCCTTTTTTTCTCAACTTTACATAGGACAAACTGCAACATTTTATATTGAAAAAAGTTGTTTTCGATTGTCTTATAAAGATTAAATGATCGTGGCCGTGTTGTTAATCGGCGGACTCGTAATCTAATGATCGCTGGCCGCATGGATTCGAAACCCGACCAGGACAAGTTCCTTGAACAAGAAACTTAACACTCATCACTCAGAACTGTTTGGTTCCAGGATAGTGTTTATATAAGCGTATAGATTCCTACACAATTTGAAATGACATTTCTGCGAGCGTGGTGCCATTTTTGTATAAGATTGCAAAAGTTGAATAGCGATTTACGTATGTGTGTTGTCGCATAACAACAAGAATCTTATTATTTTTATACAACACCATGATGTGTGGTTAAAATGTTTTCAAAACAAGGTAAATATTTCGGATGGTTTGAAGATGAACGTGAAAAAGCGTTTTAATTTTTAGCATTTAACACAGATGTACAGATTGTGAAGCATTACGCCTTTACCTATCTTAACTATTTAAAGAGAAACTTTCTTACAAATCTAAAATATAAATATTTTTAGTCATGAAAAAATCAAAACATTAAAACAGTCATACAATAGAAAAAAAACAGAATCCCTAAAAACGCCCAAAATGGCAAACTTTGTTAAAAGGAATCCCTTAGGAACACCAAAACGGCAACATTGAAATGTTGCAGGTTCGGTTTGATTTAGTTTGTACATCGACGATACTGGAAAGTGCAATCTACCGCCCACGCCCCCTAGCATCGGCTAATGCAGAATTCAACATTTAAACATGAAAAATGGTAAAATTTTGGATTTAGAACCATTAGCAGAAAAAACCTTTCTATTTAGTCAAAACATTTAAACTATCACAATTTAAAAAAGTAAAACAAAGTATTAACAAGTGTAACCTTTATTTTACTTACTGTTCATGAATGGGTGAGTAAGCTATATTTTACACTTAGTTTAATTCCGCTTACCATTTCTTTGCTAAATTATATAACTATTATATAAATGATAGAAATATACATTTTTACAGGATTGTCTATCGATTTTGACATTTAAGTTTATTTTACTCTTTTGTGGGAGTAACTCGTTAACATTGATGTTCAAGGAAAACTAAAATAATTATATTAAATAGTGACAAAGACATTTTGAGATAATTTGATATTGATTCCTCTTTGTCGAAGAAAATTCAAAATATGTTCTGAAGGTATTCCAATAGCATTCTGACATTTTAAACAACAACAAAGACGAAACGTTAGACATAAAGTAGACATCAGTATTCTACCAGTTTATGTAAACTAAAACAAGAACTAATATGGTACTTCTCACCAAAACATTACCTTTTTCAAACAGATGCTAGGTTTCGTTCTTACCCACGTAGAAATATGTAATTTTAATAGCGGCCAGCTCATTCTGTTATGAGTAAATAGAGGTGGAATTTACTCTTTATACAAAATACTGAAGACACAGTCAATATAGATCGGGGCCTCCGTGCCCAATTGGTCAGGTCGTTGACTTCAAACAACCTTCCACTTACCACTGTGGGTCCGAGTCCCGCCAGAGATTTTGAATTATTTTATGATAGAAAGCTATGCAGCAAGCTTACTGAACGCCGGTGGTTATACTCGCCTGAAAAAAAAACGTTTTAAGGAAAAGTTTTGCATAATCTAAATCTTGCATTAAACATTAAACATTTTTGTGTACAGAAGACCTTATGAATGTTTTTGATTTCTGTATTATAAGGTATGTATGTTGAATACTGCAGAAAAATACATAAGCATACCTATATGTTAAACAATCTTAGTTATCAATATAATTGATAAACAATTAAACAATTGATATTTTGCTTTTTTTTTAAAAAAATTAGGGATAGCATAACAGCCGGGCCATATGCACGAGACCGAATGACATTTTTATAATTTATCTTAGTTCATAGATTTTTTATTCTAGTTATAACACATTCAAGACACTTAGATTCATGGTCGAACTTATTAATTTAATCATCAATTTGTATTATTGATAAAGTTGATATACCGGTACATTGATTTCAGTAAGAAATATTGATGTTTATCTTGCCAACTTCAAAGGACGTCCTATATTACTTTATTGCTTAAGATCGGAAATTATATAAATTACTCTAATTGGAGAAAGACGTCAGTCCTGACAGAGCAAGGATGCATGTTAGTCTAATTAATTAGACTCTTAAAGGCTTGTACACAACGTACAATCAAATGGGCAGACAGCCGTTCAACCGTCGACAGCCGTACCGGTATATATATGCTTTTATATATCAGGACTATCTATACAAAATTTAAATAATAAGATTGTTTACAAAACTTGGTTTATGCACTTTTAAGTCACATACTGAGTAGCTGCCTTTAATCACTATGTGTGGCTCAACGGTTTAGATTTACCACAATTACTATATATAATTAAAATAATCTATAATAATATATGCCTCGGAACAAGTTACCTTGCCCGTTTGTGCCTGAAATAATGCACGGAAGGGCACCTGAGGTCTTCGCTGGAACGTCGCCGAATGACCTATACTGTGTCGGTGTGACGTAAAACCAAAAAATAATCCAAGTTACCTTATCCGTGGCCATTCGTGCCAGTGTTGAAGAGTCTACCCCTCGCTTTCGTAGAAATTCCTCGATGTGAGACCCCATCGTGTATACTGAGGTACATTAACGGCTTATTTCATACTAAGGGAAGTAACTATGTGTGTTATCCATTTTTGAACAAGGAAATGGCGTAATTTATACTATGGGTGATAACTATTTCTATAAGGTGTAACTGTTTTGATTGGCTTAAAATATGTACGAAAAACTAAAATAAATATGTACACAAAACTAAAAAAAAAAGTTTCAAAAACAAAAAAAATAAAAAATGTGCGATAAACAAAGACAAAAAAGTTTCAAAAACAAAAATAAAAAATGTGCGAAAAAAAAAAAAAAAAAAAAGGTACAAAAACAAAAAATAAATAAAAAATGTGCGAAAAGCAAAACAAAAAAAGTTTCAAAAACAAAAAAAAAATAAAAAATTTGCAAATGTCACTTTTATGCCACCGTAACTTTCTCATATATAGTGGTTTCAGATTTTATGTTTTGCAAGTTCAGCTCTTCTGAAGCATATTTCAGAAAAAAACTTGACAATTCTAAAATTTTGAAGAACAACTGTAACCAGTTAGTATTTTTGGTCTTTTGTTTATTTTAAACTTTTCGCATTTTATTTTTACAGAGTTGTCTATAATCTCCCTTTCATTGTAAATTTGAATGATTAGTCAAGCATTTGATTTCTCGCTGTTTTTGAACCAATTATTGTGGTTATGTGACATAGTGCTCACTCTTGCTACTGAGTAGTCAAAAGTGAACTGGCTTTGCTGAACTTTATTAATTTTATTATAACTATTTTTGTGTTTCTTGGAAATTAAAGGTTGAGGTTGGTTGGTCTTATTTATTACTATTGATTCATCTTTTTTTGAGTCACAAATGAGCAATGCTTTATTTGTATTAATTTAGTATTTGTGTAAACATGTATATTGGACATGTACATTGTAATCAAGATGGCATCTTATATTTCTAATAATTTGGTAATTGGTACATCACTATTTACTATCTTGTATTATCACTTGTTATTTAACCATTTACAGTTAATAGAGCACAGTAAGAATCAGTGAGGAGAGTAACAGAGGTGTGTATATGTATATATATAATCGATCACAGCCTTTTGTTGTATTGGACCCTTATACTGACTGCTGGCTGGGGCCAGTGTGGTTGGCCATTACTTTTATCTACGTATATGGGCAGGAGCCCACCTGGTCACACCACGTTGAGGCGTGAAGAAGAACATTGACCTCTTTTAAAGTGTCTTATACTCACAAGAGTATTTACATGTTATCCGGTATTTTTATGTTGCAATAGTGTTATTAAACGCAGACATAATGATTTACTATTATTTAATAGACATTTGAACAACTAAGAGGCACGAAGGCGAAACACGAAAATGAAGATTGCATCACAAAAGACAAGTATCTTTCGGTGTTTGAAATATGCAAAACAAATCAAATACTTGTGTCAACGGAATATCACAAAATTCATTTGTTTAATCAGATTCAGTATAAAATATTTAGAAAATAATACCCTTTAACTTGCTTAAAACTTTTACATCTTCAAATCGGCAATTTTAAAATACAAAATTAATATTTGATTTCTACAACTTCATCATTACATGGTAATTAACAATATAACATTCAAAATATATCATTTTATTTGAATCTGCTATGCCAAGATTTTGTTATTGTCGTTGATCTTTATGAGTTCACGTCACTTTTATATGACTTTTTACGGCTCTTATTGTGTTATTTCACGCTTTATCAATATTTCAGAAAACCCGTTTTAAATAAGAATAAATAATTATCATTCTACTTACATAATATTTTCATTGAGCCATGTTATCAGTTATTTTAAAAAAGGAAAATTAAAATCTAAAATGATTCCCGCATTTGCTTTACAGATATGACGAAATAAGTGATTAATTATCGTAAGGACTTCGTCAAATGGTGGTTAAATGATTTGAATCTGTTCTTCTTCCCTCTTTCTTTTTAAACTGAAAACAACAACAACAACAACAATCTTATCTCCGTTTCTGTTAAAACTGGTTGTCTAGCCCTTGTCACTTCGGTGTCAATTTACCACTGTGTATATCCAGTACCGCTGGAATGTGAAGATAACACACGATTTGTGCACAAAGTAACGCAGAATTGCGCAATTAATGACGGATACCTAACAGGATTTCCAACCCTGTTAGTAAACTTGCCAATATATGTTTTATTTCCCTAAACGCCGCATACAGCTGCGAAGACACTATACTTTATCCTTCATCAAGATTATTTCCACAAAATTGCATTCTTTTCAAGATCATTCGTGAAAATGACGACTTGACCACCGTTTTGAGCGTGATATTTTGGCTTTTTGTCGACTCTTAAGTACAACAATGCATATTATACCGTATAATTTCGAGTTTTGGTAGGCAAGTGACAAAGAAAATTGAAAATAAGCAGATAAAATGTGATTCAAGCCGTTTTTATGAGGAAACGCCGATGTACGTAAATAGTGCTTCGCGGTTACGCCGGAAAATGCTTGTTTTTTTCATTCGAGTTTATGATACTGAATTATTACACAAGTTTAACACCTTTTTATCGGCGAAATTAATCAAGTTTTTTGCGACCTAGTCAATGTATTTTCTTTATTACTAATTAAGAAATATATGAAATTAAATTAGATCTTGACAAACCTTTAACATTTTGATTGCAAATTTTAATTTTAATACAATTTAATAATTATTTCCTGAAATGAATTATTATTTTCAAACAGATGTTGCCCACTTCTGATCTTGTTAGAAAATAAAAACAATAACATTCCTTTGTAGATTATGGTGGCATATTTTTGCCACCAGATAACCATATAACTAACTAGTTAATTAAGAGGTTAACTAGTTACGTAACCAGTTAACCTCTTAATTAACTAGTTAATTATGTGGTTAATTGGTTACGTAACTAGTTAATTTTTTCAATATATAAAAGATCATAACGGGAAACAAATGCATGTTAGTGCCTAAACCTGCCATCTTTTTATTATTTTACCAGCTTAATATTAAGAGGTTTACTAGTTACGTAACTAAGTAACCTCTTAATTAACTGGTTATTTAAATGGTTATCTGGTGGCAGAAATATGCCACCATAATTTACAAAGGCATTTACTGTTTTTATTTTCTAACAAGATCAGAAGTTAACCTCTTAATATTAACGGCTATTTATGCCGTTGTTTCCTTGGGTAAGAAATTTTTCACGCATTGCTTCGTACACACTTCGACAAAGACTTATATTACGAAGCATATAGCTCTGTGGTTCGAGACTGTGACTATATTTTCTACGCAATCAAACTAAAATAAATTCTATATACAATGAATCAAAGTTCCTCCACAAAAAAATATTTCAATAGTGCTTATACCCGCCGATAAATGGCGTTAAACCTGTGTAACAATTCAGTACCATATCTGAAAAAGCACATTTTCCATCATTACCGCGCGCGATGCACTATTCACGTACATCGGCGTTACTTCATAAAGACGCCTTGAGTCACAATTTATCAGCTTATTATCAATTTTCTTTGTCACCAGAAGTAAAGTAAATGTCACTTGCCTACCGAAAATCGAAATTATAAGGTGTTGTACTTATAAGAGTCGACAAAAAGCCAAAATCACCCTAAAACGGTTGTCAAGCCATTATTTTCACGAATGATCTTCAAAAGTAAGTTTGTAGAAATAATTTTGATGAAAGATAAAGTATAATGTCTTCGAAGCCGTACGCGACTTTTGCTTTTTTCAGTTTGGTTAAATAAAAAATATATTGGGCAGTTTACTTTTCGCGTTTGAAATCCTGTCACGTTTATATTTTACAATTCTGCGCTACTTTTTGCACGAATCGTGCTTTACTTTCACATTCCAGAGTTACTAGATATACACGGTATTAACGCACTATTGTTTTTCGATATATTGTGTTACGTGAACGTTGTTTTCTTTGTCGATCTTTATTTATTTATTTAATTTGCTTTTATTTCGTTTTTCCGAAACAATAAAAAAATTACAATAACCACATAACAAGATATAGAATATATACTGAAAATTCTATTTATTCATATCTTTTTTACAGGGATATGTCAAGATTCTCTGTTTGGATTATTTTATCTTCAGTTTAATTTCAGAAAATAAGATACATGCAGTATTTTTTCAGTTAACGCCTTAAAGGACTTATACTGGTGATGATTTTTTTTCATTGTCGTAAAACAGCAATCGTTGGGGTAGTGTTTAAAAATATTTGTCGGTTAATTCATTTGTCTACTTATCACGACTGTTATACAAACTGTTTCAGATAATCAATTCTTTGCCCTAGTGATCAAGAACACTATACTATTTATAAATTATGACATTTTTTTCATTTATAACGACTTAAATTGTTTTTACGACTTTTATCTGATAACGAAAAACATTATAAACATTTTTTTCAGATCAGTCTGATACAATTATAGAAATGGTAACAATCTGTGCAAATTGGAAGTTTAATTAGAAACACTTGCGAATGCTTTATTGTAAATCGTAAAAATGGTCAATAATCATTTCTTTGAGCATATACCTCCGTTAGCTAGGTTTCATTGAGTTGAAAGAATGAATGTTATTTTGTAAAAGCGGTGTTTAGCTGTAAATATTTCTGTTTCTCTTCTGCGCAATCTTAAGAACTTGATATTGTTTTTCTTACATGTTTTTTTTAACTTTTTTCAGATGTCAAAAATAACTTCTTGGTTGAGGCTAATCGAAAATAGATTTAATGTTGGCAAGTTCAAACATGCTGTTCACAGACGATCTAGAAATAGTAACACGTTATTTGTATCTGATTGAAGTTCGAGACTTTAATTCTAGATGTTTGTGACATTGAATTAACCAATTAACCGAATGAAGAAAGGTAAAACAGAACAAATCTGATTCAACATATAAAGTAAACATTTGAAGGGAAATAATTGTTATTGACTTGTTTTAATAGAACATGTTCATAGATGGTAGTGACAAGAGCAAGCTACCATCGACACTTCCTAGCACGGCATTAGCAGAGGAATACTTTTATTCTCTATTGCATGAAGAATCATATGACGTTGATAGTACCGAAAGCTGTTAAACAGAGTGACCTGCACAACTACAATGCATCTAAAAATATTGTTGTACCCTGTTTAAGTAAAAATAAAGCAAGCAGTGTGAGCACCTTTGGACATCGGGATGTCTTGGAGGAGATACAGTCAGTTCTTGATAAACATTTGATACACCAGCCTATATATATTATTGCAAAAACTTAATGTTAGTGCCATATATTGAATCTTTTAGCAAGATACATAAAGACATAAAAATGTATCTGAAACATGATTTACAGAGTTGTATTTTTGTTTCTTTAATTTCAATCTAAGGAATAATCAATATTAAGTCTGTTAAACTTTGACTACCATTTTGCATGGTAACATATTTCAATAATACCATAAATATTGTTTTTGTCTAGGAAACATGTACCGAAAGAGAACAGTTTCATCAGGTGTCAAATTCGATATCGTCTTGCAGGAGAGATTAATCAATTTTAGACAAGAATGTCTGATACACAAATTTACACCCACGCGCAAACTCATATTTACAAAATGTAAGAACACAAAAGGAAAGGAAATGAGCATTTTCTTTTTTAAGCAAGTTGAGACCTTTGCATATCGTCTGAGAGCAAATATTTGGCTCGTTTTCTGTACAGAAAAAAATGAATCATGATAACAGGGATGTTTACGTACATGAATGACTTATGCGTTGATATTTTGTACGTAAGCTGAAAATAGAAATACATCTATTTTACATTATGCAGTAAATGTCACCAAAACAAGATTTCGTGTCAAAATGTTAATCAGCCAGCTGCTATAACATGTACATGTGAATATTGGTGTGTCTTATAGCGAATTTCTCCTCATTATTTACATTGACCTGTTAGCTTTGATATACGATTCTGAATAAGAACTTAAAATTAGGCAAAACGAAATAAAAATCATCTAAATAGTTAGACACATACAGCATGTACAGTTATGATTCTTGCACTAATATTCAATGAAAATAAAATCCAAATCATATTTTACGCAATGACTACAAATAACCCTTTTAGAAGTTGCTCCGGAGAATATGATTTTTTTCCGTTTAGGGTAATGCATTTTACTTGCGAACCATAATTATGCCGCTTTCAATTGAATGGCAATAACATGTCTGGTTCCATGATTAACCGCCTTAGGAATCTAAATTAGAAAAATTAATATTTCATGTCAAAATGTTGTATTCTAATTTAGCCTATGCTAGGGTGCGTGAACGATATCTTTAGCTTTCCAGTATCGTCCATGAAAAAGCTCGTTTTCCGTTTCTGATAGAGAAAAAAGGAAAACCTAAAGACAGCAAAATTGAAAATCTTGGCTAAATGGTCATAAATGGAAACCTTTAGGGCGTCCAAATGCAACATTTAAATAATAAATTGTGATATTTTGAATGTAGAATTTTCTCCGATAAACTCAAAGTAACTAACACATCACGATTTCTACAGAAAGTAAAAGTTTCATAAACAACAAGGTTTATGAAAAATGAAAATGTCAATATTGTATTAAAAAAAATGATGGTGTTTTGCCACACATTGGTGTTAACATAAACTGGTGGTTCTGTCCTTAATCATCGCATTGTTTTGAATAGACACTCAATATATTTGTTTACTTTAAATTGTACCCAAAAATCCGTGTGTTCTTTGTTTCAAAGTCCCAATTTTATATTATAAAAATAATTGATATTGGATAGAAATGTTGATGACGTATTGCGCGTATCACAAAATATTTAATATTCATAAACTGTTGTACAACGGAAATGACATATTCGATTTTACATACAGACTGACGTCAATGGCTGCAAGCAAATGTAATTTTAATACTTAGACAGACATATGGGTATCAAGTTTAACATGCTAAATCAATCTTAGATATTTATTTATTCTTAAGACATGTTGCGTGGTGTATGTTCAACTTGAGAAAAATTTATTTAACATAAGGTAATTAAGAAAAGTTTTCAAAATGTTCTTAATTTTTCCATTTATAGATCTATTTAAATGTATATTACACTGGAATAATATCAATCGCTCCTTAATTTTCCAACATAAAAGCATCAGTCTCAGTCACATTGATTTTATTTACTAGTGAATGGAATAAATACACGATTGTTTCAAAAGTAAATACATAATTATATTTATGATAGAATGTGACTTTATATAACAAAAAATGCTTTCGTAATTGATGCTTCATCATATATAAGCAGTGACAATTGACATCTATGTGAAAAATTAAATGGCAGTGTTTTATTTACTTGTAGATGTGCGTAGGAAATTATACAACTGCTAGTTCTTTTACGACATGATGAGTTGCGGAATTATGGTAACATGATATATCTATCATTAAAATGTCCAAAGTATAATCGTTTCTGTCAATTTCGATCCATTAGAAATAATTTGTGTATATGCACCTGGGGACCGAAAATAACTAAATACAAAGCGGACATTCAATCTCTGACACAGAAGTTTACGACAAACCTAACAACAAGTAGTTCTCAAAACAGCTTAAAACTAGCGATTTAAAAGAAAGAAATATTTTATTTTGTTACAAGTATCCAACAAATTACAACGCATTTAAAGTTAAACAATAGCGTTGGCTTATAGAATTGTCAATAAATGCACAATCACCAATTACGCGGATGAATATGATTTTATCAATGAAAATACTATTTATTACCGAATACTACACAAACAGAGTAGTGGAATATATAGATTCTACATGTCGGACTGTTTGGGCGAGAGGATTTTCGCTAAAATATTTACTTCAATTTTAAACAACAGGTTTACCCTGAACAAAATACCTCGAAATTAATAAGGATTACAAACCCGAAATGCAATGGAAGTTCTAAATTTAGAATGACTTGATGTTATTCAGACTTTCTGTGTATAACTTCTCCGTGGTACAGTGGTAACGCGCTCGCTTAGTGAGTGAGAGGTCTCCAGTTCGAATCCCAGACGAGGAAACTTTTTTTTTTGTTAAATTCTTTTTTAAAGATCCTGTATGTTTTGTAATTGATATTTTTACTGTATGAATACCACAATAGCAAAAAATTATATATGTACATATTTATGCAAATAAAACAATTTTCAAACATCGAAGAATATGTAAAATGTGTACTGCAAAGATTTGAGAACATTATATTTAATCAATAAATTACAGGCATTTATTTCTTATTGGAAAATTTGACTTAGAATTTATAGAAAATAAATTTCTAATTACCTCCCTTTATTTACATGAAATGTTAAATTGGGTAATATCTTTATAAATAATGCTTATTGGAACTTACAATATTGACAAATATTAATTTGAGCATCATATTTATGAAATAAAACCATGAAAAAAATGTGTTACAGGATCTTTAAGTGTTTTTGTTAAGGAAGTAGCCATGATATACAAGGATAAAGTGTGACTGTCGTAAAAAATGAACATAAATGATTTTTTGATGCAACTCTAGTTATGCAGAATTCCGTATGTATCAAACTCTGGTGCCTTGCAAAATGAATTATAATACATAAAAATAAACCTATACAGGAAAATGCATACAGATATACAGTACGTTTTAGATTGCAAAGATCAGAAAATACCACAGAACTTGCAGCCCTTTGATTCTTTATAAATATAAATGCTTATAGTAAGCTCCAGGATTATTTACATCTGTGTTAAACAACAGTTAAAGTCGTTACAAGCCCTAATTTAGAATAATATGGTTTTCTTCAGCCCGTATAAATTCACCGTGGCTGAAGGGTTTTCGGGCTCGCTTAGGAAGCGAGAGGTCTGGAGTTCAAATCCCAGTAAAGGTAACTCATTTTTTTTCAAATTGTTAAAGTCAAATAAACATTGGATTGAATATCAGTGTTGCAATTAGTCTTATAGCCAATTTACTACAATTAAAACGCTGGAAAGCATTGGTGGCACTATACATATAATCTCACAACCTGCACCTTTCTTACATTCTGAGACCCAAACAAATTCAGCGCCTTCTGTGCTTTGATTACTAAGTGTGAACAGATACCTTAAGGGCTTCGCTAATAGCGATAACATAATAAGGGACAATTACAAAGGTGTTGATCGTATGGATTATAAATGATGGTATACATGTATATCCGTTGCTATTAATAACCACGATCATAAAGAAATAACAAGTAATATTCTAATCTCTAGCATGCCAATCAAAGTTCATAATGAACAATGTCTTTCGTCCGCTCATTCATAAGTTATATATACATTTCTGGTAGTTTATAAGAATATCTTGTCATCATATATCTTTACTTGCTGCATTTCTTGCTTGGACGCCCTTTGATGCTTTGCATCAATGCTTTTCTTGTTTTTATTTGTAAGGACTGCAATATTTTCTTAATCATAACGTGGTTAACAAGAAATGTAATTGAACGATGTATAAGGACCACGGCTGCACGGGACCTCAAAAAGTATTGAATGATTCTCGTTAACGTTGCGTGAACGTTGCAGAGAAGGCACAGGGCACTGGCAGAAGATTTGGAGCTTGACTGACTTTTCTTCAAAGACACGTTGACTTGTTAAGACCCGATCACTTTTGTTGCACATATAGGATAGGTCCTGAAGACTAAACTAAGCCATCGTCGTTTGGGAGTTAAGCCTCTAACGCAACCTACGACTCAGCTGTCGGTGTCCTGACTAAAGCTGAGGGAGGTACCCTACTAAGTAAGCGGGGACCACGAGAAAAGAGGGCTAGGGTGCGTGAGTTTAAAAGGTATGCCTTTTGCTGGCATAACGCAAATTATTAGGACTACAATGTACCTTCTTTTCATATTGTTTAGTTACTGTACATTTAGGTTCTCATTAGCCACCGTACAATGACCTACTTTGGGCTTAAAATTCTTTTTTTGGCTAATATTCCGTGGAAATTGACTGAAGGTAAATTATTATATGGATTATTGTGGGCCTACTAATCAATCGATTGTATTTGATTTTCTTGTCGGTTACTATTATTTCTTTTAATAAATGATTATCATGTCTTTGTGCCCTGTCCTGTTTTTGTTTAGGGTCCTCCTGGGCTCCTGTCTCTTGTTTCTGGGTCGAGTAGAGATTGCGTTCATTTGTTGTTAATCTTGTTTATCATATGTTATTATTTATATGGATGACAAAATATTTTTCAACATAAAAACATTACATCGACTGACAAACAGGAATATCAAGCTCAAATGTAACTTTTTGTGGCGGTAACGAGGCTCTGTCGAGTTTCCGTCAATATTCCCATTTGTGACTACAGTCGGTGTTTGATTAATTTCTTGTATATTATATATTAATCTAAATTCTAAAGAAAAAAAACAAAAACGAAAAATAATATTTTCATTCGGCACTTTATAGAAGCGTATGAATTTATAACTTTAGTATTGAGAATATTGAGTACCACTCAAGACGGTGTAAGGGGGCGAGAGGGATGTTTGACTTATTCATTATCCCTCATGTACAGACTCAATCAAACCGAGCCTGCAATTGTAATGTAATTTTGTTGTGATTAATGCTTCTAAGTGATCACTTTGTTTTCAGATTTTTATACTTCACAACAGCAGGTATCAAGTGCTGTATGGCAGCTATAAAAAGTTGCCCCGTACTTCACTTCAGTGTTGTTATATTTTTCTGGTCTTTCGGAAGTATTTATGCCAGCACTATTAAGTGTAGAGAATTGAGTACCGCTCAAGTCAGTGCTAGGGACGTGAGAGATATTGCACTTATTCATTATCCCTGAAACCGCGTCCACAATATTCATGCTATTTTGTTATGATAAAAGCTTTGTTTCCAGATTTTTTTTGATAACAGCAAAATGACATTATCCTAAAAATGCAATTCATACATTAAAGGCATTACACGAGGATATCTTACATGGTGAAATCTTGTCTGATGTGCAGGAAAAAGAGCTGAAACACTTGCAATTAACATTCAATTTATTTCGATAAACGTTTAACTCGTCTCTTACAATTTAAGTCTCAACAGTTTAAAATATGTATTAACGAAATTCTGAAGTTAAAAGTGAAAAAGATATGGAAAATATTATTTCTAAAATATCAAACTTAAAGAGTAATTGATGCTCAGACTGAAATACTTTTGTTTTCGGCTAATTTGTTCTAAAGTTTCTGACGAATTGTTCTTTGTCTTGGAATCATGTAAACAACAAGGCAAGCGGTTTGATTATACGTCAGATTTGATAAATCATTATGTCTTGAGGGAAAGTTCAATCAATTGAAAACAAGAAATGTCTGAAATACCATAAAATTAAATTGATTCAAACAAGAAGATATATAACCTTGTGTTCTTAGAAGTTTTGATAAAAACATCAGATTATCTATTCTATAAATTAATGAATGAATCGTCCTTATTAAGGGGTGGTTAACACAGTCATGAAAAACTGTATTTCCCTATATCGGAGACAGGAGGCTTTTGTTTTCGTTTGGCAAAAGTTCCTCAAGAATTTATTTCCCTCTGAATAAGCAATGCAATCAACAGAATTTACTGCTGTTTCTTAAATAATGATTTCAGAATTCGTATTTTAAGACAACACCCTGATTTTATAAATGCTTCCCAACTAAGATCATTCTTAAATAACAAATATAGAAGCTTGAACATGAACTCGGAATAAGCCAGATCCTTTACACTGTCAATATCCGTTACTAATTAAAATATTTAAAAAAATCCCTACATTTACAGAATGATATTGTACTTAATATATAAATAATTCAAGAAGTAAGAATTATAGTTTGCCTTTTCATATGACACAATATAATAGACATATGAAAATTATTTTATGTCATTTTACCAAATTTTCCTATGTTGAGACTTTGTTAACAAATTTTCTAACGGGCAATTAATTTATTGTATTTGCGTTGAGAACACAATATATTTTAATTTAAATAAGTGGGATGAAACTCTAATGTTCTAAAGCATCATTTGCTTACACTTTCAATTTGATTAAGTAAAAGAAAAAGCATCGAAACACGAGGCTATCTGATTTGTACGAGGGGGCGTAGCCCCCGAGTATTAATCAGATTGCCGAATGTTTTGATGTTCTTTCTCTTTTGTATCATAGTCAAACATAAAAACACTTTCCCTGTTGTCACAATATGAAACCCCGGGAAAAATAAACCAATGAACGAGCATCTGAATATGATATTTCTGTCGCTTTCCCTTTCTCTTCCGTCACAATAAGTAAACCCCAGCAAATTAATTGGCATGCTCTGGGGTGCGAGTAACTAATACCTGTACTCCAGTTAACGCACTGTGCATGTATATGTATACGATTTAACTCAGAAAGGTCCCAAAACTATAATACAAATGATATATATTATTGGCGTCCGCGCCGAAGCGCGGCGCCTCTTATGGAATGAAATCAGATTTTGTGAAAGGGCGACAGCAACTTCTCGAGCCTTTTAGTCGGTCATAATAAAAGCCGATCATTCCGATCGGTATAAGGGTGCTTGATTATGAAATGTCGCGATATGTACAATGAATAGCAAACTGAAGAATTTCGCAATGCAAACATTTTCAAATGAAATAACCTTTTCCGTTAATAAATCGCGCTCTTCGGGGTACTTTTATTTATCATTTTGTAGTACACAGTGGGTTATTATGGTATGTTATTATTGGGATGTACTCCTATCGGTAATTCCCGGTCTCTGGAGTAGATGTTTTAGAGTAGATGTTTGATATCGTTACAGAACAGAACAAATATTTTACAGATAAATAAGTTCTTTTTTAAATGAATGTTTGTCACTTAGTTTGGTTACAATAATTAATAAACACAGATCAACTCTCAAATTTATTGATTATTATTATACATAAACATACAATTCGAAAAAAAACCCAACAACAACAATAGCATGTTTTATTTGATCTATATATGAGATAAAAACAATAATATGTACAATAATTGAGAAAAAAGGTACATATTTTATGGTATTAATATGACACTATCAGCTTTGAAACATTTTGTTATTCGTGTTAAGTAAAGATGCCGAGGAATTATTCAAAGTTACAAATTAGATTTTATGAATTATTCAATTGATTGATAATTTAAAAAATGATAAATAAAAATAAAAATGTATATGGTTTAAGAAAAAACAATATTATATATTGAAAGATTAACCACAATTTACTGACTTTTCCAGTTAAGTTTTTACTTTTAATCGTTGATAATATGAAAATTTTTAATTTTTAAAAAAGTAGTAAAGAAAAAACATTTAAAATAGCAATAAAAAAAAAAAAGAAAAAAAAACAAAAAAAAAATCTTTTTTTTTTAAAAAAATATTACCATTATTTTTAATAAAACAAAATTATCTCAAAAACCCCAGTTAAATTTTTAATTAACAAAACCTTAAGAATTTTTCGGATAACATATAAGGGAAAATTCCCCCAAAGTGTTTTGGTGTTATCAATTTTTCCTTCCTAGGATTAAAAAATTTTTTTTTAAAATTTTTTCCGTTGCTTTTATAACCACCCCAAAAAAATCAAGTTTATTTTTTTAAAAAAAAAGTTTTAATGACAAAAAACTTTCGTTTGTTTTAAAGGATATCATTCTGGTAAAAAAAAATTAACCTTGAAATTTTTATAAAATTTTTCTCAAAAATTTACTGTTTTTTCTTCACCCGTGCATTTCTTGCTTAGACGCCCTTTGATGCTTTGCAGTCAATGCTTTTCTTGTAAATTTATATATAAAATGAAAATTAAAAAGGAAGCCTAAGGTTGATAACAAAAAAGTATTTGGACATTTGCTACAAAATATGATCAATAAGATTAACAAAGGAAAGGTGGCGTTCAACGAACGGCAACCTCCACATGACCAAGCAACAAGGCCCAGTGGCAAGGAGCCCAGGCTGACACCAAAACAAATAGGACAGGGCACAAGACCGATCACGGACAGGTCAATCACCAAAATGTTAAATAAAATTGTAACTGACAAGGAACCAAAAGACAAGAAAAAAAAATAAATCATTGAATAATAGGAAGACGAAGGGATTGAAACGATTCACAAACGTCCCCAGTAAAGTTTTATCTAACTTGGTATACAATATAATTTGAAGAATTTTCAGTTCATTTTTTTTTAAAAACAAACGTACTAGTAAATTGAATGAACGACAATTTTGTTGTCAGTCCCTATAAAACCCCTTTTCTGAAAAATTGAAAAACCCGTTTGAATAATTGTATGGAAATCTGTTGTTTTGTTGTTGTTTGTTTGTTTGTGTTTTTTCTTTTCCTCGGAAGCCTGTCCTTTTTTATTTTACATTTTGCCTCCTTATCTTAATATTTGATTATTTACATCAACTAAAGTGCACTCAAACAGAGAACAGTATCTAAGATAAAGATGTTACAAAACTGTACACATGATTATTCATTAAGAATATTCAATAAATAGTTAAATGCCCCGGACTTTTGTCACGTTTGTATCTTATGAAGCCAGACTTATTGTTTTTGTCCGGGAATAATGTTTAACCAACAAAGTAAGCACTTTGACGTCATGTCAACTTTGATAAATCAGGATGGTTTAGAGGAGAGTTGAATCAATGCTAAACAAGAACGTCTCGTCTGATACGCAAATACATATATAGATCAGATTTATCAATACAATAACATTTACATTTCGCACGTACATGTATTGCTTTAGCAAGTTTATTGTTGAAATATTTGTATACATAAAATAGCGCCTGAACCTGAGAGTCACTTAATGAAATTTTATTTAAAATATAAAACATGCCATACCTTTACATCTATTGAATAGAAATTAATTACCTTCCATCGCTGTAGGTTCAAGCCGCGCCTGCGTTTTCTGATTCGTTCTCGTGAGAAAACTGCCTAGCCAGCTTACACAACGTCGATGGTTCTACTTAGGTGTCCGTTTGTGTCTGAAGTAATGCACAGAGGGGCATCTGAGGTCTTCCTCCACCAGGAAAGCTGGAAAGTCGCCATATGACATATACTTTTTTGTGCGCCAACCCCCCCCCCCCGAAAAAATAACTTGTAGGACTGTTTGTAATATAGACATGTACATTTGTGTATATCTACAATCATCAGATAAAATGCTGTATTTTGTTTTAATGAAAATACAGCAGGCTAATTGATCATATGTTAGCATAACGATGACAAAGATGGTCAAATCGGTTCCAGAGACATTGAATGAAGAAAGTATAAAGCATATAATATTTATGAATTTGTGTTAAAATGACATTGATTTGTAACTTTTCACTTAAGATACTAGGGTTTTTGTATAAAAAAGCAAGTAAAAAGTTTGAATCAGTTTCTTTATTCATTTTAATATCAGAGAAGAGAATCAGTAATCAAGAACTTCATAAGATATTTGTTAACGAATGTTTTGATTTGAATTTTCGACTAAAGGGATTCATAGGATGTTTTCCTAGGAAATATTAAACAACAAACTTTTTATCAGTTCAGATTTTGATTTATCAGAATATCTAAGAGGAGAGTATCCATCAATTCTTAACAAGAACGTCTGTCTCAAACGCCAAGACATTTGTAGATAACAATTGATCAATACAAGAACATCTTTTCAATGACTTCAATAATATGTTGTTCAGTTTTAAATTAAGAGTTTCAGAGAAGAAATATTTTGATAAGAATTTAAACGTAACTAAGCAGTATCATGGCATTTGTCATGTTTACCCACGCGCATACTTATATTTACAAACTGTAGGTTTGTAAAGATAGAAACGTATAATAGATTGGAAATGGCTGTCAAATAATCTTTAAAAAGTGTCCTAATATAATTATTGTAAAACAAAATACACCCTCTCAAAACGACAAAGCTATGATTATAAAGAAATGTAAACCACAACTGACTTATGTGTCTAACAGTTCGTACGTAAGCAGGCGGTAAAAATACATATTTCTTACATTGTGAAGAAAATGACAATGAACGAGTATAATTTGATAAACTTGTTAATTAGCCATTTTGATAATGACTGCTACAACACAACATGTCTTCATATTGAATACTTTGATTCTATTTGAGCTTTTTACGTAAAAAGAGCATAACATCATTGAACAAGAACGGACAAAATCTATCGTTTAATTGACGTATAATAATTAAGACAAATTCAATTTCTTGGGTGATAACATTTTCATGAACATTTATAATAGTTTTATATAATGAACAGAGCATAAATCATACTAAAACATTTAATCAAATGACAATAACATAATGTCATCTTTCAAAGCGTTGTGATCTTAAGCATGTATACGCCGTAATATATGATGTCAGTACAGTTAAAATATGATAAACAAGATCAACAAGGAAAGGCGGCGTTCAATGAACGCAACCCCTATATAAAATATATTTCAAAAATAATATTCCCTTCCTCAGAAAATAAAGCCCTTGCACCAATTTACATTTATAAAGTATCTTACTTTATCACTCTGCTGTGTGTTTTGGTTGACGTAAGCTTACCTACTGAACTTTAAACAGTTTCAAGGCAACGAGACTAGTTAGTAAAAAAACATATGATAGCAGTCAATTCACAAAAAATAATGTGAAGAAGGGTGATCTCTTGGAAGCATTAAAAACAGCAAACATACAGCAAACTTACGCTGTAAATGAAAATTGCAGACTCGATTTTATTGAGTCTGTACATGATGGATAATGAAAACGTGTAGCTCATGACATACGATTATATGTTACCTTCTTTTACTTCCAGCATTTGATCACTTATTTCAGTCAGTCATGTTATTCATAGTACATATATCAGTGAGAAAGTTGATTAGATGTTTGTCAGCTTCAGAGGATATTCTATATTTCTAAATTTCTCCAGACCGTGAAAAAATCAATGAGGTCATCATTAAAATGTATTCACGTTTATACATTTTTATATGGTGTTCTGCAAGTTGATTTACTACATTTGTTATTTCTATATTACGATAAATGACACCTTTACAAATTTATTGTACAAATACCAAATATGCATTCTTATCTGGTACTTTCTTTTAAGTCCTATTAACTGTCTTTGAACAATTTTAGTAGGGGCGTGTTTCAATGACACGCACAATAAATTTTATTCTATCACCGAAGACTTTAATCAGTGTTTACAGTTGGCATATTGCTGTCTGTGTTGATTTAATGAACTGTCAGTTTCCATGATCACATGGGATTCTTTCGATTACAACGGGTTATGATATATATCAAAATATGTTATATGCTATAATAGAAATTCAAACGTTAAAATCCCATTAAATCCCAGAAATGCTTTTAATTTTATGTCGCAAAACCTTTTATTTTTTGATACTTTTAAAGTTTCCAGAACGTTATTATTTGGCCAATTACCCGAATAATTTACTGCTTCCGTTGTGTTCTTCTGGGAATTATATAGTTAATGATTTGCATGGAAGTCAAAATACTACTCTGTTTACATTTTTCTACTTTTATAACAAAATTTTTCACATTTAGTTTCACATTTAGCGCTACTTTCTAAAGGTAAAAGCATCTAATATGTTCTAAAACCATTATTTAAACACTCTAGAATTCCATTTTACCCTTCTTATAGAAGTAAAACTTTATTCATTTCGGAGTTTAATGTGCCTTTAATGTTTATCATTTTACTGTTTTTGTTATTATATTATTTAATGGAGAAAAACAATCATAATACACATTATAGAATCGATGATTCTAAAAATGACGTTAAAAGATTTATTGAGAAAAAGAACGAGATTTAATTCCTTTTTCAATTTATTTATGTTTTATCTTATAAACATTTTACCATTTCTTAGTCATTGGCTTCTAAATAAATTCAAAACATTGCAATAAATATTAATACAATTATCTATCAGTGTGTGATATATCACAAAACCCGTGGCAGAAAAATCAAAATATCTTCTTTGATACAATAGGACAGGGAAAAAAACGAAATCCCTAAAATCCGCTCAAAACGGCAAAATTGAAAATGTTGTAAACAAGGTTTGATTGTGCCTGTTCATGTGTACATATCGGTCAACTTTTACACAGAGGCTTTCATTGCCCTTTCAATGTGACACGTCTGTACTATTACAGGAAAAGCGGCTTATGGTCCCCCAGAGACAGAAATAAGTGCCTTAAACGTAACGAGCAAACAATACGCAAAAAAATCAAGTGGAATTGAAAAAGGAATTCAGAGGTTATGAAGCCTGCATTTCACAAAAAGACATAAAACATATGTGTAAAAAGAGACGCTTCACGATTAACTGTAATACCATACTAAATCTTGCAAAGTCAAAATGGTATTTTTGGAGTCGTATTTGAGCATTATTTATCATTAGATAATTGATTAGAAGAATATGATTTTTTCTCCTTCAGGGCACATTCATTTTTACTTTCGGGCTTTTTGTTGAATCACATTGAAAGTTTCATGATTTATCGCCTTATGAATTAGAACAATTACTATTTATGTTTAATGTGTATTCTACTTGAGCCTATGCTAGGGAGAGCGAATGGTATCAGTATCGTCCATGAAGAAGCTTAATTTTGTCAATTCTGATAGGGAAAAATAGAAAACATTAAGGCGGCAAAACTGAAAATGTTGACTAAATGGTCATAAAAGGAAACCTTTAGGGGCATCCAAAAGCGGCAAAATTGAACACGTCGGATTTTCAGCCTGTTGATGGACGGTAGTGATATGTGTAATTTATCGTCCACACCCCTAGAACCAACTTATGCACAATGCAACATTTAAATAGTAAATTGTGATATTTTGAATTTAGAAAATTCTCAGATACACTCAAAGTAACCAAAACATCACGATTTCAACTCAAAGTAACAATTTCATCATTCACTTTAATTTGTCATTCTGTTTTGAAACAACAAGGTTTATGAAAAATGAAAAAATCAATATTGTATACCAAAAATGATGGTCTTTTGCCACACATTGGTGTTTACATAAACTGGTGGTTCAGTCCTTATTCATCTCATTGTTTTGAATAGACACTCTATATATTTGTGTTTACTTTGATTGTATCCAAAAGTCCGTGTGTTCTTTGTTTCAAAGTCCCAATTTTATATTAATACTTTTATAATTAGTATTGGATAGAAATGTTGATGACGTATTGCGCGTATCAAAAAATATTTGATATTCATTAACTGTTGTACAGCGGAAATGACATATTCGATTTTATATACAGACTGACATCAATGGCTGCAAGCAAATGTAATTTCAATACTTAGAAAGACATATGAGTATCAAGTTTAACATGCTTAATCAATCTTAGATATTTATCTATTCTTTTGACATGTTGCGTGGTGTATGTTCTACTTGAGAAAATTTGAACATACGGTAATTAAGATTTTTTTTTCAAAATGTTCTTGAGTTTTCCATTTATAGATATATTTAAAATTATATTACACATGAATTATATCATTCACTCCTTAATTTTCAAACATAATAGCATCAGTCTCAATTACATTGATTTTATTTACTTGTAAATTGAATAAATATACGATTGCAAAAGTAAATACATAATTTTATGTATGATAGAATGTGACTTTATATACCAAAAATGCTTCTTAATTAATGTTTCATCATTTATAAGCAATGACAATTGACTTCCTACGTGAAAAATTAAATGACAGTATTTAATTTACTAGTACATGTGCGTAGGAATAAAAAATACAGCTGCTAGTTCTTTTACGACATGATGAGTTGCGTAATTATGGTGACATGATATACCTATTATTAAAATGTCCAAAATATAATCATTTCTGTCAATTTCGATCCATTAGCAGCCTCCGACATAGCTGTCGATGTCCTGACTAAAGCTGAGGGAGGTACCCTACCAAGTAAGCGGGGACAACGAGAAAAGTGTGCTAGGGTGTATGAGCCTCTACGACAGAGAGAAACGGCTTAAAAGGCAGCTAGCATAACAGCCATTTTTAGGGCTACTTTTGTTTTGTGTTACTGTACATTTAGGTTCTCATTAGCCACCGTACAATGACCTACTTTGGGCTCCAAATTCTTATCTTTGGCTAATAGTCCGTGGAAATTGGTTGGAGGTAAATTATTATATGGATTGTTGTAGGCCTACTTATTTTGTTTTGCAATTTAAGTTTGAATTTAATTTGTATTTGATTTCCTTATCGGTTACTATTGTTTCATTTAAGTGATTATCATGTCCGTGCTCGGCCTTGTGTTCTGTCCTGTTTTTGTTTAGGGTCCTCCTGGGCTCCTGTTCCTTGTTTCTGGGTCTATTGGGGGTTGCGTTTATTTAACGCTGCCTTTCCTTGTTGATCTTGTTTATTATATTTTATTACTTATATGGATGAAAAAAATTAACATAAGAACATTACATCGACTTACAAACCGGAAAATCAAGCTCAAATGTTACTGTTTGTGGCGGTAACGAGGCTCTGTTGAGTTTCGTCAATATTCCCATCTGTGACTACAGTCGTTGTTTGATTATTTTCTTGTGTATTATATATTAATCTAAATTCTGAAAAAAACGAATAATAATATTTTCATTCGGAGCTTTCCTAATAGAAGCGTGTGAATTTATAACTTGAGAATTGAGTGCCGCTCGAGCCGGTGCTGGGGGCGTGAGGGATGTTGTACTTATTCATTATCCCTCAAACCGAGTCAACAATTTTCATGTTATTTTGTTGTGAGTAATGCTTCCGAGGGATCACTTTGTTTCCAGAATTTTATTGATAACAGCAAAATAACATTATCCTAAAAAACGCAATTCATACATTTAATGCATTATACGATGATATGTTGCATCGGTGAAACAGTAGATAATCTTGTCTGATGTGCAAGAAAAAGAGCTAAAACACTTGCAATTAACATTCAATTTTATATCGATAAACGGTTGAAAAAGATATGGAAAATATTGTCTCCAAAATATCAAGCTTAAAAAGTAATTGATGTTCAGACTGAAAAAACTTTTGTTTTCGGCTTATTTGTTCTAAAGTTTCTGACGAATCGTTTTTTGTCTTGGAATCATGTAAACAAGAAGGCAAGCGGTTTGATTATACGTCAGATTTGATAGATCATTATGTCTTGTGGGAAAGTTCAATCAATGGAAAACAAGAAATGTCTGGAATACCAAAAAATTAAATTGATTCAAACAAAAAGATATATAACCGTATGTCCTTATAAGTTTTGATAAAAAAAAAACAAATTATTTCCTATTCTATGAATAAAATGAATAAATTAATGAATGAATAAATCATACATATTAAGGGGTGGTTAACACAGTCATGAAAAACTGTATTTCCATATATCGGAGACAGGAAGCTTTTGTTTTCGTTTGGCAGAAATTTTGTCAAGAATTTATTTCCCTCTGAATAAGCAATGCAATCATCAGTACGTACTGCTTATTCTTAAAAAAATGATTTTCAGAGTTCGTTTTCTAAGACAACAGTTTGATTTTATAAAATTTATGTTTCCACACTAAGTCCATTCTAAAATAACAACCATAGATGCTGGAACATGAGCTCGGAATGAGATCCTTAACACTGTCAATATCAGTTACAATTAAAATATAAAAAAAATATGGAAATGTTGTTAGAAATGCCTCTGTTTAATAACCAATATATTTTGATGGATAGAAAACCTATTTTCATAAAAACATAGTATGATGAAGGTATAAGGTTTATCAAAGATATTATCAATGTGAATGGTACTTCCTTTGAAAGGAATGAATGGAAAGCAAGATTAGGTATTAAAGTAAAGTTCATTTACTATAATTATTTAATTACCAGTGTTGTCAAGAAATACAGAAGTATATAAAGTTTAAAGTTATGTAATAATTATGAAATTGCTCCCTATTCTCCCATTATATGTTGTTATATAAAGCCTATACTACTTAGTGATAAAGGTACATCAGACATGTACAATATATTCATAAAAATGATGATATTCCAACTTGTCAGACTAAATGGAACACTTGCTTTCAAATAAGTCAATCTGACTTGAATATAATACATAGTTGGGATTTTGACATTACCAATTATTCTTACTGGCAATGGTTTCAGACAAGACTAACACATAGAATATTAGCTACTAACTATACATATTCTTTTTTAAAATGAATTTATCAGATACAAGTATGTGTACTTTTTGAAAATCAGAACATGAAACATTGTTACACATATTGATTACAGAAATTATTAAAATTGTTAGGAATCATGATGCTTTATTTGATATTGATTGTCAAACTTTTATATTAGGTAATACAATAAAGAGCCAGTCAAAATACAATATCTTATGTCTAGAGATAAAGATATAGAGGATATTTGTTTGTTTGTGAGTAAGATTAAATTTTATTTCATCGAGTGGGCTTTAAAAACAGTATTCTCACGAGTGGCGTAGCCACGAGTGCGAATACTGTTTTTAAAGTTCACGAGATGAAATAAAATTACATCTTACACAACAAACAAACAATTTTTCTTTTTATTTATTGCTTAAAAACAGGTTAAAACAAAATTTCCTTAATATTTACGTTAATATTAAAATCTGTTTTCCCCATTGAGAGCCTCAAATAAGTCGAATTTCTCATTAAATACAAGAAGTCATGGGCTGAAAAATAAGTTCCACAATCAATGTTAAAAGGTAGTGATAGTATTCATTTTATTAAAAAAATATGTCTGATCGCTTGTTTGAATAATAAAAACAAACAATTCTAGTAGGAGAAAAAGTCCAACCATCCATCCATATTTCTGTTACTGACTGCGAATTTATATTAGACCTGGCTTTGTTAAATGTAAACGGCCGCCATTTTTAAAGTTGTGTTTCACTGGAGGAAAATAATTGTATTTGATTCAGAGGGATATCATTTGGATTTGTTAGTCATACACCTTTTTAAAAGAAAGAAAACTTATTGGAGGATTGTAACAGGAAATTGGAAAACTTGGAAGTCTTACGAACGCTGGGTTGTTTACATATTCTTCGAGTGAAAGCTGCCATTGCTTTTCAAGTTTTCATAAAGCAGTTATTGCTCGTAGGATACTTAAATATTCCCAAATGTCATCAAGAGCAGTTTTGCATGTTGAAGGAATGTATTTTTCAGACTGTAAAAATGAAACAAAAAATTAAAGAGACGATATTTGGTGATTAGTAATTTGAATGAATAGAAGTGACATACTGTAAGTTTTCTTCTTTTTCTTAATTTTGATATGTAAGTTATTTATCAATTTTAGCTTTGCTTTTCTTTAAGCAGCCTGACATTGTCGGAATAGTCAGCAAAAATAAAATTAAATATAATTTTCACGGATAAATCAGTAATCCACTGAAAAGCATAAAATATATATGTTAATTTATGCAGGAGAAAAAATATTTTACCAAATAAAGATGGATTATCAAGAAGTTTTAAATTAGCCTCTTCAATTATTGATGCATGTGCAACAAAAACAAAAGATAACAAAATGAAATGGACAATTGTTCAAAAAATCATTTAATTCTTTTAAAAATAAAGTAAATTTGTAATTAATTAATATACAGCCATTGCTTTTTGAATGAGTATTTGAATATTTGTTTCTATTTTCATGTTTGGCGGCCATTTTGTGCAACGAAGCGAAACTTGCCGGTGG
Organism: Ruditapes philippinarum; assembly: GCF_026571515.1. Taxonomy (NCBI): domain Eukaryota; kingdom Metazoa; phylum Mollusca; class Bivalvia; order Venerida; family Veneridae; genus Ruditapes; species Ruditapes philippinarum. The sequence goes on from NW_026857242.1 coordinate 296,144, forward strand.
TATGTACAACTAGCGTTGGTACTGATCAGTCCTGTGAAGTTCCGTTGAAATTTCACCAGCAGTATGACCTGTGCAAGGCGGACAAGTTGTTTTTATTCATTTTTTTATCTCTAGTAGACATGAATATTAACTGTTAAATTAATTATTCTTACACTTTCTTATTGTGCACAATATAAATTAAGTGTACAAAAATAATATTTTAAGTACCTCATTGAGATTACAAACAAAAAAAACGTCAACGCTTTATGGATGACATTATTAAGACTATCGATAGCAATCAAATTTGTTAATTGCTTTTGAATTGAGAACACAATAATTTTTTGAATAAGTGGGATAAGACTCTAATCTTTTAAAGCATCATCTGCTTAAACTCTCAAATTCATTAAATGATATATATTATAAATTTGTAAATAAAATGAAAATTTAAAGAAAGCCTAAGGCTGATAACAAAAACATTTTTTGGACATTTACTACAAGACGTAGGATTTAAACGATTGTACAGACGTCCCCAGTAATGTTTTATCTAACTTGGTATACAATATAATTTGAAGAACTTTCAGTTCATTTTTAAAAAATAAAACAACGTCTAAGTAAGTTGAATGAACGGACAATATGTTGTCAGTGACGTACCAGATCTTTTAACTGAAAATTGAAAACCTTGCCTTCAATGAACGTGTTTGGAACATCTGTTGTTATGTGGGTTTTTTTCTTCGGTAGCCTTTCCTATTTTTAGCATATATTATCCCTCCTTATCTTAATATTTTATTAATTACCATCAATTAAAGTGAACTCAAACAGAGAGCAGTATCTAAGATAAAGATGTTACAAAATTATACACATGATTTTTGGAATGTTCTAATATTAAAAATATTCTTTAAAGATTTAAATGACTTTTGTCACGTTTCTATCTTATGAAGTCAGACTTATTGTTTTGTCCGGTAATGATGTATAACCAACAAAGTAAGCACTTTGACCACATGTCAAAATTGATTAATCAGAATGGTTTAAAGGAGAGTTCAATCAATGCTAAGCAAGACGTCTCGTCTGATACGCAAATACACATATAGATCAGATTTATCAATACAATAACATTTACATTTCGAACGTATTGTTTTAGCAAGTTTATTGTTGATTTATATATATTTCGGAAACATGAAACATTCCGAAATGTTCTGTCAATATAAAACTTGTTATACCTTGACATCTATTGGACGGAAATATATTGTCTCTCACCGCTGTAGACTCCAGCCGCGCCTACGTCCTCTGATTCTTTCATGTGAGAAAGCTGCCAAGCCAGCTCACACAACGTCGATGGTTCTACTTAGGTGCAGTTTTGTGTCTTAAGTAATGTGCACAGGGGCATCTGAGATCTTCCTCCACCAGTGAAGCTGGACAGTCGCAATTTGATATATACTTTGTTGGTGCGACCACCAAAAAAAAACAAAAACTTGTAGGGCTGTATTTAATTTTATATATGAATGATCATATTGCAGCATAAAGAAGACAAAGGTGGTCAAATCGGTTCAAAAGATACTTACATAAAAGATAAATGACAACACATAGTTAATGGTACATGTATTTAATATGATACAAGTGTTATAATGAACACTCACTAACAGATGTACAGTTGTAAATAAAAGCAAGAAAAAAAGCTGCAATCATTGTTTTCTTTTGTCTTTCTAATTTCAGAAAAACAAAACAGTATTAAGTTTCGCCGATTGTTTTCTCGTTTAGGGCACACGCATTCTTTTACTTGGGGACCATACGCCGCTTTTCATGGAATGGCACTTCTGTGTCACATTGAAGGTTCCATGACAACCACCGTATGAACACATCTGCGGATGTTTCTAAATTCAATATTTCACCATTGTCGTATTTAAATATTGAATTCTGCTTAAGCTGGTGCTAGGGGCGTGGACGGTAACTTGCACTTTTCAATACCGTCCATGAACAGGCTCAATCAAACTGAGCCTGCAACACTTTCAATTTTGCCGTGTTGGGCTTTCTTTAGGGATTCTGTATTTCTCTATTTTAAGCCTGATATTTGCTTAACTGAATGGCGTTGACAGTTGTAATATTTCAATCTGAATATATCATAGGTATAGTTTTGGCCTAGGAAATATGTAAACAGACTAAACAGTTTGATCAGATGTCAGATTTTGATTTATCAGAATATCTTTGCGGAGAGTTTCCATCAATTCTTAACAAGAACGTCTCATACGCCAAGACATTTGTAGATAACAATTGATCAATACAAGAACATCTTTTCAATGACTTCAATAATATGTGTGTTCATTTTTTTTAATTAAGAGTTTTTCATAAGAAATAGTTTTGATAAAAACTTAAACGTAAATAAACAGTGTTTATCATTGAATTTCGTCATGTTTATCCAACGGCATACTTACAAAATGTAGAGATAGAAACTGATACTAGATTGGAATTGGCTTTTAAAGCATCTTATCACATTCACACAGTGTCATAATTTAATTATTGTAACACAAAATACACCCTCTCTTAAAAGATAGAGCTATGATAATAAAGAACTGTAAACCACAGCTGTCTTATGTAGTTGACAGTTCGTACGTAGGCAGACGGCAAAAATAAATATATCTTACAGTGTGAAGATAATGCCAACAAACGACTATAATTTGATTAAAAGATTTTATGCAAACTTGTTAATCAGCCATTTTGTGTCGCCTCTACGGAGTAGTGGCGACATATAGGGATCACTTCTCCGTCGTCTGCCTGTCCCTCTGTCTGACCGTCCGTCTGTCCGTCCGTCACAAAACATGCCCGAACTACTCCTCATAAATTACTGGTGCAATTTCATCCAAACTTGACAGGAATGATCAGTACCAAGTGTAGTTGTGCATATCGTCAGTATTTTCCGGTTTGATGATTTTTCTCAGAGTTATGGCCCTTTAAAAATTTTAATTTTTAAAGTTTGTCCGGACTACTCCTCTTATACCACTAATGCAATTTCAATGAAACTTTACAGAATTGATCTGTAGCTCAATTCCTTGCGCATATTGCACAGGTTTTCCGGTTGAATGATTATTGGCCGAATTTTGGCCCTTTAATAAAAAGGTGTGTTTTGTGTGTGTTGCCAAAAGCTTGTATGGACTACTTTTCAAAAACTACTGGTGCAATGTCATCCAAAATTTACAGGAATGATTAGAACTATATCTTTTTGTGCATATCAACGGCAATTTATGGTTCAATGAATTTTGTCAGAGTTCTGTCTCTTTAATTTTTTTTTTAAAGTTTGTCCGAACTACTTCTTATATACCACTAAGGCAATTTCAATGAAACTTTACAGAATTGATTGGTAGGTCAAGCACTTGCGCAGATTTCACGGTTTTTCCGTTTGAATGATTTTAGCCTAGTTATGACCCTTGAAATAATAAAGTTTGTCTGGACAAATCCTTATATACCGTTAATGCAATTTCAATGAAACTTTACAGAATTAATTGGTAGGTCAAGTACTTGTGCATAATACACAAGTTTTTTGCTTGAATGTTTTTTGGCTGAGTTTTTGCCCTTGAGCAGAAAGGTGTTTTTTGTGTTGCCAGCTACACAGAAGTTGTCTGGACTACTCCTCAGAAACTGGTGGTGAAATTTCATCAAAATATTAGGGGAATGATCAATACCATATCTTGTTGTGCATCTCACCAACATTTTTCGGTTCATTGATTCTTGTCAGAGTGTTTGCCTGTTCATGATTTTAATTTTGAAATTTGTCCGGACTACTACAGTTATACTCCTAATGCAATTTCAATGAAACTTTACAGGGTTGATCGATGGCTCAAATTCTTGTGCATATTACGCAGGTTTTAGGTTGAATGATTTATTGCCAAGTTATGGCTATCATGATGCGACATATGTCATCACTGATGGCCCTTGTATTAGTATAGAACAACATGCAAGACTTGATATTAAAAAGCAAGTTTCCATACAAGCTTTTATGTAAAAAGAGCATCTATAAAACCATTTAACAAGACAAATTCAACTACTGTATCGTTAAATGGACAAATAATTGAGACAAACACATCTTCTTTGATAATAAGATTTTCATGAACATTTATGATATTTTTATATATGTATTGTAGAGAGCGTAAATCTTATTAAAAGCTTTAAACAAATGACAATTAATTTCTTTAGAAGCGGTGTGATCATTAGCATGTATACGCTTTGTGATAAGTCAGTAAAGTTAAAATATATTTAAAAAGTAATACTTTCTTCCTCATAGAATAATGCCCTGGGACAAATTTACTTTTTGAAATTATAGAGTATATTTATTTTGTGATTATACTGTCCGTTTTGGTTATCGTAAGCGTACATGAACTTTAAACAGTTTCAAGGCAACGGTTAATGTTTAGTAAATAACATACGACAGCAAACAATAAATATTAACTCAAAACTCTGGAAAAGAATGATCCCTTGGAAGCATAAAAAAACAGCACTATTACAAGACAAATTCACATCAGGTTTAATTGAGTCTGAACATGTGAAATAATGAAAGCGTGAATGAATTGAATGCAGCTCATGACAGATGATAGTTAGTTACCTTCTTGTACTACTTATTTCAGTCAATCATATTATTCATAGAACATATATCAGTAAGAACGTTTGATTACATGTAGTTTGTCTGCTTCAGAGGATACTCTATATTTCTAAACTTCTTCAAACCGGGAAATAAATTAATGAAGTTATAATATTCTAGAAATTGTATTTACATATATACATTTTTATATGGTGTTCTGCAAGTTAATTTACTATATAAGATATTTCTATTTTACGAAAATTAACACCTTTACAAATTCATTGTACAAATACCAAATATGCATTCTAATTTGGTAATTTTAAATCCATTAATATGTAATTGTATTAATTGTCTGTTAACAATTATAGTAAGGTCGTCTTTTAATGACACACACAATAAATTGTATTCTATCACCGAAAATACGATGTTTTCGACTTTAATCAGTGTTACCAGTTGGCATATTGTTGTCTGTGTTGATTAAATGAACTGTCAGTTCCCATGATCACATGGGATTCTTTCGACTACAACGGGTTATGTTATATATCAAAATGTGTTATATTCTGTAATAGAAATTCAAACGTTAATGTTTATCATTTTACTATATATGTGATAATATTATTATATTACATAGAAAAATAAGCATAATATGACTGACTTATGTCATTTTGATTTTAATTACCATGTTTCGTTACACATTATAGATTCGATTAAGCTGATTCTAAAAAGAAATAAATTCAAAATGAGGTTAGAGATTTATTGAGGAAAAGCAAGTGATTTTATTCCCTTTTCACTTTAATTATGTTTAATGTTATGAACACATTTTACTATGTCTTAGTCATTGGCTTCTTAAATGAATTCAAAACCTTGCAATTAGTATAACTACAATTATTTATCAGTGTGTGAAAAATCAACGCAACCCGTGGAAGACAAATCATAATACAGTGTTTGATACAATAGGACAGAAGTAAAACGAAACCGCTAAAAACGCTCAAAACGGCAAAACTGAAAATGTTGTAAACTAAGTTGATTGTGTCTGTTCATGTGTTCCTGTAAGTGCAAAACTATCGTCCACGTCCCCAAGTACATGCTTAAATAGAATCTAACATTTACACAGAGGTTTTCAGTGCACCTCAATGTGGCATGTTCGCGCTATTCCAGGAAAAGCTGTTTATGGCCCCCAAAAGAAGAATAAGTGTGCCCTTAACGTAACGAGCAAACAGTTTGCGGAAAAACAATCAAATGAAATCGAGATTGCATTTCACAAAAAGACATAAAACGTAAGTTTTAAAAGAGACGCTTCATGATTAACTGTAATGCTATACTAAATTTTGCAAAGTCAGGATGATACATTTTGAATCGTATTTGAGCATTATTTGTTGTATTTCAACATTATTTGTTATTAGATAAGGTTTCTAAAAGTTACTTGTCCATTATCCTTTTCAGACTGTCCATTTTCTATATAACAATAATAAACATGTTAAGGCTGCCATATAGGAGACAGAGGCAGTTCGACTTCAGTTTCTTGTACTTTACTGGGAAGTTTTTATCATTAATTACTTCATTTCAAATAACTTCCGGTTCAACGTTCGTCCAAGTAAGTGCACAAGTATTCTGTCTGGTCAACAACATGCGTCAAGAAGAAATCAATTCTGTGGCAAAATGGTCAAAAACATTATATTGTGCTTTGTGATTTTATATGTTTACTTCTCTTTGATTTGATAAGAAAGATTTAAATATGAATATATTTACAAACGCATTCAGATTAGTTTGAAACAAACATTAATTTGTTAAAAATGGAAAGCTTGATCAAGGTCTCTTATTGTTAACTTTGTTAACCAGTTATAAATAGATTTAAATTTTGCACAAAAGATCAGCAGATAAAAGTAACAACAAGGCATGTTATAAATTAAACCACTAGTAAGGGTCATTTTGTAAAATCAACATTGTTTGATTGAAGACAAAATACATTACGATTTTGTAAATTGCAACGGAATTATAATATGTACTTTTTCTTACTTAAAGTAAATGTAGTAAAAGAATCGATTTTAATAAGTAAAATCTGTCTCAGATAACCACTGGATCTTTGTACATAGATGAAATTTATTTCAAATTTAACAATATCATAATCTCACTTCACTGCGGATAGAGCGGATGTTGACAATGAAGAGTAGTAGGTACAACATTAGAGGATGCCTACGATTTTTCGAGGAGTAAATGCAATATGGAAAAATGAACTGTTTATATATAACAATAAATTGCATTCATATTGTCATATGCATGTAAATTATTTTACATGAAAAACTTTGTCAATATGGTAGAAACATGCTTTTAAAAAAGTTTGAAATATAGAGATTTTTACAGTTTGGTAATTTGACAAAGCAAAGATCTCTTTAAACATAAATGCATATACCTATATGAAAGTAATTTGTTTTCGATGTCCTTAAGAGCGAGGAGGGCATGTACGAAATCATTTTTCAAACAGATAAAACCTACTTAAAAAGCAGTAAAGTATTTTGTTCCGGAACATTTTATTCTGTTTACGTTCAAAAGTCATGTGTATCAAATAACACGTGATATTATGCTTTTTAAATCGACATAATTTTACTGTATATAAATTTAATAAAACTATTTCATTAGATATACATCTAGCTTCTTACCGTTAAAGTTTGAGTAAGAAATATAAAAAAACATTTTTCAAACATTTGCTACATAACAATGGATAAGTGCCGGATAATATTTCGGAACCAAAAAATAGGTGGTAAGCTAGTAAGTTTACTAAGTTAGTAAATATTTTATTATAGATCTAGTGACATGTGTATGACAATTTACACATAACAAAAATAAATAATTTACAGCCGGCCCAACGGACCAATTATTCACCATAAACATATATTCATTAATAATATTCACCTGAAATTATTATTATACTATTCACATCATCAATATTATAGTATAAGTAGTCGTGTGTGTTCAATAAAAAAACAAAATCATTTCTGTAGTGACTGAAATTTACATTAAAATTTAAAATTTAAGTTATTCGGGGAAAATATTTTAGCCTTTTGTTGTAAACAAATGTTTAGTAGGTATCATACCATTTAAACGGCTAGCGGGTGAACAAATTGTATATAGTTGATTATTTGGAACATGCATTGATAATGTGTCCAATACATTACGAAATGAAGCGAAATTAACGGTTGCTTTGAGTGGCATTCTTCTTTTTTTTATTAAAAACGTGCCCGTCTTGTTTTATCTTATTTTTAACATACATTACACTGAGCTATAAAGATAAGGTTAAAAAGAAACGATATAAGTCTTTGGTTTGACAGCTATAGCCTTGAATGCCCTGGACAGTTGCCATGGTTCTATATAAAAAAAATACAAAAATATATCTGTTTAGGAATAATGTATAAGAGCAAAGCAAGCTGTTGGATCATATGTCCGATTTGATTAATCAGCATATACTGGACAAGAGGTCAATCAATTCTTTAGAAAACAGATACAACGGATTAGTGGATGAACGCTATAATGTTGCAGGAACGGTTTGATTGAGCTTGTTCATGGATGATAATGGTAATTACAAGCTATCGTCCACGCCCTTAGCACCGGTATAATCAGTATTTTCCTTTGAACAGACAAATAGTGAATTTTTCAGTTTGGAAATATCCGAATATGTCTGAATACAAAAAGGTATTGTACAGATTGACCTATAAAAACATTTTCTATGTCATCAATACAATTGTATATCGCTGAAAATGTACGACACATACAGCGTATTAATATACAACCCCTCTTTATAGGAAATGATATGCTTATTTTATTTTCTTGAACAACAGGCAAGAATGTTAAAACAATACAATTACATATACACACATTTAAATGAAAAACCATAATTCAGACCCACTTCGAAGAAAATGTGGTACATTCTTTTTAAATGAATTATTTTTGCTAAAAAATATTTTACTAAAAAAGAGGAATATTATATCTTTAAATATAATGTATAATCTATGCGAAATTATATTTTCCAGAATATTTCTCCGGAAGATGTTGCTCAATATCTGCTTCTTTGTTTGATATCTTAGAATGTCAAACTTGATTTGTTCTTTTCGTATGGAAATGAATGTATCGATCTTGACATTAACATCTACAGTATTGGGGGAGGGATCCTCCACACTGATTTTCTGTTCTCTGGGAATCTGGGAATACTAAAATAATTAGTATAGACGGAGACTTTTCTGAGACAGCCAAATGCGGCTATCGATTTTACTCCTTTTGTCTTGCTGGAAACAAACAAGGATGTAGGAAAGACGTTTCATCTGAAAATCAAAACAACAACGACATCACGATATGTAAAAAAATGATTAAAGGATTCAATGCATTTACACTGAGTAGGCAAAGTAAACAATTTGATATTTTTCGTTCGATTCAAGTTTACAGTCCTCTAAATTACCGATATCGTCATTGTACATTAAATAGCGGTTCAAATTAAAACGCATTTTGTGGTGTTCGTTATTGCGTTCTTTATCAAACACATGTTCTTTAACAGATACGCGTTTTAAGCAGCGTCAGAAGAAAACAAAGTGTACATTTCCTTATCTTCGTGAATTCAAACTTTAAATAATCATTTCTTTTTTTCAACTATTTGTTATAATTTCCCGTTCTTAATTTCTAGAAATGAAGAACAATTTGTCAAAATGTTTAATTTTAAAGAATATTCTACAATTCTTGATAGCTTTTCTGCGGGTAAAAACTATTGCTGCTTACAAATATGCTTCTGTCGACATATTCGATGCTTATCACTTATTTGAAAACAAACAACAACATGAATTAATCTGCTTCCCCAGGCTGACACGTTCTATCTAATGATAAAGAATCATGAGGTATTTTGAATGTACGATGTCTTATCTGATTTTAATTGTTTTTACCAGCTTGCAGATGAAACCTAAATATATAAGGATTCCTTGCATCACTGTTGTTTTGAGGCTCCAAAAGTATTATATTCTTCATAATATTTTAAATAAATACGTTTCCATTTTTATTTATCAATACATGTTTAAAATAGTTTGAAAATCAATAAAAATTAATTAAGTATGGTAATTTATCTGATGCCAAATTAACTTGATTTGTCTATGAGTGAAAAAATAATTATGGTAAAGATAACAAAATTATAAAACATTTTTTTATTGGATTTATCATGTTTATTGTATATACAAGCACTTTTTAACGTAAGAAAAAAAAATGAATTATATAAGTCGACAATGAAATGTCATTTTGTTCTAGGTTTCTAGAATACGTCTTCGCAGAATAGAAACCAAAGAAGCACCTTTGTCAAAAGTTGAAAGTGGAAATCATTTCCAATATTTCAAGTACAAATGTATAATTATTTAAGAAACTACAAAACGATTGACTTTGGTCATTTCCAAAATAGTCAATGAAGTATAGCTTAGTCGATATAAACAATAATGCACTACAATGATATATAAAATTTTGTATATTCCAAAAGCTTTCAACACATTTTTTGATTGTTGATACAAGATACAAGATGATATTTTAATCACATGTAAATTGCACTTATTTTCATTTTTATATTTATTTTTTATCATAAACCAAAAAACAATAAATAAAAATAAAACAGAAAAATACAGCTTTCGTCTTCAATAGTAAAATAGTAAGTCGTATATGAATGACAATATTTCACTGATCATTTTTGTTTTGTAACTGCCAATGGTATTACTAGGTATTTTATCGGTGTTAGCAGTTCGCGTATTGTTGTCTGTTTCGTTTCATAGACCTGTCAGTAATCAGTTTCTCTTGGGAATTCTTTAACAATAAATGAAATAATGCTATATCACAAGATATTCTACAGAACTCATTCATTTTATTTTTCATTTCCCCTCCTTTTTACCTGTTAGCTAACTTGATGATACAGAGAAACAGAAGGCTATTCATTGGAAATATTTAAGAATTTTATTTTTAAAAAACTAAGTAAGCCTTGCATTTTAATCATACACAGCAGAGCTGAAATAGACATATTGTTTTAATAAGCCGACAGTTTGGGATATGCAGTTATAATATATTCATGTGCATGTATTTTCTGTGGTGGTTATCGTTGGAATTCTTAAAGCATGCATCAATAGAATAATGTACGTTTACATGTAACTTCCAAAACGGCGATTTAAATTTCATATCGTCAGGAAAAAAAAGGAAAATGCAGTATTACATGCACTTACTACTAAATATTTCATATTGAAAGTCAAATAGATCTATTTATTAGATTCTATGCAGCCAGACTTTCTGTTACTGTTGGTGATCTATACGGATCCACGTCATTTCTTTATGACATATTACGACGTTTATTGTTTAATGTCACGCTACATCAATATTTCATAATGCTAGATAAGATCTTGGTTCAACTAACAATAAATCCAAGTTTATTTCATATGTCAGAAAAGGGGTTTTTAAACTTCCATTTTGCTGATAAAAAAAGGATTTCCCCGTCTTTATTATACGTATCTTTTTAACGCTAACACGCTTTAATGCTTTTTCAGTTAGTGTATAAACGATACGATTCAGGCATATATCTTGGACTTATCAATGTTCATACTTTCCTTAAGACAATGGTGTTCTCTTCTGGAGAGGTTGGTAAGTTTCATCACATGTGAAACTAAAGCCAGTCTTTGAATTTATATCTTTATATCCGCCAGGTCTAAACTGCTGCTATAACCAGACCAAATTGACAGTATTTTTCGTGTTAGAGGTGATTTATTATCCTTTTATATATATGAAGCGTATAATATTATATTTATGAGTCACCGATAAAAATATTTTTTGTACTTGTACGGTTATCTACGAACAAGTCTTTTCTTTTCGGATTATAACGATCGTGGCATATGAACGCATCGGCAAAAAGCAATCACTGGAAGCTTGAAATTCCAACCAAAGTGATTTAGATGTGCAAGCGTCTAGTTCAATGTATTGATCAAAAAGCTCTGTGCCGTCCCGTATTATACATACCACGCAGAAATCTTGGAATCGTCGTGAAATATCGGATTCTTTTAAAAGATGGATTTAGCTTTGTGCATATTTTATTCTATGACTTTAATTGACGCGGAGAAAAAACCTACGGATTACAATATTATTTAACTAATTAAAAAAGTATCAATTATAGAAGTTGATTTACTTGTTATCATTGAACGACAATTAATTAACTTGGAATTAAGTACATTTAACAGGAGGTAAGATTTTGCCTTGTGGTGTAACTTGTTGTATCTATACATTGTACAAGTTTTATTTTCATCAGATGAAATTGTTATACTGTTTGAAAGTAGTTATACAATTCTTTGCTGACACGATTAAACATTCATTTTGTTTTCTTCTTAATCAAGGCGGGTTAATCTATAAAGTCTGCTGCGTAAAAGATTGACATCAATATATACATGTATACGAATATCGATGCGATGTGGCACGTTGAAATTGATAAGTATTTGGCACGAGATTTCTGTATACATGTATTTGCATATACAATCGTGTTATCATAATTTTGTTTCTGTTTCTGTTTTGAATTATATCTTACACTATAATTCAATTAACTATTATTTTGCATAACTGACAATTGGTATAATTTGATCTCTATGACCTTGGCAAATAAATTTTATTATTAGTTTTCTTTTCGTTAATTTTCAGAAATGTTTTGAAATTATTTCTTTTTCTTATGGTTATGATAAAGTTACATACCTTTTTCATCATATAAGATTACTAGGAATAGAATATATCATGCAGTTCATGTACGGTTAAACTGTAAGTTATTACTCCATATCAGACGTTAAGTCTAGCGAGTTTGAGTCTTCCTATTTGTAAATAAAAGTACATTTGTCTCTGCAAGATATCTAAAAAAGAACGGCTTTATTCGCAGGAACACAATTGCCTATTAGTATGTTTGTAATATGATAGAAGCTTTATTTCTCTGAAACTTAAAAATTAACATTGTGTCGCTGCTCTGCAGCTGCATCTCGCTTGTAAATATTATTTTATTTAAATTTTGTTTAATATATATGCATATCAAAAGTAAAAATTTGTTAATACATATGTGTTTTCATAATATTGTTTGAGGGTGACATGATATCATAATTTACACAATGCATTGTATCAATATTTTATTTCTAAAGATACATTTAAGGAATGTTTATCTGATACATTAACTAATTCAGAAATCATTTTCTGTTTGTTCATGTAGTTGTCACCAGTTTTGAATGACCTTCTACATAACTTTGATTTATCGAACTGAATTAAATCCTAACAGAAAATGAAAGAAGTCTTTTCTCGGAATAAATGTCAAGTTTAAGTAACTGTCTCGAGTACTTGTGTGTGATCTTAAAATCATGTATATGTCTGAATAAAAGAGTTAATTGGAAAGACATATAAACCAACTAACAACTTGTACTTCTCACGTTGTATATTCTCATTACGAAATATTAACCCTTCTTCACTGGTAAATTTCTTAAATGGACCTATCCGGCTGCTTCATGGAACTATCCATTCTAAATTATCCGGGAATGATGAGGAAAATGTAAAGTCAGTACTGGATAGACTGCACGAGCGTACATGTTGGCCTGGCTCTAAACTGGTGGCAAGGGCTTATCACTTTCGGATTTTAACAAAGTTAAGGTTAAAAACCTATATGTTTTATATGTCAACTCTTACACAGATGTAAATTGTCTGAATGGTTCTCAAGCAAATCATACAATGACTACAATGCTATATAATTATATGGTCTTAGATAACGTCATTGTACATGTATTAAATAAACATTAGGTAATTGCCATAAATAAAATATATTGATTTATTTTCAAACTTGAACTCGTCTAAGAAATGTTAAACATTTAATTTTCAAGTTAATCCATCATAGCTATTGTTTTATATCTTTCTGCATTCATTAGGATAACTCGCTTTACACTCATAATCAAATAGGATTCCCAATAATCACGCGTTCTGTTAACAGCATGACTTTTTAAGTCTAAATGAAGATGTCAATGCCAATTCTGTTTAATAAGAGAAAACAAACAGAAAATAATAAAATCTCACGATTATGCACCATAAAATGATATAAGCGTCCATGTCTTAATATTCATCCGACGATCATTGCTTATTATTTGCTATATTTGATATTAGTATATGAGTATATGAAATGTTCTACTATGTTTTATGTTGCAAAACATACATTTATACAGTTTGCCAAAGACGGAATATATACAGAAAGCTATTTGTGTACAATCACTGTAACGAACCCAAAAGAAAAAGTAATAAAATGAAAATACAATAACAAAAAGGCTGTTATAAGATTTCTCAAAATATACACACCAGTCAAATTAAACTATCATTACAAAAAGTAAGTTCCTTGTTTCATTTTAAGTTAAACTTTTATCTTGATATTGATCAAAGATACAAAACATGCAAGCATTTGTACAAAAATATTTTCTTGAAGAAATTGGCAAGCGTTTCTAGGCGTGGTAGTTAAACCCTTTAAAAAGATCTTGCAAGTTTCTGTTACCCAGTGATTGATGTCCGTTTTAATACCTTATCTAATTTTCAATTTGCTTTCTTTCCAAAATGAAGAGTCTATTAACTCGAACACGTTTGACGGATAGATGTTTATCAGGATAAATGAGAAGAAAATAACTACTAGATCGATAATGGAATAACCTAGATTTTGAAGACGGGCATTTTTCTCTTTAAACATATTTTCTGCGTATTTTTTTTTAATATGTGTAAAAAATCTGATTTCAGATGATAACGTGTTTAGTTTTTTTAGTATGTGATGTTTTTGTTGGGAAATATAACAACAATTGGTATAAGTTTTTTTTTAACATAACAGTTCCGACACAGACACAATTTATTGGAATCAGTGAAACTACGGACTTTAATTGACATGTCAATTAATGTCGGATTTAAAACATTCATAGTAAATAAATTAAATCAGAAATGCGTTAAAACTCTGTTTGAAAATGATACGTTGTACAATATGAATATCATGATACATATACGAAATTGTCGTGCCTAATAATAACTAAGATAAACCAATGCATGGTTTAACGATTTTATTTCTCAATAATACTTAAATGTAAACCCAATATTACCCACATCTGAGGCTAAAAATACTTAAATGTAAAACAAATATGTATTAAATTTAAAACCAAAGATACTTAAATACCCGTATAAAGCATTTTCTAAAGCAAGTGATACTTAGATCTTTAGCCAATGGAACTTAAATCTAAAGCCAATATTATTTAAATCTAAAGCCAATGAAACTTAAGTCTAAAGTAAAAACTACTTAAATCTTAATCTGTTAATATCTAAATCTAAAGCCAATACTACTTTAATCTTGAATAGATATAATGGTATTAGTCTCGTTCGATGGTCGCCAGTAGGCAGTCTACATTCATTATCTGATAGATCATTGACATTGGCCATGGTTAGAATAACATTTACATTGACATAAAATAATGCTGTTATTCAAAGCATAGGAGCATTTAAAAAATCGCAATAAAAACACATATCACTCAATATTTTATGTGTAACTTTACAAATTATGAATTGCAAATGATACAAAATATAAAGAAGCTAAATAGAGAGTAATTTAAACTGTATATAACTGGTATTAGTACTTAATAAAAAATATACACCGAATGCAACAATTGCATTGTCATAAAATCAAACTGATTACTTTTGGATTAGATTAATATCATTAAGTCGCTTCCATTGTTGATGAAATTAAACAAAATTTTAACAAATCAAGCATAGAACCATACGATTCTTCTTAACTTTAAGAGGATTTTCAAACATATGACGAAACTGTTAGGTAGAAAAAATTGAATCCCTAAAAGAACACCCAAACAGAACATTTGCAAATGCTGCAGGACTGGTTCGTCTGAGCCAGCTCTGGTAGTGTCAGTTTAATAATGTGTGTACTAATCTGTTGCACAATTGATACGATGTTTGGATTTCAGTGGCGTTCATTCAGTCCATTGCACACCATTATCGTAAAGTTTCATGTAATTTTGTTGTGATTAATGCTTCCGAGGGATCACTTTGTTTTTCCAGATTTTTATACTTCACAACAGCAGGTGTCAAGTGATGTGTGGCAGCTGTAAAAAGTTGCCCCATACTTGACTTCAGTGTTGTTATATTTTTCTTGTCCTTCGGAATCATTGATGCCAGCACTATTAAGTGTTGAGAATTGAGTACCACTCAAGCCGGTGCTAGGGGGTGTGAGGGATGTTGCACTTATTCATTATCTCTCATGTACTGTACGAGTCTGCAATTTTCATGTTATTTTGTTGTGATTAATGCTTCCGAGGGATCACTTTGTTTCCAGATTTTTGTATTAAATATCCGAAATAATATACATTGCCCAGGAAATGTATAAAATGAATAATTTCAGATAGGTCATACTGGTATTACTCAGGCGGATCATCTTTGTGTCCAACGATAATTGAATACAGCAATACAAATGTCATATTAGACAAGTGCCAGTGTTAGATTGACTTTATCAATTATATTACGAAGGCTGTATATACGTCAAATATATCATAAAAGAAAATGGCCATGCAGTTCCCCTGAGGGAGATCTATACCACGATAAATTGATACAAGATCTACTGCGTTATTGATGGAGGAACTCTAGTTAACCACCAATCTTGAGTACGTCGGTAAAGTGTCAGAAACTTGTCTTAAATACTATCGTGATATCTACTCATATTATGTTAACATATGAGAAAGAGACGAAACACATATATCATCATTACTAAGATAAGTGTTTCTTACATCTGCGGATGATTCTAAATTCAAAATTTTACTATTTCACGTTTAAATGTTGAATTCTGCTTAAGCCGGTGCTAGGGGGCGTGGACGGTAACTTGCACTTTCCAGTACCGTCCATGAACAGGCTCAATCAAACCGAGCCTGCAACATTTTCAATTTTGCCGTGTTGGGCTTTCTTTAGGGATTCTGTATTTATCTATTAACACATTTATTGTGATATAAAGTTTTTTTTAACCATTTTTAAGTTCGCTTCCTTGCTGAAACCAACCACTCCTGGGGTGTAAGACAGAATTAATGGTAATGTATCCTATCCAAGCTCTCAGTGTTGAGAGGTTGTAAGTTTTTAAGTGAATAATATCTGACAATAATCACAATATGTGATACAAAAAGAAACTAGTATTGTCGTAAATACATATAAGGATTCTACAATAAAAACGCAAGGGTCAGGTTTTTAAATAGTTGTAGTCTAAGACCACTATTTAACTATAAATTTATTCATTTGAATTATGCTAAATGAATCATTAAATGTCTCAAATGTTTCTTTTTATGCAAAATGATTTCATATTTATTCATATTTATTTTTCAACGATTATAGAATGTCATATTACAAATGCCACGTTGATTCAAGTACGATTGACGTTATTAAATTCATAATCAGATACTTCACCATTAAATGTACATCTAAATACTCTGTATATACGCTTTGCATAGTTGTATGATTACATCCCTCGAGGTACTAAAACAGTGGTTTGATCTATATATTCAATTTCAGGAAGTATCCACTTATCTTAGTCACGTCATTTTGTTTTCTCTTAGGCTGTTATGAGCTCAACTGTGAAATTGACGCAGTCTTATTTGATAGGTTGTATTTTTTACTAGATACTTTATAATTTTCCATGTAAAATATTTTGATAATTTTGTATAAAATGGTAAAACCTTCAAATCTACGTGTATTTTCTTAATCCTTTAGGTCTTTAGGTTTCACAACATTTTAAGTGAATACAGACAACAATCGTTTCGCCTTTCAAGCATTTAATTAAACCTAAAATATCAATTAATGTGGCTATACGATACAATATGTCATGCGATAACATGCAACATCTACCTTTTGGTATTACAGAGCACCTTTAAATTCATTATATCTTACACAAATTGCATGCAACGAGACCATGTCGATCATATAAACCATAAATTGTCGCTGAAATGTAGATAATCATTTTGAAAAGAGCTTAAAGCTCCCTGGAAATACTTAGCTGGAAAATGATTCACCCAAGGTTAATAGGCTGCAAATGACAAATATCATGCAATATTAACAGTGGTTTTAAGTGCACAGAATTATTTCGAATTCTATTTTAACTTTTTGTGACGTTTTCAAATAAATAATGTCGACAATAAAAGACCAACATGCATTTCACAGATATAATCATGTGAAATTAACTTTACGCAAAAAAGTTCGGGTTTATATTTTAAGTATTCAGCGGTAATCCATTGCTTGTATGGTATTAAATGTAGCCAAATGTTTCAATGTTTGATGCATTTTATTTTTGTTGTAAATAATTACACCTGAATTTCTAGAAATATTGTATACGACTGTTCTCAAGCAAAGTTATAGTTTTGACCCTAGACCATTGTATGAATAAACATAGAAAATAACTTGGTCTTGGTTGATTTCGAACAAGATTTAATGGTCGCAAGTGTGCCATTGTTGTAATATCTCTTATAATAATACGCACAAGATGTATTAAAACATTATAATTTTTGAATTATACTGTCATTAGCATGAATGAAACCGATACTAGAAAGGACCGACAAAATGGAAGTGTGGACCTAAGTTTAATTCTCGTTATTGTACCTTTGATTACTTTACTACATGTACATTGACCTTGATTTTCCTTCGTATGAATATTTAGAAACTGGGAGACTAAAGGAATATCATTAACTGTATAGAAATCTAGTAAATTTATAATTCTATACATGGTTTACCTATATGAACAAGAAAAAGGGTAATTACAGAATGCATTTTCTTTATTCAAATTTCAGTACTTAGGAAAGTATATGCATTGATCAAACAATTTTGCATATCCAAAATATATACAAATTATGTATCCACATATCAATCTGAAAATGAGTGGAAACATTTTTAATCTATTGTGAAAATATATATCACAAAATAGTGCATGGAATTTCAATAAATGAAAATTTCTACAAAAATTCAACATAATTTTCACAATCCTCAAAAGTCAAAACCAGCATACAACATCACAAATGTCAAGTTGATAGACAAGTGGTTGTGTTTGAGTTATCAAGTATGTCTCGACTTTATGAAGAAGTAAGTCGTATATATTCATAAGGATAATGCCGTCAGTTCCCTAGAGGGAGATTTATACAGTAATATCTTGATGTCAGATCTTTGCCTTTATTACCGAGGCTATTTTATTTCCCAACTTAACATTGATCTGTTGTGTTTCCCTCATAGAAAATTTTACATCACTACAATTTTACATGCCGAAATAAGAACATACAATTCACCGATGAGCGGCGCCGTTTAAAAAATTGTATTATATATTTGATAGAAGCAGGAAATAACCTGTCGTGCTTGTGACTCATCATACCATTAAAACATGTTTGCATGTCATGTGATAATTAAAACTTTCGCAATAAAGATTGACTGATAATTGAAATCCATGATAATCTTATTTAACGAAGTTTAAGATTATTCACTATCACTATAATAGATGCATGAATAATTGTTAAATGATTCACGCAATTAATTGGCTGTAATTGGCATAAATCATACAATGAAGGTATTGCCGTTTATTAAAATATGGATTTGCTCATTCTGCAAGATAAATTCTGCTTACTTAAAATGTTGTCAATGTTCTTAAGATACGTGTGCTAAGTGTTGCTTTTTATCCGAAAATTTGCGTATTTTTTCAGAAATACGTGGCAAAGGGGTTTCTTCTCGCACTTTTTAGTAGACAACAATTTGTACTAACGATATTGCATGTCACAATATAGAACTGTTCACTAATTGTGGGGAAAATGTATAAGCGGTCGGGTGACTCAGTCGAGCTACAAAAGGTATTCCAAAAATATTCGTAAAGTTGCAAAATTTAACATTTTTCCTTCCCTCTGTGACAAACACAAGTTCTTTGAATCAAATCATTTCAATTCAGTCAGAGCAAGCCTGCAGTATTTCTGTTTCAATTTTGTCATTTTTGGCGCCCCTTATGTATTCTTTTTTGTCCTTATTTATGAGTATTTATGATATCTTAAGACAATTTGGGGGACAAGGGAATAAATTCAAAACATTAGATCATGTTGATGTTAATATATTCAAATAGAAACCTCTACAGTGATATATATATAAACGTTTATACATGTATTTAAGCAAGTTAAATATAATACTAGTATATAAATGCTAAATTTTGGTTTATAATAATAAAATCATTCAGAGTTTTTACCGCATTTAAATTCAATTGTGTAAAAGTTATTTTAACTGAAAGTCATTAACGTGCTACAAATTCTAATTCTGCATTGATTCTATTGATCTGTGGAGGCTGTCAGAATTGGGGGAGGATACGTGTTGTAGCAAGAATAATTCAGTAATTACCTTGAACATGCTTGCTAATAATGTAAATATCAGTATTGATTATCTGCAAGTAGACTTGATGCAAATTTGGCGCGGATGGAAAAGTATTTCGCTTCATTTCGGGAAAATACATTTATTGTTTTTGATGAGACTATAATCAATAACTGTTTCACTTTTCCATTTCATTATAAGACAAAAGCATTTGTAGATGCTGTTAATTGTGCTCTGTCTTGTTTTTTGTTTGGGGTCCTCCTTGACTCCTTGCCACTGGTTCTTGTTGCTGGGTCGTGTGGGGATTGCGTTCATTGAAAGCCGCCTTTCCTTGTTGATCTTGTATATTATATTTTATATGAATTTAGACATATTTTTTTATTCTTTTGTATGCCGTTAAGATATAATTTTAACATAATACACATACCAAGAACTGTTTCAAGAACATTTATAAATTGATTGGTTCAACGTTAATGGATGTGACGTCCAGTTATCATTGAGATAATTAGGATGGACAATCACCAGTTTGACGATTACAAAAGATATTATCATTTAGTTACATGTCTTATTCGCATTACATCTCGTTTGACCTCGTCATCGTTGCAAACTTCTACTGAATTAACCACGTGTTTACTATACCTTCACGTAAATTCTAAATATGAGAATTTGTGGTAATCTGTTTTAAGGTTTATTCTTGCACTTGTGAAATACAAAATCAATTATTTAAGTTCTTGCACATGTTTAAATTAAACGTAAAAATTGTTTTTTACCCTGTCCTTTTTATGTTTGGGGTCCGCCTGGGCTCCTTGCCGTTGGTTCTTGTTGCTGGGTCATATGGGGGTTGCGTTCATTGAACGCCGCCTTTCCTTGTTGATCTTGTTTTTCATATTTGATGATTACAATTATGTTATTAAAGATAAGATAAAATATATCTGCGGACCTGCAACTTCTTTGCTCCGCCTTCAAGTACAACATCCTTCCTACAGAAAGAAATATATGTAAAATATAAAATAAATACTAAAATATTTTAATAATATGATAATAAAGTCCACAGTCATTATACTTATGTCAGGTATTTTCTTACAAGAGAATATGCAGTGTTATTATAATAACGTATGTTGTAAGCATTGGTATGTTTGTTTAGTTTAACGGCGCACCAACCCAGTTTAATTGTTATGACCTTGGCATACTGTTTGTAGTACAAGGAACACTCATGCAAGCAGTTTTGAATATTGAAGATTGTGAAAAATCTTGCACGAGTTACGAATTACTCACAACACAGCGTGCACATGAAAATGATTCATCCAAACCTATTTTGTCATAAAATATGCAATGGAAATGGCTTCTTTAATTTCTAAAACAGATATGCTGTCAACAGTTTCAAAGTCCAAAATGCTGCTGGATCGATCGGGAAAAAAGGAAGTTAATCTCGAATTCTACATTTAATCATCATGGAGCAGATTTCACGAAAAGCGTCGTGTCTGACGGGTGATTAAACATCATTTAAGATCAAATGACAAATATTTGAATCACGATAATGGAAATGGTAAAAATAAAGAAATAAATGGTATCAATTTAAAATAAGCCTGTTTACAAACTACAAAGATCAGATACCAGTAAAAGCCTAGTATGAAGTGAGTAGTGATAGATGAGTAGAAATCGGCTGTAATCATTAACTACGCATTTGTACAGCATCAAGACATTGTCATTGATTAAGCAACCAGATCAAAGATGATGGGAACAGTTGTCCGTTATAGAACATAAACACGCGATACAGTGATTCTAAATATTTGCTTTTCCAAACTTGTTTCTCTGCAACTGAAAATCAGTTATAATAATATTTTCTCTATAATATTTAAAATGATGAGCCATTTTTGAATCTGTTAAAAAGCAAGTCTGTTATTACGTGCATGCAATTATTCAAGATGAAGAAAATGTTGCATAGGTACAAAATGATAAAAAACAACAACAGAAGAACTTAATTGATATGCCAAATAATTCCTCTAAAAACGTCATAGTAATTGAAATTTGAGCAACAATTCCAAACGGGACGTGGTAAAAGACTAATAATAATATAAAAAATGGATTGTAAACTTTGTTAATATTTTGACGAATGAATGTCTTTCACTTTCCTAAAAAATATAAGTATTAAAAAGCTGATTTCCATTTGGGTCCATCATTTTACACCATCAATAGCACATTGTAGGGAATAAGAGAAAATGCTTATTAATTTTATTGGCAGTTATAAATGTTATTGCTAATTAGTTAAATTTGTAGTTAAATGAATTTCTAATGACCCTGAATTTATCACTTAAGCCTGTTAGAACGTCCCTGAATAGTCTGGGTTTGATTAATTAAGGAATGCAATTATTGCACGTTTAACAACTAGATTTGAAATATTCTTCTTGACAGTTCGGTAAAATCTAGCAAATTGCTTAAATTGTAACACAAATTATAACTAGATAAAAAACATTTTGTTTTTCTTGACATGTGAACTGTAAGGCAAAGCATATCAAATTATTAAAATGAAACAAAGAAACTTTAAGGTCCTCCTAAATTATTCAAAATAGGAACAAAAAAAACTTTAAGATCTTCTTACACAATAGAATTTGAAAACGTTGTTGTTTTTGTTTGATTTAGTATATTCAAGGACGGTATTGGTAAATGTAAAGCTTTTAGCACAACTGGCTTAAGATGAGAATATGTTTTCTAATGTATGTAGTTTTTGTAAGATGACAATCAATCTGATATGCCTGCATACAAAATGCCATGATGTGAATTTCATGTTTCATTATCAGCACAATTTGATATTTGCACGAAAGTTTTGCGTACAGATAGTGTGATACACAATAATTTGAATTGTATTATAGCGCATCACATACAGCAAAAAATGCACAAATGAAAGCACAGTAACAAAGATAAGTTCTTAATTTATTTCGAATTCACAATTTTATGTAAAACGTTATATGTTTTAGTTGTTTAGAGAATGTGCATAACAGTTAAGATGACAATCTCTACATTTTTTCACTTTCTGCTCTAAATATAGTGTGCAGACTAAAAGTACAATTATTATAGATATGGGTACATATATTTTCTTTCAAACAAATGTGTTTACTCTGTTTGTTACTAAAACACCACAAGACTTTGATATAAATACGAACAATTGTCGTAATTTTCGTAAGTCAATATATATTTATGTTCTCTTATTGCTGATCATAATCGTCACATTATCCTCTTTTTTTAGCATTAATCTCTTTTCATCTATATTCTCAATAAACATTATGACCGTCGATGGAACAATTTGTCTAACAATATATTGATTTAACATCCATACTTTCCTATAATAGAATCCGTTTGCACTAAAAATAAATGAAATCAGATAAAAAAAGAACTTTCAAACATAGTTTATCTGTACAACTAAGTCAATTTTATGACTTACAAGTAGATTCGACACGGACAATTGGTCTCAAAAGGTATGGTGTGTCTAATGCGGATATAACATACATATTATACGTTACATAAATGTGTTGGGTTTTTTTCCGCCGAAGGCCGTCTGATTTCACCTTGACTTCCGCTAAAATTAACAGTAAAGAAATAAATATAGGCAGAAATTGCATTGGTCATTTTATAATTAACACTTATAGCCTGTTCGATTGATTCTTTAGAAGAGCTTCCGTTATAGGTAGAGGTCTGTTCGATTGCGCGATGGCAAGAAGTGTTGGAAAAAGATATAAATCAGAATAAATAAACAAACACAATAATGATATTTTCTAGATGTTTCTAACAGCTTTTCAATAAATATATGAAATTAAATATGACAGATCGCCTTTTTGATACTTTTCCGTTCGATCGGGTTTCTCTTCTAAGCTGTTCTAGTCTTTATATTTTCTTCTCGAACCAGGCATAAGACGATTGAAGCGAACTTTCGACTAATTTACAGTTGCAAAATTTTAATTTGAAATTAAATTTGACAGATCGCCTTTTTGATACTTTTCCGTTCGATCGGGTTTCTCTTCTAAGCTGTTCTAATCATTATATTTTCTTCTCGAACCAGGCATAAGACGATTGAAGCGAACTTTCGACTAATTTACAGTTGCCAAAATTTTTTCTGTGGAATTAGTGTACAGTATCTACTAAATCTTTGTTTTATTATAAA
Organism: Ruditapes philippinarum; assembly: GCF_026571515.1. NCBI lineage: Eukaryota > Metazoa > Mollusca > Bivalvia > Venerida > Veneridae > Ruditapes > Ruditapes philippinarum. The sequence goes on from NW_026857242.1 coordinate 320,239, forward strand.
TTCCTATTCAAATCAAATTCCGTTTTGATTAAAATCAAATAATATGTGTAATATTGATTAAATCTAAGATGACAATTAATGGGGAAAAACATTGCGGGTAAAAATGAACTGAAATAAAACTATTGATGACGAATAAAATGTTCTGTTTGCGGTTAGCATGGTTAGTAGTGACTTATCCTATGCAAGTTAACAAGTTTGACTTCGGCCGAGTATCTTTTTAAGGATTCTTCTTGTTTTTTTTTCTTTATACAAGTTTTAGATGGCCTTAAGATAATATAAATTTTGCAACGACGTCAACGGTCCGACAAAAAAATACAGTGACCGCCTGAGCGGACACTATTGTGTTTTGTTGGACTGCTAAAATTAAGCGGTGTATAACCGCGATTAATTTTTTACAGAACGCGAAGTATACATGAAGTCTGACAATATTTTTCCGGTCTCCGGCTCCGGTCCGTTAAATGCTTGCGGGGTTACTGATTGGTCACTGCAATGCAATTCATTGCTATGTACTGTTTCTTAATTAATAGCCTAGTGTATGAAAACAACTTTTTAAGAAACGTATATTGAGTTTACAAGTACTCTTTCAAAACACAAAGTCATCAAAATGTTTATGCTGTTTGAAAGACAAGGTCGCGATAGAAGTCGTTTCAGTTATCCGTTTATAAATCAATAGCAGATATGCAAACACGCAAGTTTCGTCTTTCTTTCTTATGTGCAAGCATATAATTACATTTTGTCTATTTAAAAGCTAAATACTGTAAAACCACGTATTCGAATATTAATTACGGTATTGTAAAGACAGAATATTGTAGAGTTCAAATTTGGATGGTTATGTTTGACGCATATTTAGAGCAGAATTGGGAGTGTTAATGCAAAGTTTTGCGATTTAACGTCACGCCAATTTTACCAAGCTGAGAAAACAAAATACAACCTGCTAAGAAGAAAATCCCAAGAAGACGAGAATGACTGCGATGCTCAGTACATTCCAAAAAATTATAGTTGATACTTCCAAGAACACATTTACGATTCTCAGTAAAAGGAAATGCAGCACGCAAATAAACGCTTACTTTTGTCGGCATTGCATTAACATATCATATTCAATCAAACTAACAAGTTTTTATTGATTTCCTGTAGAAAGAAGAGTGTAATTTATTCTTATATCAATAGAATTCAGAAAATTGTTTCTTGTTATTTTCTAAATTTCTAAAGCTTGTGATCAGTACGTAGACATTTGAAGGAATAAATGTAATATATACGCTCTTTTGCCTAACCGTCGTCGCAAATTATATCATACATTCTCAAAGCATCATTCTAACGAATTCTAAAACTTAACCCTCCACCTTTATCAGACAATGTAAACTGAAATAAAAAAAATGTAATATTCCATTGTTATAAAATTTGCGTGTGGTTTGTTTTAATAAGTTATTTACATGAAATGCTACAATTTCTGTTTTCAGTGATCTTTTAAATGTCCTTTGAGTTAATTTGTTTTTTTAAGTGTGACCAAGTATCAATTATCTCATATGACAACATACATGAAAGGCAACGATCAGCATGAATGACTATGTTAGAAATAAATACTATCTGCAGTCTAAACAGTTTTGATTGTCTAGTGTCGTTTTAACTTTATATTACCAAATAAATTTATCTGATGTAATGTATGTGTTCATTGTCGCCGTGTAACCATTTAAATAAAATACTGTTCTGTTCTAGACAATATTATCAATTCCCTAGAAATGACAAATGTACTTTTGCTATTGATTCAGATAATAATGTTTGATAAAACAAGTTAGTTGTTACCTTTTAATCCATAGCATAGATTTGATGGAATTTAATTCTTACCAATAATAAGATGTTCCGAATAAAATAGTTGATTATATTAGAAACTTAAGGATCATTTCGCTTTTGAATTTGACATACATTGCGAGATTCTTCAAGCACAGTAGCTTGCACATCCCGCTATTGTCCATGAACAGGCTCAATCAAATCATACCTACAACATTATCGGAGTTCTTTAGGGCTTCTGTTTATCCGTATTTTGTTTTAATCACGGACTTCCTTTTCTTTCATTTATTTCTTAAATCCTCAGATAATCAGTTCTTATTCATTATATTATTAAATTGTTTCAGACGATGTCATGTAATTAAGCATTCTTTATGAAATTGTTTTCTTTCATGAATGGTTGCACACGTCTGTTTTTGTTGTTAACTTAAGCGATACAAATTGGTATTCAGTTTCACATTTTGTCTTCAAGATGTATTCCATGGCGTTCTGTCAAAATTTGATTCCATTAAGGAATGTGGGCTTGTATATATATAACTATCCAAATTTTATTTCGTAATGACTTTTCTTTTGTACATAAAGGCATAAACATCCCCTCTGAATGTGTTATTTCTAAGTATAAAACACAAATTTACTGTAAGTGAGAACAAAACTAGAAAATAACATTTTCATTATATTAAATTTATATGAACAGAATAATGCTAATTCATTTTGATAAAAGTGGTCATAACATTCAAGGAATTACGCCAAATGTGTTTATGATTTTGATGTCCTAAAAGGTGTAGGTGTTTATAATTCTTAGTTTTCATTCTTGTGATACATAATCATCTATATGTATCAGCAGTACCATTCAGTGTACACCATTAACAGCGTTTAGTTTCTGTTTCTGCTAATGCTTCATTGTCAATGTTAATTATCCACATATATATATATGCTGGGTACTATTTCTTTTGATCGATAGAGACATTGTAAAACAGCGAAACATATTTGTTTATTCAAGACATAAGTGACTGCTTGGTGTAAAAGGTAAAGACAGCAGATGATTAGACACGAGCAATTTTAATAGCTGAATAAATAATCCAAAATAATTCTTTATTGCAATAATAATCTATACTCGTGAATCACAGCTGCACTAAAAGTTAGAAACAATATTTTTGATAATCTGGAGAATTTGAGTAATGCTTCAAAATGTTTCGAAACTGAGACTTTTCTGGAACGTTAAAATTACATGATATAGCAATAGAAAATGACTCCATCACTAAGTTTCAATTTACAGTTCTGATCTTATCAAGTAGCTAATTGAAAAGTAATGATCATTTATGGATCCCGTTTTTCATACGGCTGTTTTGTTGTTGTTGTTGTTGTTGTTGTTTTTTTGTTAGTTTTTTTTGGTTAAAAGTGTTAACTGATATTTAAACATTATGTAGCCCGCCCGCTATTATATCAAAATGCTGCATGTTTATTTTCTGAAAACATTTTACATTTGATATCCTGCTATAGGTTCCAAAAAAGTACCTTATTGGCCATCTTTTGCTTCTATTGACTTTTAGCAATGTGTACAGTTACAGTGATTCAGTATTTTGTATGACAGGACATCAAAATGCTACTGTATTTACATTTCACTAATTTGTGATGAATAATTTCACATCCAGTATTCATTTACCACTATTTAAACGTTATAAAACTCATGTATGTCGTTTGTAAAGAAAGAAATTTTAACTTGTAGATTGAATCGAGGTGTTGTTTTTGTAAAAATATCTTATTAAAACCATTCTTTATTTAATTGTATATAACTGATAGAAAAATGTGTAACAGATATTTAAAAGTGACATTGTAACTAAGGAAATCTTGTAAGATTTTTGCAGAAAGCATATTCGTAACAGTTTCAACTGATATTTAGGCCAGTTTGAGTCGTTGTCCATATGTACGAGTATATGTATTTATTATTTCCTGAGTCTTTGTCTTTATGTTTTAGTATTTAGTGCTTCCCGAATCGTTGTCTTTATGTTTAACTATTTATTGTTTCCTCTAATATGCTCTACTTTTACGTGTTTATAATTCAATCCAGCAATCACTTGAAACATAACAACTTTTAGAAGAATAAATGGTATTTTTTTATTTCATTAACCCGTAGATAAAGTAGCACATAGATCATGTTTAAACAGCTTCAAGGACTTGAGATTCTTTTGTCTTCAAATGTGGTAAAATGTACATTATACATGACATGCACATGCTTTTTCAAAATGTATATTGATAACATGAGGTGTATTCATACAAGGAGACCCGGGATATTGTTAAACAGGATGTAGATTATTTTTGCATCTGTAAAATTTTGTTTTGTATTTTTATTCTCAATTATATTATTTCACAAAAATTCTGATATTTGCATCACGATATATATGTACTGCAAGTTACAAGGTCTGTATAACACACGTTAAGGGTACAATATGCTAATGGTAATGCCTGTTGTTCTGTTGTTGTTGTTGTTGTTGTTGTTTTTTAAATAGCAAGAAAATGTAAGAATTCATCTCACCATCATTTTTTCTATCTAATTTGGATTACTTTTTGTTTCTTTTTCATTTCATCATTAATCCATAAACAAGACTCTTTCAAAAATTATTTTTGTAAATTAAATTTGCTATTCTCGTGTAGGATTGTTCTTCATTTTTGTTTATTATTCAAGTTTAAGACATTCAGTTTCGTGAAGGAAATAATGTCTCATCTTTTAAAGAAAACAAGACAAGTGTGTATCCTAAATTACAAAATAACATTAAACAATGGTATTTGTATTACAATTTCAATTTTGGAAATGAAGCACGAAATAAAACGCTGTTTTATTATGAGTATTGAGCTGATGTATCACACTATAGCTGACATATGTCTATTTATCTTCATAAAAGTTTTGTGTATTTTTCATTTTAAAGCCCAATGAGTTTCCTATTATTTTCAAAATTCACATATTAAGTTAAAAACGCACATATCTTCATCCAAATATTTTGAACAAAATGCGAGAAAACAGCGTACATTATGAAAAAACAGACCTACATTTTTCTATACTTTATACTTTTCCGATGACATGTCAAACTGATAAACCACCGCCACCAAACGAAGGCTTATAAATTTATAAATCGGTCGAAAAATAAAACTTCACCGAGAGCGTTTGATAGAGATATAACAATTATGTTTATTCCTCAAAAACTGAATTACACTAAATATTGCAACTTACATGTAAAAAAACAAAAACAAAACAAAAAACTAGTAAATGATATTCAGTGTAAAAAGATAAATTAAGAAAGATGTCATTTGTATGCATATTATCATTATTATTAGAATTATATATTTGATATAATAATGATAATACTTAAAAATACACATATAGTTTCTCATGAAATATAGTAACAGCAGAATATCGTCTCGACCTACTTTTCGATAATTATCTATGATAATTATTCTATTAATACCGAATATTTGAATCCTTAAGCCAAACTAAAATAAATTCAACTTGCTTAGTGTTGATCTGCCTGTTTCTAACCTTGAAATGTTCTGCACGTGTTATTTCACAACTAATTGCCAATTAGCACATGAAGGAAATTCGGCAAACGCATTTGCTGTCGGGTTTTTTGTTTACTATCAGGATCTTATCGTCTGAAATACAGGTTAAAAATGTGAACAGGTGGCCCAGATTCACATTTGATTTATTTGTAGTGTTTAAATACTTAATTGATAAATTTATTTTGTCATTTACATGATGTATCTGACTAATTGTAAGTTAACATATTGGAAATGTGACAGAAACTTTTAGACAGCAAGTTCACTTATAGTATAGTTTTTATGTAAATAGCACATATGAGATTGATATTCAGTTATAAGTAAGCATAGATTCCGAATAGAATACCAAAATTATTCTGTCAATAACTTTGGAAATGCTTAAATTTAGTTTCATTTGATAATTAAAACTTGTTATTAAAACTGTTTAAAATAGTATTTCCATACATGATATATAGAAAGAATGATTGAAGGAATGACATATTGACATTATTTTAAATATTGCTTTTAAAATGTCTTACATGTAAATATTAGTAAGGGACAACACCAGAAACACCAGACAAGATTCCAACAGCGGAAGTTATCCGCCACTTTTAAAAGACAATTAAAAACAAATAAAGGCATATACTACAAGTCATTTCTTATTTAAACATCTATTTTGTATCATATTTAAGAAAATATTGAACACAAAACAGAATTCTAAATGATTATATAGTCATTCAAAGAAGCTTGATGAAAAGAACTTTTAACGAAATAATGAGTTTTATTGATACCAATATCTGGAAGATATTGATACTTGGGAAGCATCAAAATCAGCATAATTACATAATTACATGCAGACTCGGTTTCATTAATGAGGGATAATGAAAAAGTGCAACCTGACTTTAGTACTGTACGGTATTATATTTTTGCTGCTTAAAGCACAAAAATAGCGTTGACTGTTATAATGGTGATCGACAAACAGTTGAAACTAGATCATTTTTACGATGAAATATATACTATTAGCTGCCTAGAATATAAAAAGACTGCCCACTCTTTTTAAAAAATTTACGTTATTGGCAACTTCCGATGACTATTTACAGAAATGTCCTACCTAGGGGACACCCGATTTTTTATCGTTTATGCAAAGTAAACTATAAATTCAAAGGAATTGGGGCATGATGTTAACCTATTTTGACTTTTACCAGTTCACTCTCTATATAGCCATGGATAGACATAATGTCACACTAATAATTTAAATATGTTTAATCTGTAAATTAAATTTATTACTGCTATTAACTTGTAATCCAACATACAGACTTGTTATCCGGAAGACATAGAAGTCATAAATAAGTCATAAACAATATGTTCGGATTAGTTTAACTATTGTTTTATTTAAGCTAAAACATTGGCAAATAATAGAAACCTAAAGAACGCCCAAAAAACCCGGCAAATTTGGAAATATTACTGACGCAGTTTGACTGGGCATGTGCATGAATAATGGCGGTCAGCTCTAGCTATTCCTCATACCCCTAGCACACTTTTAACAAACGTTAAACATTTTAAACACGTTTTCTGCAATGTGCAATTCTTAACAAAAACAAAAAAGGAAGTTTCAAACCAGCACAGAGAATTTTTTTACTTTGCATCATATGTACTACTCCTAAAGTTCTTGCCTTAATTTTTCTTTTTGTCAGAGTTTAAAATTGCACTACTGCAAACGTATTGTACATAAAAATTGTACAATTTGAAATTTTCAACCAGACGTGTACACACAATGGAGATTATGGAGTTTTCAATGTGGCACATCAGTTTAATTCCATGATAAGTGGCATGCAGACCCCACCATTATCGTGCCTAAACAAATTTTATGAAACATTCTCATTAAATTGAATATTTAAATGAGCTGTATACACTATCTAATTGGATGAAAATAATATTTTAAAACTTTCAACTTGTGTTCTATTTGTTTTGTTCTCAGTATTTTGACTAGATTCTGAAGAAAATGCGTTTTTAATTTTTGGATATAAACCTGTTGTTCAATATTTATTTACATTTCATGATAAGTAACATTCTTTAAGTATTTGCTGTTACGCTAAAAGTGCAATTAACCTTTCAATACTGAAGGTCTCAAGGACAGAATATAATTGAGTTTAGTTTAAATGTCATAAAAGTTAATCTTTAAGCATTATATTGAAACTGAACTTTGAGAATGTGTTAAATGTCAAATGCATTATTTGGATAATAAATAATGTTTTGTTTTCTCATCTAAATACACTTCGTATAGAAAGAATTCAGCTGAAAGATGCTTAAATTGCTCAATTTACCGTTAACAGAAATTTCATTGCAATTTATCAAATGACAAGTCCATTAAATGATTTGAAAATTGTACGCTCGGGCCATTGCATAACACAATTAATGGTTATAGCTACACACGTTATAGAATTTCATTCGTTGGACTTAAATAAAGTCAAGTTCTTTGCTTTTCTTTCTTGGTCTATTACAATGGGATTTTCTGCGTTAACATGTACCGATACATGGGGTATTTGACGTACAAGTACAGTGGCAAGTTTAACTAAATTATTATTACATGCATGACGCCACTTCAAAAGTAATATGAATTTGAACGTTGATGTGTTATTAAAGCTCTGATGCGAAATGTACAATAACGAATACATTTTGAAAACAAAATAACGTTAACTCCTTAAAAAGCATGATATTATGTGTAAACATATTAAAAATACTTTCAGTACTCTTGAATATAACGGGCTTGTTGGTTATAGATGATATATTGATAACATAATTATATTAACATGTTGACCTTTGTTGCCCATCTTACAAATATCCATGCCCCTAAAAAGCATTTAAGAAAACATCAATAACAGTATTCCGTTTCTTCTAATGCTTCAATGTCAGCGATAATTACTATATTATTCCCAAAGCTCGTAGCATCAGACTCTCGAATTCCTCCCCCAATATTGTTAATGCAAATTGAAATCGATAAGGATTTTGTATTTGTTCCAGTATGAAATAGTTTCCAAGCTTTTTATAAGTCGAAATATTTCTTTTATTTATCCAGTCATATGCCACAATTAGCCGACGATTTGCTGGTAACATGACCTTAATTCAAAATCATTTATTTTATTTGATGTCGATTTTAAGATATAAAGGGGGCGTCTTAGATTGAGTGACTTAAAACCACTTGCTCCTTATCGCTGTGGGTTCGAATCCCGACAGGGACTTTGGATTCTTTCATGTGAGGAAGCTATCCAGCTAGCTCACGGAACGTCGGTGGTTCTACTCAGGTGCCCGTTTGTGCCTGAAATAATGCACGGAAGGGCACCTGAGGTCTTCCGCCACCAGTAAAGCTGGAACGTCGCCGAATGACCTATATTGTGTCGGTGTGACGAAAAACCCAAAACAAACAAATAAGACATAAAGCAAACATAAGCAAAGCCATACCTTTGTATACTGTATCACAATTTGTAATGTTCTGTGCTTAATATTTAAAAACAAAAATCTAATTAATCCATTTATGTTACAAAATATAAGTTTTAGATTAAATGTTATGTATATACTTAAAAAATGTAAATACTAGTAATTGTCAAATGGCGCCAAAGAAAATGCTGAAATATTTTTGTCTTCAACTGTTTAAAACAGTATATTCCTTAAGGTCAGTGGAAAGAGCTTTTAATAGGCTCCGTTTTCATTGAGTCTTTGTAGGTTCGTTATCTCTTGCGACTGCTGGGCATAAAAAATTGAGCCATGTAACACCCAAGGTACACAGGTCATCGGTGATTGATTGCTATTTATTTTAACCAAATTAGAGAGTGAACAGATGACAACGTATTCAACAACAATATCACATACCTATTGCTTACATGTTTACCACTTATCAACTTCTATTGGGGTAAGAACAATTTTACCGTTAAAAAATTACCGACATATCCAAAATTCTCCACTAAGGGACAATTTTTACAAAGGAAAATCGATTGGCAACCTGTCTTCAACCTTAAAGTCCATCGATAAGCAACCGACCAAGTTATGCTTGCCACCGACGGAAGATAATTAAATTGAGTATTATTAAGTGAGATGTCGGTGGTAAATAGTGATTCTACAGGTAATCTATTGAATAATGCCATCGTATTATCGATTGGTTTAAATCTAATATTGATCAGTACTCATCGGCTATTGATTGGGTGACGGACGCTTTTGATCATTGGCCAGTCTAATTTCGTGATTCGGAGGTTTGTCGTAAACAGAGTGATGTCGGGTGCTGCTCGGTATTACATTTTTTTAGTCTATTGATCGGCTGCCAAATGCATTTGATCGGTGACCAGTCTCGTTCCGTAATTTCGTCAGATACCACAAACCCAAACCAATCAACACTTTTCCATTATCGATGGCTGTTTACACAGAAAACAAGAAATAAAACCAGGCATGACAACCGATTAAAACAGTGAGTTAGTGAAAAGTATTTAAATGTAATAAAATTACTTTTTGAATTAGTCTGAAAATTGTGGAGCAACTTGCTTTCTAATAAATCTATACAAGTTCTATATATGAGATACATCATAATTTTCTATTATACTATCTCTAGATAATCATAAGAAATTGATTGTTCTAAGTTTAAGAAAGGCTAATTAACATTCAAAATCCTCATTTATAACAGAATAGTTGTTTGGACAGAAGCATCGTTTTCAACTTTTACAGAGTTTCGATTGAAATTATATGATAATCTTGTATGATAACATTCACAAAAATTGTATTGCACTCTAAAATCAAAGTCAACAATGAGCAATATCTAGGCACATAGTATAAAACAAACCGAACTTATACCACTGACATTTTATGATCTGCGTTGGGCAAAACATGCACTACAATAGACTGTCAAGATTTTATATTCTTCCATAACTTTTTTAATGTTTCATTATTTAAACCGGTTAAAGTGTAGAACCCTAACCCTTACAATTTAGTGAGAAACACATACAAAGAATGCATTAAGAAAAAGAAGATAAACAAAAAATAGTATATTTAACAGAAAATGAAAACGCATTATTCAGATATTCACAAACAAAAATAATGATATTCCCCAGGAAATTTTTATACACGAGTACCTCATAAAAATGAGCAGGCCTACATTTTATCACATACAGAATTGATTATCAAATATTAAAAAGTTATTGCACAATATAAAATCCAAACCGTCTTTTGTTAGGCATTGTGAAACATTTCCAGAGATTATTATCTTGATTGTGAATTCTCAGATGTTTTATAAATAACATAAAGTCTTCAAGTCATTTTATTTAACTTAATAATGCAGGTTTCGTTCTACGTAATTACACATCAATATGAATACCGCATTGTATTTTCAGGGAAGTTAATGAAACATGACGTGCTTAAGAGTTACAGGGAAGTAGGTGATGTTAATTTTGTGCTTTTTGAAAGAGAAAAAAGAGTTGTTTCTTTAATTACTGATTCTGTTGTTCAATGTAGTTAATTTATTTACGGAATTTTAAGTCTTTTATAATTAATAAATAAACTTTTCCTAGGAGTTGTCATCTTAATAACCATGTAATGTTTTGTCTAGCGTATTCAATATATGTCGGGAAATACTTCTATGAGTCTTTATACAACTCTGTATATTTACAATACTTAATTCGTTGAAATAATAAACACGGCTTCGAACAGAGTCCGCTAGGCAGTTACAAATATATAAATAAATGTAGGTGATTGAAAATATTTTGTAATATTTTCTAAAAGTATTTTCTACCTCACTTTGTTATCAGACAAAGGAAAGTGATTTTACTGGGTGAGTTTCACTTTAAATACGTAACGCATACTTTCTAAATTACAAGATATATTTTACCCAGATAGTTTTTTTCTGTTAACATTATCATAAAATAGTCTCACTTTAAATAGAACACACTTGTTATTTTAGATGCGATAATTGCTAAATCGATGTGATTTGCAGGATAATGGCGTATCTGTTCCAAACATAAAGATAAAATTTTCCCCTCATTGTTTTGACTACACAGAACAAGTTGCTGCTCTGTGGATGCCTTCCAATATGCATTAATTACACAGAATCCTCTTACAAATATTTCACAGACATAATCATTTGTGAAATGAAAAATTAAAGTTGTTTATTTGTAACAAAGGAGTGTCTATCAGTTGTATTGTTCTAAACAGCCAGTAATACAATTATAATAATTCTCCTTTGAATTGTTGAAAGCCATTATTAAATGTACTTTACATAGCTTAATATATATAATTATAAAAATTCAAATTCAAAACTTCCAGTCCTTAGATGAACGAGTATCAGTGCTATTCTTAACTATCTATAATCACCGTTAAAATTGTTTTGCCTTTTAAATATTACGATAAATACTTTGTGTGTCATGCTTACATTACTGACGATAAAGTGTTATCAAAGATTTACCTGGACATCTGTGTAACTAAAACCTTCAGAAGGTTTTTTCGTTTTTGTTTGGTTTTGTATTTTTTGAGTGTTTTTTCTCTCTCTCTCTCTTTTTGTTTTTTGACATAATTATTTGGAAACATTTGGCAAACTCATGTTAAATTTACATCAACATACATGAACATTCTTACGTACTGAAAATAAGGCGTCTTGACATGCATAACATACACTATTATTATACATAAGTCAGTTTTTGTTATTGTTATTTTTTTTCTGTTATATTTGAAAAGTGCTACCTTTTTTTTATACATTCAACAACATATGCTATAATATATTTGATGTTATAAGCATTTTTATATAACATACAAACACCATTCAATGCAACAATGTACAGAAAAACAGTATAAAAAAATTTCTTTTCAGTTTGTTACAACTGAGGGTGATAAAACGAAAGGTTCACCCGAAACAAGTTTCATTACTAAGCATGCAATTTATTGAATAACACTAAATGATAATATCATTTTAAAATTGTATTTAATATACAATTTATATTTTATACACATACACACATAATTGTATGTAAGTATGAGATGAATATTCAAACAATGCAGCCCTTTTGTATTTAAATTACGTCTGGGATAGTTAAGCCCGGTTTACTTTTAAGCCCGGTTTACTTTTAAAAGGCACATTATGCCTTAGAAAAAAGTAAATTAGAATGGGCAAACATGTGTTTTAAAATGTATGAATAATGCTTTTATAGCATGTTAAATGCCTGTTATCTGAAGAAAGTGGCAATAAATATGAAATAAAGTGTTATAACAGTAGAAAATTGTAAACAAGGAAATATTTTGACTTCCATACAAAATACTAGTTCGTTATAATTGTACTTTTGCCAAAAGGCAACAAATGAAAAAAGATGGGTAGGGTAATTGGCCAATGAGTAACTTTTTATATATATTATAAAAGTACACCAACAATAAAAGGCTTTTGAGAAATAACAGTAAAAGGCACAATGGGCCTTAAGGAAAATAAAATTGTCTATGTACCTTCATTTTCTTTTCCGATCTTGTATGGTAAAATAGTAAATGAGATAATAATAAATTATTTTGAATCATCTGCACATGTGATCATACGACAAACCCTTTCCTGAATTATTGTCAAAATTATCGTCTGGCTTTTGTAAATATCGTCGAATATAAGTTTCTTTTCAGGAAATTGCCCGAAGAAGCTTTATAGACACAATTTACACAGAGGTACATAGTTTACGATTGAAGACGTACTAATTTAACACAGAACATGTCTTGTTTGCGTCAATGTCTATCGCATCCATCATTTAAAGTCATTTTTTTTACCAAGTTGTTTTTTGCTAAGAAAGCTATTAAATAGAAACAAAACCTTACTGAGAAATTTAGTACAACCATTGTTTTATAAATAGTTTTGCTTATAAATAGCATATTCGTTTGGCTTTTAATAATTGTATTCCATTAGAGCAATAAAAACATTGTATCTTATACTCGTAAATCATAATACACTTCAACATTTCATATAAATTTAACTACTATCAATTGATGTCACTTATATAATGTTGATGAAATATTTTTTAAAACAGTCATAAAAGGTCAATCTTTAAATGAAACGGCCAACAATTATCCCCTTTCAAGCTTTGTTTAGGTGTATGCATTGTTAAGACATATCTATGTTTGGAATATATTGTCCATAATGGTTCGTTTCTTTGGCAACCAGTCAGAGAAGCAAAACATTGACCAAAACACGTTGTTTTATTTCTCTTGCTTAGGGTTCAAACTAAAAGGTTCCTATCAAACTATAACGGCTAAACAGAATATACGGTAAAGACATAGCTTAAAGTAATTATAAAAAAACATTATATTTCCCTGTGGAAATTTTGATCAATGTGATTATAAAGTAGGATAAATGATTAAATCAAAGTAAATCAGATCATGCATTAAATTTTGGTTTCTATGAGTCTGACTAGAGTACTTCAACCTTGTTCCTTGCATTCTTCAAAAATGTTTGTTGTAAAATTGTACATATTACATTGTACATCAAAAACGGTGATTGTAGATCAGGACCGGAGGATTGTTATCTCTTGAGATACTTGATTCAAAAATGCAAACTGTTGAATCATTCTTTTCCCACTGATCGTTTGCTTTTGTTCTGTTGTGTTTAAATGAGTTTTGTTCTATGATGCTTATAGAATAAGGAGATACAACTGAGTTATTAATGTTGTGCGTAAATTTTCTTTTTTAGTTATTGACAAATACTTTAAAGAAAAAAAGAATTAATACTGATATACCGATGTAATGGAGCTCCATACTAAAAGCACAGTCGTTGGACAGAAAACTCGTATTTAAATGTATAGCTGCTTCAACATGTACTTACTTCCGTTGTTAACTTCTTTGACAACGAATTGCTTTTGGAAACATATTTCTGCAGAATTGTGTTCTATATTGTCTATAACATCATCATGCACACAGAAACAAATCTTCAAATCGATTTCAAACGATAAATCATTTTCAAAGCATATATTCAGCTATCAATGTTCTAAAAATAGCAAACGATACTGATCGTGTCTCATTTTCATTCTTATCTTTCTAGAGTTCCAAATCAATATCTTACTAAATCTAGAAGCAAGGTCTATATCAGGCCTTGTATAGGAGTGCTATTTTTATGTCTGTATCCATTAACTGTATGTCTCATTTATCAGTTTTGTAAATTTAAGAGAGTAAATAAACCCAAGATATAAACAAGTGTCTCTGAATTAATCAATGGTATTTGTTCAAGAAAATATATTTATTTTGTTCCGTTGAATATATATCAATGCAGAATATTGAGAAATTTGCGGAACACTAAATACTTCACATTATAGTTAAAGTTGAACAAGTCGTAGAAATTATTCGCAGATATAATAATTGTACCCAACTATATATAATACCTATTATAAGCAAACTTTGACCATGCCTGTAGTGCACTGTTTTATATATAAAAATGACCATTCTTCAATATGACTTGAATTTATTTAGCATTTTTCACATTTAACAATAAAACAATCGGCCAGCATAATAACGCCAAGCCGGATTAAGATATTTTATTTTAGAACATCTTTTAATAGTAAAAATGTTAATACCTACTGATATTCAGCATAAGTTGACTTCTTATTCAATACGATTGGCATCAAATGGTATAGTACAGATAAAACGTGAAAGTACGATGTACATTTGTACGATGGACGTGTATTTATAGTATTCATCGTATCTGAACAGGGTTAAAAAGAGTGAAAATCAATGAAAAATAAATGAAAACATAAATAGATGAAACGCACATTGTACTGGTTAACAGTTTGATTTTAAATACGAGTCAATACAATGTTTATTGCAATGTTTATTAGACTTTATTCTATATTCAATGTCTTTCGACAATACATATAGTGGTGTGGCGGCACAAGACAAACAATACATGTTTTGAACATGTTAAAAACATTATGATAGCAATTGCATACTTGGACATGAATAAATACTATGTATATGGTGTACACATGGAAAGACGTGAAAAAAGATCACGTACAGTTCTTGTCTTTAGTGTAGAAATTGAAATACGATAAGAAGGATATTGCAACCAGACATATGTAATAAGTAAAATCAGTTTACATATATAAAATAATCTAGAAAAGTGACAAAATACGTGTTGAGAGAAAAGTTCAAGATTAATGGCGATCTTTAAAATAAGAGTCAAATATCATTTGGTGATCTTTTTCTTCAAATTGTATTAAAACAATATATTGTATTTTAAAAATATTTGATCATAACTACAGAATATCAATGCTTAAAAAAGGTATATTACATGAGATATTAAGGCAATATCTTATTTATATTTTTAAATCTTTAAATGTTTTAAGATTGTCCATAAGAGAAATTTACAGTATCTTTCTTTGTCTCTTAGATGACTGAAGTAGAACTACAATGCTACGCAGTACTTGTCAGATTTTACTTATTTGCAAATATCGCCTGTTGTCTGCGTCATTGTTTGTAATATATACCACAATATCTTTACAGTGTGTCGCTCATTCGCCAAACGACAGCTAATATTGAACTTTTTAGAGATATGATTTGTCTATTTGAAAACAAGTTAGTAAATTTTTTTATCAACAATTCAGTTTGAAAACGGGTATAACTTTTAGCGTCAGTGTAGGCTTAGTTGAATATTGAGAAACGTTCATTAAAATCATTAATGGAACATAGACGGAGGTAGTCATTGTTACACTAAAGACAATGACTGGCATAGTTGAATCTATTTCTTTTAATCATTATTAACAGTTTATGGCACTTTAAACTGTACCAAAAGAAATACAAGTATTTTAGTTTTTCTTTGCATTGGTTCTTGATAATGTTTGATGATGTTTTCACTATTTGCAAAAGAAAAGAAGATAAAAGCAGACTATAGATCAGAATGTGCAGCAGACGGAATGACTTCTACAGGTGTGTTCACTGGAAAAACTTGATGAGAATAAGATGTGCTTGCATCTTCCTGGTAGAAACAATTTTTTTTATTTCATCAATATTTGCCATATGTTTTAATGGATATTTAGGCATATGTTTGGATGTATATTGCTGTAGGGCATGCCAATGTTTGCTGATCAAGGATTATTCATATTGTGAGGTAGAAAAAAACTAAATTGGATCATTTGAATGTGATAACTGGACTTTTTAATTGCATTTTATTGGATTTATTAAGCAGATAAAAACTGACAGACCTACTCTGTTCATATCTGGTGTTTTTGAACAGTAAATAATCCAAAATATGTGTCCCCTCTATTCAGAGGCTTTTTAATTCATTGTGCAAACGGTAGTCTTTCTGTTGTTGTCTCTTATTTATAGCATCTGGGTAAGAGTTAATGCGTCTGAGGTATCGTCTGCTTCGGTATTATTGTCGACTCGAGTGGTGCAAAAATAAAATTGAGAATGAAACTCAATACTTCTTTATTTGTTTATTCAGTACTAATTACGCCGTGTTGGCGTCTGTGTCTGATAATTTAACCTCTAAATTGCAGACGAAGATAGCAGTTCACACCTACAACATCTGATTCACAGGTCACTTGAATAAATGAAGAAAGTGATGTCAAACACCGATAATTCATTAAAGACATGTTAACAAAAGATATCTATATAAGCTCATTATTATGAAGAAGGTTTAGAATCATTTTAGTTTGATTTATTTATTAATTACATTTGAGTCTAATCTATGTACTTATACATTACATTTAATTTTTTGAACAGTCAAACATTGAAAACAAATATGGCCAATCTATAAGATTTATTATAGAAGATTTTCATTAATCTATGCATTAAGATTACATCAACTTGTTTATGAAGTTGTTTAGTACTAATAAAATGTATTCTTTCTCTTTGTCACCTTGTTTCCATAAAAAATATCAGGACATTTTATTTACATTTCCCATTTGTCACACAATGCAAATGGCAGACAGTGTTTGCTTATGGAATACAATATTAATTCTTTTACCTACCAAAATATTTCATCTCATTTCATATGGTAAGTGTGACTTAAATAATTCACTATAGTCTTTATCTAAAAAATATGGTATGTTTCTATTAAACTTATGCAATTAACATAGATTTTACTGAGTATGCTATTAGGTAAAATAACATTTATAAGTCAGTACATTCGCCAGTATAGAAGCTTGTATTTAAACATCAAAGTCGTGTGTTCGTTTGGTACCGGTTTGTCCAATTATTCATTTCCTTTTATCATCATATTCAGAAATATCAAGTGAATAATCAATTAAGTCTCATTTATTGATTATGTCTTTTCGTTAATAATATTCCCTTTTTCGAAGAGAGAGAGGGCGGTGTTATATACATGTGCAATCACAAACCCTTTACATGTTATTTCAAGAATATATCAATATTTGAATTAAAAGCTAGTTTTAACTGTATTTTCTAGAAGTATCTGTATTGGTTAACTCTGTAGAAATAACTAAAATAGTATATGTTTAAGGAAAGTTTCCCTTTATATATACTTGGGTAATACTTTAATTGGGTATCTTAATGTGAAAGTATTTTGGACATAATAGTATTGCATTTAACATGTTTCAATGGTAATAAAAATAACTCTTGGAATTATAATTAATTAATCCAACTTTTCAACAATTTGTAGGAATGTTATTCTTAATGTTTTTCTGGTCATTCATGAAGGGAATTTAACAACACGTGAACATTTATTTATCCACAAAGAGCAGGTTTATTTAGGAATGTTTTATTATTTAACGTGAACATTTTATGATATGTCTTTTGTGATTTCATAAATTCATCAGTTGATTTTATGAATTTTTGATACTGTTAAAGTGTGTTACTTTCGAGAGTGTTTCAATAAATTTATAAGAAAACTTAAGTAATTAAAAGAAATATAGTATAAACTTAAGTGTGTTACAGGTCATTTTACTGTTTCTCTTTTGAACCGTAACAACCGTCAAAATAAAGTCTTGATAATATATTTAACAGAGACTAATTCTATGTAAAACGATTAAGAATGAATGGATTGTTTTTACTTACGCTTTGTTTGGACTACATTTAGCATCGATTTCTTGTAGAAAAATGAATCCTTCTGTAATCTACTCTAAAGCTTGCTTTGTCTGTATGTATATTTATTACATCAATCAATACACGACTAATCTATAGTCCAGTTGTATATTTGGTTGACACTCAGGACAATTCTAGGAGCGACGTATGACGTATTGTGGAGTTTATGGGCGTTTTAATTCAAAGCTGTCCCATTAATCATTCTTAAAGAATATAAAGAGCAGTACTGGAATATTATAAATAAATATCTTAAGTCAAAATGTTTTTTGTTTTATTAATGAGAAAATGTTGTCGGTCGGTTCAACAAGCCCTTCCGTTAACGGTAGTGGCTTTGCATGCTGTCGACAAATTGTGAGACCAAATTATTCATGTTACAGTTTTGTTTGTATGTTAGGTTTAACGTCGCACCAACACAGTAAAGGTTATATGGCGGTTTTCCAGCTTTACTGGTTGAAGCAGACCTTAGATACCATTCGGTGTACTATTTCAGGCAGGAACGGGCACATGCGTAGAACCACTCACGTTCCGTAAGCTGGTTGGATAGCTTCCTGACATGAAAGGATCCCAAAACTCGAAATTACAGCAGTGAAGGACCAGTGCTTTGAGGTCACGGCCTTAACATCTAATCGAGTGATTTAACTATATCTTGTTGAAAAATTGAACTTGTTCATAGAAAGTTCGTTACAATGAAAGCAGATAGCATTCAAATATAACAAGAAAACGCCCGTAACGATCTTTAAATACCGATATACGAGGGTTGTTCAAAAAGTAATAGGACTGCAGCTCTAATGTTCACATTTTTAAATTTACGTACAAAATTTTACATGAGACAAATATCGGAACATGTTCTCTATATACAGTAAAAAAATCAAAACAAAATGTAAACAAATGAAATTTCTGTGAAATTTTCAAATGACAAGGGGTACGAAACGCGGCGCACGCTAACAATACAATAATTGACGTTCATGACGTCGTAAAATAAATCGAAATTGTAATAAGCGTCATTCTTTCTGAAAGAAGTCTCCCTAGTCTCTAGGTGTATGAGTTATGTAATTTTTACTTTGCCTCATATGTGGAGATGAAGCAAGAAAAACGCGATCACATTCTCGTTCCACTGTTTCAAAAAACAAAACAAAATAAAATAAATGCCCGATAGTCGGTCATTCTCCGGGTTTTCTCGAGTTTTTTGAGTGACCATGGAACTCAATAGGACTGAAAATGTTAAAGCAAAAGCAATTTATTTTATTAATTTACTCATGTCATTATTTTTAAAACAATATGATTATATACAGAACAATAAAGATATTTCTCAATTGAAAAGTATCCTTTTCTACTTAGCACAGTCTATCGTTTATTAAAACAAGTTTTCGGGAAACACTACTAATTATTACCGTTAACTATTACATTAATTTATTGATTACACGTATATCTAGTTAAATACAATAAAATATTGTTTATAACAAATTTCTTATTTACAATCCTTTTGTTAAAACTAAATAAGTAGACCCGAAGCAGATACAAACAACGATAAACAGTTCGCGTACCGTTTACCGTGGATTCTTTTGTAGCGCTTTTGCAATTGACGTCACTAACGTCCCGTCAATTTTCAACTTTCATCCTCGCCCTTTCTCGTTAGTGATCTTGTATTTGCAGTTTTTGAATTGCTTGTGCCAGCTGAAAACAAGTGTCCTGATGGCAGGATAATTGTCCTTAGTTTATTTAATCATTTTGTGTGTATCTGAATGATTATAGTCAATCTGTTGGCAAAATTTAACGATGGCACACATTTTCTGTTTGTTAATAAATGCCATATTTCTACATCTAACGTTATGACCGCTGCTGTTCAAAACTTAATAAAGAGGCCATTTCATGTCCGAATGACGTCAAATTTGGACATAATGTCACATTAATATATGTCAACGTATTGATGGAATACAGGGGAAAACAAATAGTTATTTATGAATAAATTAGAAGTAGAACTTAGCTCCAATAACTATATTTATGTGCTGCGCCGGGTGCGTGTAACCATGGTTATTCAATAGCAAAGGAAAAGCGCGTTTAGCACAATAGATTAAAAAACGTATGTTTGATTTGTAGAAAACATTTTACGATTGCTGTACATATGAAAATATTATAAATTGAATGAAATTTGAATACGCAAGACTCCCAGTCCTATTACTTTTTGAACAACCCTCGTAATAACAACTATGTTTGTATGTACTGGACTATTATTTCTGACTGAGTCACACATATCTTTATTTAATATTTATTATAATCGTTCATGCGTTCATTTTAGCAATAAGGCAACATATGATTTTCATCAAGATATAAATTTCATATATAGAACATTTCAGCAAAGTTTTGCAAAAGTGTTTCTTTTGAAGTAATTTAATAAATACACACGTAAATGCTTCATTCCTTGCTTCTTGAAAACTGTACAATAAAAACAAGCATATTTGATTAATTAAACGTTTCTGTATTCAAATATATAATTATAGATAATGTAAATTCGCTTTCTCTGGTAGAAATCCACAAACTAAAACTTAAGGAAACTTATATCGTTTTATATGTGGAGCCAAATTTGTGCTTCCATTTGTTCTTTAGAGGACAATGTCAATCAATTTTTATGTATTTCAATTTTCAACGAACACATTAAAGTGAAACCAATATCACTTTTCTAGAAACAGTCATTATTTATTAATGGACTTTTAGTCTTGGAAAAATTTTGTGAACATGTTTAGTATAATTGTTAATCTCCGTTTAGCCGGAGAGGTTATATGGTTGATATACTCATTGTTAGGAGATAATTGACAAGCCAGGGGCTAACTGAAACATTTGATGATGCTAAAAAACAAATAAATGAAATATTTACTTGTCTTATAAGATTGCCAATCTGATTTTTAAGGTTTAAGCATATGGTTTAGCTAAAGTATCTTATCTATTTTAATTGGTAAACATAATTAACTTTATTACCTTTTTGAACTCTTTCAGCTTTTATACGTGGGTGCTAATATATCATCTCTCACCACTGCATTTAAAGTAAAGGCAATATGGTTTTAAAGACAATTCTTATAATCTTCCCATCATGTTTTGTTTAGTGTGTTAGTGATAGATAATAATCAACTTTCATCAAGTTTTTTATCAAGTTTGGCATAGAATGTAAACAGCTCTTTTTATATTGAAAAAAAAGTTACAGTATATAATATTCACTTTGCATTGTGTAATGTAGATTCTTTTTGTATTTCTAAACAATGTACAATTAAAAAAATTGTTTTTAAAAAAAGTATTTAACTTTTCATTTCTGCATCAAGGTTTCTGTTTGTCTGATGGTTTGTTTTAACTTTCTCAATAAAATGATGAACTGAATGTTCTGATAGAGAATGTATTGTTAGAAGAAGAACAAAACAGTCGATATATATCTACTATGCAGGTAACAGTATCACTTTTATTACAGGTGATCCGTACAAAAAGAAATGGTGACTGCTGTCTATTTTCGTATATCTTCCTGGAAGAAATATATTTCGTTTCATAAAAATTTGCCATATGTTTAATTGGATATTTAAGCATATGGCTTAATGTATTTTGCCCGGAAGCTTGCCAGTAATTAGTAGCATACTGTTTTAACAGATTTGCAGAAACTGATGTTTTCATAGAATTCAAAAAGTATGTAAACAATAAAACAGTTTTCATTTCCTTTCATATTTAACATATTTTGAATTATCTTAAATTGACAAATTATCAGCGGAAATATCAAATGATATTTTTCTTTCTTCATAATAGAACGATATAGCAAAAATATTAACTATAGTATATATTTCAGCACATGAAAAACTCATTGAAATAGTTTAAAATGATATACAATGATATCTTCTAGATATATACAAAAATAAGATAAAAATGTCATGTCAAGATATGTTTTCTTTTATTTTTCAAAGCATCTTTTATTTTTCAAAGCATGCTTGTACAATTTTTAAGAAAACTGCAACAGATATATAAACTTATCCAGTAACCAAAATGACTAACCGATTGAAGTAACATGAATACATTTATAGTCCTCGGATTATGTGTTCAATCAAATTAAAGTAAAATACAAAACAATAGTGATTTTCATTATAAAAAAGTTTTAAGCTTAATGTAGCACAATAGATGACACTTTAACGTGGTGTTTGGAAACGATCTTTACAAATAGATACTAGATAGTTTAAGAGACCCAATGGCTGCAAATGCATGCAATCATTTGATCATTTCTCAATTATGTTACATCTACTAAAAAGTAATTATATAAGAAAGAACATGTTTTGTTTGATATTTCAAAGATCAATCCCACTTAAATGATCTAATTCTTGGTTTGCCAATTAAAAAAACTGTTTTCTTTATTTATCTTGAAGTTGTGATGATTTCAAAAGGCAAATTAAAACCTGTTATCCCATAAGACTTTATCTTCAATGTAAATGATAATCTTCATCTCCTATAATTAATCAAATGATAGCACTAATAATAGTACTGAAATAACATCAAAAAGAAATATTTAGAAATTACATTGGGCTAATTACCTAGCACATGAATTGACTCATCTGAGGAAAATTCAAAGAAATCAAATGCGTCAATATATCCGTAATATATGTTTTTGACTTGTAGCATTATATTGGCATTTAAGTGACATTTATGACATTTATGCGATGTCAAGTTGAGCAGAATTAACTTTATACTTCAAAAGATGAACTTTAAATCGTAATTGACCAATAGTTGATAATAATTAATTTAAAGTTCGAAATATAAAAACTGGCTAAAGTTTTAAAAGACTACTTCATACAATCCGAAGGATACTTATAGAATTTCTCGTGAGTCTCATGGTTTATTATGTAAGGGAAAATATAGAATTAATAATAAACTATGGTAAAATGTGAAGCTATTTAGATGCTTTCCTGTACATTCACCATTTAAACTTGGGTGTGTATAATGTCGGTTATTGTCAAATAAGGATTGTACGTGCAATCAAAGTATAAATTTGGGTCCTATAAAGGCAATTACTATATTTTGAAGTAAATAATGTTATCCTTTCTGAGAAAAATATTTATGTAATACTGAAGTTTTTCAATTATATTTTGTCAGCATTCAAAGTGATTGACTCTAAGTATTTCTCTCAGATTTAAGCAACATCGTATGTACAGGTATGTTAAAAATCAAAACACTTGTATCAACTGTAAATTTGTTTTGATATACTGTTAATGTATCATAGTTTGGAAACCTTTCTATGAAAGAATTGTCAGAGTTCAATCGTATACCCATATATACACATTGCGTTAACTGGAGTATAGCACTCCAGTTACCGTACTGGTCGTTGATTTGGTACTTACTTGTGCATTGGTTACTTTCTTCTGGGGTTTCATATTGTGACGACAGGGAACGTTCTTTTATTTTGACTATAATACAAAAGAGTAAGAACCATTTAGCATTGTGATTTAAACTCGGGAGCTGCGCCCACTTGTTGAAATGAAAGCGCCTCGTGTTTTGATGATCTTTCTATTACTAAATGTTTAACTATCGCCTACTCATAAGGAAGTCATTTCAATAAACAATTATTAATTTGTCAAAATTAATGTTTAAAAAAGAGACAGTATCAGCATCAACGTTGTAATATAAGTGTTTTCTGTTCAACCTGTTCTGCTTATAAGACAATTGTACTTGTTGATTACCTTTAAATTATTTATAGAGAACACAAGTTGTAAAACAAGTAAAAACAGGTGTATTAATCGATTTTATCCGATAAAGTTGGTTTTATTGAAATACACTTCTTGCAATTAATTGGTTGCCTATTTTTCAATTTTTTATCAGTCAGAATGTCATTATGCATTTCTAATATATTTCCTCTCATTTCCACTTACTAACATGATAAAATTTTATATCAATATTTTTAATAAATCATTCTTAAGTTTACTTATTCTTATTTATTCTAACAAACATTATATAGGAAAATTTTACAATGCCCTCTCCGAAAATCATAAAACACATTGCTTATAATAAGGAAATTATACAAAAAAGTCCATAAAGAACATAAAAAAGTTAAAAATGTTGCATGATACTAGTGATACATTCGAGCTACTGCCCACCCTCATAAAAACCGACTTAAGCAATATTCAACAATTAGACATGATAATGGTAAAATTTGGAATTTAGAAACATCATGTCTTGATAATAAAAAAATATCGGGTTTTTTTTCGATAATGAGTACAAATTAATTATCAACTTTTTGAAACCACATGCGTTTCCGTCACGATGTATAATTTAATTAAGTGAAGCTTGCAGCGCATCATCACATGAAACGCTTGATTCGAAATAACTCAACACAAAAACACCCATATGTTATACTCCATGCTCCTCCATAATTGTACATCAAAAATGGGCTTTGTAGGGACATATTGCAAATTTACTTTCTATGGTAGAAAATCACAAACTAATTTTTGCATGATACATCTTCCTACGGTGGAAGTGCATTTGAAAGCAAGGTTTGCTCTTCTTGATGTTTATTAAAAGACAATGTCTTCCAACGGTATCTATTTTAAATGTTCAAGAAATGCATACAATTGTATAATGTTTCTAAAACAATGCTTAAGTATTCATGATTTTTATTCTTGAACATTCCGTCGACGAGTAAGTGTAAATGTTCACCTCCGTTTAGCCCGAGATAAAATGTATATAGTTTAAAGATGATACACTCATGAGTTTAGAGGCTGATCTTAACATTTAACACACAATAAAACAAATAAATTAAATACTTTTTTTATTTTCTCGCCTAAAAATGTTGCATCTGATTTTTAAGGGTTATGCTGATGATTAGCTTAAGTATGGTATCTCTATTAATTGGTAAACATAATCAATTTCATTACCTTTGCAAACTCTTTCAGCTTTCATATGCGTGTGTTTAATTACCATCTCTAACCATTGAATTTAAAGCAATGGCAATACGGTTTTGAAGATAATTCTTATTATCCCCAAAGCATAGTTAGTTTAGTGTGTAAGTGATAGCTTATAATCACTTACACCAAGAAATGATCACGTTGGCATAAATTGAAACAAAAATCATTTGATAAATTGATGTAGTTATTGAGAAAGAAGTTACATTATCTTATCCATTGTACATGTACATAAGTTTATAATCTAGATTCTTATTAAATCACTTTTATGTGTGTGTGTTATTTAATAAAGTAATAAAGTAAAATGAAACAAATGTTATTAAGGTTACACTCTTCATTTTTGCATCAAATTGTCAGAGGGATGAATTGTTTTGACTTTGTCAATGAAATGATTAATTGAATATTTTGATTAGAGATAATTTAATGTTAAAACATGAATACAAAAAGCAGACGATACATAACTACGTTACAGGCAACCGCCTTATATCTACTACAGGTGCTCAGTGAAAAAAATAATGACTCGTACATCCTCTTGGAAGAAATATATTTCGTTTCATCAATATCTACCACATGTTTTATTGAAGGGCAAATGTATTAATGATTACCTATAATTACCGATTGTAGCATTTTAAAGGTTTGCAGAAACTGATTCGAAGCATAAAAAGTAGGGAAACAACAGTTTAACTATTTCTATATTGTGTCTCATACCAAATTAAGATGCGTAGAATTTTAAGCACTCGTTCCAAAATTTTATTTAACTAACGTAGGCAATGATCATATCTTTTTAAACCTTAGCTTGTAATTGACTATTCACCACATAACCTAACTTTGAAATACGATCCCGGGATGCTTCTTTTGTGACACGTGACTATGTTGAAAAAATCTTTTCAATTTATATCGGCTTCTGCAGCAGTATAACGCATAATATTTTGCAAAAACACTCATTTTTTTACATTTTTACCAAATGTTTGCCCGTCATTGGACTAAGCTTTTGACCATGTTTTACAAATCCAAATCTCCCCCTATTTAAATTAGCAGTGGAACCTAAAATATATCATTTTACAGTTCAGTTAAAGGCACCATTTCTTTATTTTAATCCTTTAATTTCACTATAGATGTGAAAAAACAACACATAAGCATGATTTAAAATAATTGACAATGACACGTTTATTATCACGCTTTGTAAAGTAAGAGGAGCATAATTCCTAACAATACATACAGTCAGCAGTAAATATTTTTTTAATTCCTGCAACATCTTCTTAAATAGCTGTCGTTTTGAAAACAACCCCCCCCCCCCCCCGTTTCCAACAAATTGTAATGATTTCAAACGGCAAATTTAAAACTTAAAACCTATCGCATAATACCTACATTATTCCTTGTTGATCTTTGTTTTCATATTGTATATTCGATATAAGTTGTGAATCCTGTCCCATAATTGTTCAAATAAAAGCACTACCGATAGTACAGATATAGCAACAAAAGGAAACAGTAAGGAATTACATTGAGCCCAATACCGAGCAAATTAACATAGTGATCTGAGGAACATTCAAAGAAGCTCAATGCGTTTAAATGTGTATTTGTGATTCGTACCAATATCTTGACATTGATGTAATATGTTTTAACCGCCTCCGTGGTCGAGGGGTATGAGTCGATGACTATTAATCCAGTTACCTCTCTGGCATGGGTTCGATCCCCGGGAGATGCTTTGGTAGTTTAGCACGGAGGAAGGTTGTCTAGTACTGGTGTAACTGGTGTAACGATGGTTAGGAAACTACCCACCTATATGACTGAAATGCTGTTGGGAAAAGGCGTAAAATGAAACAAACAAACAAACAAAACATGTCATATGTTCAATCAAAGTATACATTGGGTCTTAGAAAGGCAATTCATATATCTATTTTTGAAGAATAGTAAAGTTATGGTTTCTGAGAATAAATTATGTTATACTTAAGTTTGTTCGGTTCTGTTTTGTCAGTATTCAAAGTGATTAAATGTAAGTACTTCTCTAAAATTTAAATAGCATCGTATGTCTGGCACTTCCTGGTATATTTAGAATCTAGATACTTGTATACGTGTTCGTATTATCTTTTATAAGGTTAATTTAAAATTAAATTTATAACGTTAGTAATTGTTCAACATCGTCTATAATTCGTTGAACAGTAATTTCAAATTCACTTACTCTTCCGCTTTTAAGACAATGGTAAATGTTGATTACGTTGTAAATTATTTATAGAGAAACAAACAAAGACATGTGTATGTATCGATATTATCCGATAAAAGAAATAAACTTCTTGCTGTAAATTGGTAATCTATTTCATTTTATCAATCAGAATGTCATTTTGCATTTCTAATGTATCTCAGTTACCTCATATCAACATGTCTTATAATTTATTAATATGATCAACAAATCAGTCTCTACTTGTGAAACCTAACACGTGAAACATTTATCACAATGTTCTTAAAGAAGATAATAAAAGAAAAATAATAGATGATAATTGAGATCTCGAAAAACGCAACAAATCGGCAAAACTGTAAACGTTATAACAAAAATCACATATTAGATGGATTATACCGGTATATACTTTCTTAATTAATCTTACTATTCAAAGATATTTTTCTCAAACGCTTCCCATTGAATGACGCTAACTATCGGCGCATATTCCAATTGAGAGTAAAATTACTATTGAAGAGGTGAGTTGTAAAACAGATATAAGAATGTTCACTTTGTTTGAGGAATATTGACCTGTTCTTACGCAAATGTTTGGAATAACACACGCGCGTTATCCACATATGTTCAATATTGGAATTATATGTTCCGATTTCGATGTTTTCAAACATTAAAATTCAAGGAAAATGTTGTTGAAATATAAAGAAGTAAGTAACATTGTTTCTGCACCTAGTGAAATGCAATATTTTTTTTATCAAGATAGTGTAAATTGAGTTAGTAGACGAATACATTGTTTTCGGGAATATTCATGTTGACATTTTTATTGTTGTGTAGAGTAAACCTGGTACTTTATCACCGTGTATAATTCATCTTAACATTTTATTGTTCGATCAATGGCTTAATGTGTTTTTCTTCTCGAATTTGAATTATTTAAATAAAAATATAAGTTAATTTGCTAGACTTTGAAGATCATGGTCGGATTAGGTAATTTACCATTTCTTCGAATTTGATGAAACAATGTTCTTATTGCTAAACAAATTGTAGATTGAATTGTCTACATTAATATACTCTATAATATATATCGAATAATACAATCAAAAAAAGATGTAAACATAAAGTTGATCTTGGAAAAATGTCTTCCTTTCCTTTATAAAGCTCGAAATGTAAATATCTGAGCAATACTTATTTCGTGACAATATAAATCTGTGCGTCAGTAATTTATAAAGAATGCATTTTTGTACTTTTTCAAAACATACTTATAGACTACGTAAATCTATATTAATCAGTGTTCATTCTACTTTTGTTCTGCTGATTTGTAACTTTTTCGCTATTTTTTTCTCGTTTCCATTAACAAATTTGTTATGTTATGTAGATCACGGGGTCTCGGTTTTATTCAATAACATAAACACGGATTGAACCAATCCATTAGGTGGGTATAATTTTTTTTAAAACAATGTAGCTTCAGCTACTTTCTATGTTTTCCATTCAGTGTAATCTTTTTTTTATATATATATCAGATGAATTGTAAAATGTACACACAATTGTACCAGAAAGTCTTACATTTCTCACGGCCCCGTCCAACATGCGCAGAACGTAAAGTCTTACGTTTCTCACGTGTCTGACAAAATTCACGCCACACCGGCATTGCACATTGATTCACCAACAAAATGCTCTTAACGGGATCTTACATGAGACCCCATGTCAAGTTGTCAAAAGCAATGACATTGTTCTTACTTACCGACCTATTACCTACAGATATAGAATAATACTGCTCAGTTCCCATCGTCTACATATTAATATAATCACATTTTAAATACATTGTATTGTAAAGAATGTTTCATGTTAATTCATAATATAAATGTCTTCCTAGTTAACTATCAAATCGCTATTGTATTAAATAATTAAACCTCGTTATGGGTTATTTAAGATCATATGAGAAAAAAACTGTTTTATTGCATGCTCATATGATGCATATGTAACAACTTCAGAGCTGAAAAGATAGTTTTGTTCTGTTACTATGTTATGATTCGTTTTATTTTATTATTGATCAAAATGTCTATAAAAAGACGCCTGATTGACTGGAATATTCCCATAACTTGCAGTATAACCTATTGCTGTTCTCTGCCTAGAGTTATAAATCACGTGAAGAGGATGACATGACATTAATTCTGTTTACATGACTATTTATTATTCTGGCCAAAATGTCAAGATTGTGTTTATGGTTGCTGCTTGTAATATTCATTGATTAAAATGTTCATCCGAAGAATAAAGGAGCAGCATGTTTTGCCGTAGATATATTGTTCAACATTTTTTTTACTTTTGTTTGAAGTGAATGCTAAATGTTTCCACATCGTTAAACACAAATGCTTTTTTTCATTATGACACATACTGTGATTTGATATTGTTGTAATAGTCTAAGTTATTGTGGTCCGCTACATCTATCATACATCAAATGTGACAAATATGTTTATGCCAATGCAATTATTCAGCTCTTTAATTAGTTTGTTATTTCAAAATTACGAGTATTTTACTCAATGTGAAACATGAAGCCAGATTTTCCCGCATAAAATATATATAAAAGGTGCAATAAGTGTAAATCACTGAATTAACAAATGCTTATCCCAAATTATTATAGTTTGTAAGATGCAAGTAATTTTTAATTATTCAAACCTCCCCACAAACTTTTTTAACACATTATTGTGTCTGAGTTATCGAAATGAGCATACAGATACAAAATATCTTTAATTTCGCAAGCTAGAGCTATCGCATATTGGAAAATACTTCTCTTCCTTTACTTTAAACCAATTAACATCTTGAACAACTATTAGAGATTAATTGTTTTAATTAGCATGCTTAATTACTAAAAGAGCATTGGAATATATTGTGCGTATATTTAATTACTTTGATAGATGGAATTCAGCTTAATTCACTATTTAGATAACATAAAGTGTGAATAAGAGTTTAACTGGAAGAGAAACAGGAAATATGAGAATTGTGAATCAATAGACGATAATATGGAAACAAAACTTTGTTTAATATTCTAAAATTACATTATCTGGATTATTTCAAATATTTACCTTTCATTTGATCAGTAATGTAAAAAACATGTAATTTAAATAATCACAGTTTCAAACATATGTGCATAGCACTAATAATACCATAATTAGGTAAGTCAAGTCAAGTGACTGAAGTACTAAAAACAACTGAGAACACAAATACTACAATGTCTTAAATCGTGATATTATGATTTGATTGAGAAAACATCATTTGTAAAAAGCTTTATGGATTATTTTACATAATCTTCATGATAACGTTTGACATACAGAGCAGTAAGTCATGTATATTATCTACTCCATTCTTTGTCAGGCCCTTGCAGTCGCCATCGTTCGTCACTTCACATTTACCACTTGTCTTATTGATTAATTTGTCTTCAATAGGACGCCGCCTGATTTACTGAGCAATATAGATACGAACATTAAACGACCTGTCACTTACATTGTTCATATAAAAGGAATGTCTTTTTAATCACAATGTACAGGAACATTATTGTGCAGTGCGTATGACGAATATGATATGTCCTTTTAACCAGACAACAAGAATATACATGTATGAGAAACATGTTATCAGCTCAAATACCATTTGTGAATGAACCACTGCATTTAAATCGCCGAATGGAAAGTATGATTTAACGTGTCAAGTATTATTATTGTAAATGTTTTCAAAATAAACGTAACTTCATATCAACCTATAATGCAGTTGTTCACCTGAAAGTCATTTATATGTCATAGGAGCAAGTACAAATGGTATTTTGAAAAAAAAAATTAAACATTTAACATGTTAATGTAACATTTGATTTT
This sequence comes from Ruditapes philippinarum, assembly GCF_026571515.1. Lineage (NCBI taxonomy): Eukaryota > Metazoa > Mollusca > Bivalvia > Venerida > Veneridae > Ruditapes > Ruditapes philippinarum. The sequence continues at coordinate 351,516 of NW_026857242.1, forward strand.
ATGAGGAATAATTGACATTTCATTCTACAAAAAGATAGTCGATTACCTTTTCTCAACATTCTTTAAGATAGACAGAGAATATTAGTGACAATCTAATAAACTAATCAAACATGATAGTTTGTAACACTGTAATGAAGAAATTAAAAAAGGCGTGAAGAAGATGTAATGGTGCTCTTTGGTACTTATTTCTTTTTGGTTTCATCATTATCTAGAATATTTAATATGAATTTAACTAGGACAAATCTATTTACCTATTGCCTGTTAAGCTTGACAATGTGTCTAATGGCATGAAAAAATAAACTTTAAAGTAACCGACTGTAAAAATCATAATTTCATTTATAATGATGTACATGTAAATAATTATTTTAATCATGACTTGGAATAGTGAGTTGTACATAAGTAAATTTTTTTTAGACTTACTACACAGGTGTATAATGTGTCTAATACCTGTACTTCATATCTAGGTACTTTATTTACAGTTCCCTTTTCAATCAAAATAAATTTGGAAGGATAATGCCTATTTTTCAAATTAGTTTTAATGATTAACGATAAAACTAAGTTTTGGAAGACATTGATTTTAGGGGGATGTTGGATATCTATTGGTCTTAATGATTTTTATGTCAGAAAAATTGTCACAAAGCTAACAAGGATCGAATTTAATAAAGGTTGTAACATAATACTTTTTGTACTTATTCAAAGTTGGTGGATTATTGAATATCTAAGCATAATGATATATCTTCGAACTACTATAATGAAGATTTATGTGAACGAGAAATTAATTAAAGAATGTATTAATTTATAATAAGTGATTTTATTATTTACAAAACATATTAAATCAAGAAGCTTTATCTTTGTTTATACATTTTTACATCTAAGAAAGTAATATATTAATGTTACCAGCACATATAAGATCATAAACTTTTCGGCATTCTCGAAGGCCATGCTGACACATTGGTAAAGTGCAATGCAATGTCACAATAAGGATTTATCAAACGGTATGCAACTGCAACAATATTGATGAATAGCATTACATATTTTTTTAAAATGAACGTGAAAATGGTAGTCCAGTTGTTACAATTTTCCTCTCAATCCATTGGAACTTATTTTCATTCCGCGTAGGTTACGCCTGTCATTCCCAATAGTCGTGCTTTATTGGTAGTTATTTTTGTACAGAGCTTCTTGGAGAGCTATTTTCTACTCCATTCCTCTTACCTGACGTACCTATGTACGGACAGTACCTTTATTATAAGCTTCCATTTAGCCAACGACTCTCTGTAAAGTAACTGGATTCCTTTGCCATCCTTTATTTCATCATTTTGGTCACTGGTAATGAGATTTGTATTCGACGTTGCGCTTGTTTTTCGCTGTGTAGAGCACTCCAATTAAATACTCATTTCACCGGATAGAACTTCACTTAATTAGGAGGATACTTATAGGGCGTGACAGACCACCATTTGTTCTCATATTACGCTTTTTTAGCAATTTTCAGAGAAAATCTTCATGTGAACTTCACATTTTCATCCGGTCAAGGTATAAGAACATGATTATGCTGTTTTATGTACAACATTCATTTCAATAAATTGTTATAATGATAGCGTTAATAGAACTTTAAAAATGTTCATAATTCCTAAACCACCTGGACACATTATGATGAACTGGCATTCGTTTTACTTTATTACATTCGTTGCTATTAATCTCAATTCAATGTACATATCTTTAAATCTTACTTTTGAGATAAAACAATCTCGTTGTCGGTTGTAATGATTGAAACAGCAAATTTAAACACGTTTATACAATTAGATTTAATTTGAGCTGTACGTACTTAACTACAACTTCTTCTTTTTTAAACATCTAATGAGGGTACTAAAATAACATCAAATAGAAACATTTAGCAATAACATTGCGCTAACTAGTGAACTAATGAATGAAATAATTAGACGTATATTTGAACAAAAATCTGTATTTGTAGAATATACTTCTAAGCACTTCATATAGGACGTATAGATTTAACGTTTAAGCACAGTTTATGTCATGTAGACAAGATTAATTGCACAAAAGCTATACCGCCTACTGGATAGTCCGAAAGAAAGAGAGGACATATAAAAGGAAACCCATGCACTTGAAACCCGCAGCTTATTACTCTACCACTTTAAAGGAATTTGCACTTGTTGGTTACCTGTGTAAAATATTAATAGAGAATACGTGTTGGGAAACAAGCAAAAACAGGTGTATTCATTGATTTTGTCCGATAAAGATATCTCACATTGAAATATACTTCTTGTAATGAATTTGTAACCAATAAAACAGTTATAAATCAACCTGTATTAATGTTTTTCTTATTTTTCTTACGTTACACTTTATGTGGATCTTTTATCATTGATTGTTAGAAATGCATTTTTGTATTAAAATTCACTAATACAAAACAAAAATTAAGATAGTTTCTGCATTTTTGAAAAGGTAAAGAAAGACAATTTTAAACAGAAAAAAAGTATTTTCCAAAATTTAACATATATAAGAAATAATGGTCATTTTCAAGGACATATAATTCAAAACTCTTGCATGTAACACCTCATTTGGATTTAATTTTGAATTGGGTCATTACTGTCTTGTTGCAATATTGGTGATAATTTTATGTGTCAAATTATATATTGTAAAGAAGGAATAATAGATTTTTCTGTTTGATATCATTATTTTAAACTTTTCAATCTGATTGAAAATGAAAAATGAAAATTAAAGATGCCTAATGCAGGACCTCGTTCTGGTGAAGTATCTATTTTCAGTGAGCATACATAAATTTCAGGAGACTTGTTTCAAGTCCAATTGGGGTTAATTGTTTTTTTTTTCTTTTTTTTGTTTGGTCAGATAATAATGTTTTTTTCTCATTTTCTCGAAAAAAAATCTTTGATTAAGATGAAAGGAGTTTTATACATTAATGTATATGATTTTAGAGTGAAATTAGTAAAAATAGGATGAATTTACAACTTCCAATGCTGATATTTCCAAATTCGAATGGTAAACCTTCCTTATGTTGTACACATGTTTTCAGAATTGTATGGAGATAATTATTAATTCAAACATCACGATAACCCGTTGATAGATGACAAATTATATAGAGTTTTTATACCCAGCGCCTTCCGGTTTCGATACCTCTTTAGTTAACCAATAATTTATATTCAGATTCGCTTTTGTTGTGAACTTTATTTATTTTTGTTTTCGTGTCAAGAATAAAATAATTTTTTTAAAATATTAAGTTTTAGATGAATTTGACACATTGTCAATATAAATCTCATACCTTAAACACTAACTACTATGCATTCATTATTGCACAGTCACTTCCCTAGTGTAATTACGTTATTCAGAAAACATTCAAACATGTGCTTATCCTAATTTGTATACAAATTGGAAGGGTCATAAAAATGTCCCTTTGTTACAGTAAGCAACAGTCACTGACTGCATTTTATGACGACCAAACCAAAGCAATTGGGAGCGTGAATAAACTCAAATCATAGAATTCAAAATACCTATAAACGTTCACGTGATTTGCTATGTGATTTACTTTAGTTCTTCAAGTCTTTTAGTGACATTTCTTTTGAAATTCGCATTTAAAATAAGCCTTTGTTGGTGTGCAAACATACTAAAACGAACTTTCATACTTCCTGATTATAGATATATTTGTTACAGAATCGTTCACACGCTTCCTATTTAATGACGCTAACTATCGACAGAAAATCTTATTGGGAGTAAAATTCCAGTAGAAAAGGTGATATGTAAAACAGTTATAAGAATGTTCATGTTGTTGGAGGAATATTGACCTGCTCTGTTCTACAAAACTGCTTAGGATATTACAATCGTGTTATAGAAACATCTTAAGTGAGCAAAACTGGGAAATTTGACTTTCTATTATTTTAAAATTTTAAGTCAAGGAATAATTTATTGATGATAGAAAAAGTAAGTGCAATTTGCTATTATTATTTGAGATACAATGATATTGGATATTTTGTCTTATTTTGAATAAATATTTGGAAATATCAAATTGATTTTCCAAAACTATATTTTTACATTTTGCTTTTATCATAGTAAAATGATTGTTTATTGTAATTGTTTGTAAAAGCTTCTCTTTGAATTCGTTATACATTGTATTTTAAATCAAAATAGTAATTTACTGTAATAGTACTTTAGATACTTAGTTTAAATTCAGTTTATAAGAAATAAAATATGTACGAGATACATGTTATTACAATATACACAAAGCAAATCAAATATTCCTAAAAAACAGAATTGATTAGAATGAAACACAATGTGTCTTATGAAATGTTTCTCCTTAGTGAGTAATTGACATATAATAGGGACTTAAATCATTACATATTTAAAAAAAGTTACTTTGTAGATACTTAACCTACATTCTTAGTGTTTTCGAATAATATTTCATTCTCCTTTCTTATTTTTCTGTACTAAAGGGCTAAAATTTATTTGCTCATTCTTCTTTTTTGAACTGTATCAAGATGTTTGTCTAAAAATACTTTATTATTCTAGTACGTTAATGCAATCGTTGTCATGAAATGGATTCCTTTTAAATGCACATTTTAGTGGTGAAAAGTTAATTCTTAAAAAACATGAACCGATATTTCAAATAAGCAAATTGTTACTTATATCGCTCCTTTCCTTTATACAGTTATAAATGATTTATGATATTTTATGGTATCCTTTATATGTTATTGACCAAAATATATTTTATAGGTCGCCAGGCTGACTGGAATATTCCGATAGATGGCAGTATATGCATGACAGGTCTCAGTCTAAAGTAATACATTACGTACATATGATGTCATGACTTCCTGAATATTTATACACATAAACTGGAACTCAATATCGAATTCATGAGGATTTTTTCTATACAATTCATTACACATATAACCGAATACTTTTCTATAAATATATTAAACATTTTTAAAATGTCTACGTGAATATGGCAAAAGTAAAAGATGTGTTAAAATATATATCTCAATGTGTCTGTAACAGAATTCGGACATGTTTTGTGACAAGAACTGTGTTTTTCCTCAATTTTACCCTTTGTCTCTAAAGAAATATTTTTTCTTCTATTTTCCCTCTAACTTTTAAACAAAAAAATAATTAAACAATTCATTGATAAGAGTTTTGACACAGACCTCATTTACTGCATATACTGAATTTAATTATGTCCCTTAATATATATTTTTGTGTGTTGGAAGATTAGATTTTTTAAATCTCTGAAAGTTTTGGGAATACATGAAACTCATAAATATTAGGGAAATAATTTACTCCATAAAAATTCATGGAATCGCTGGGGCCACCTACTTTTACAGCTACCACACAGCACTTTACACCTGCTGTTTTGAGTTTAAAAATCTTGAACTCAAGACCTTTCATTATTCCCCCTACTATGCTGGGAAAATATAATAACTGCTTGAATTTTGAGCGATTATGTCGGAAACCTTTATCACTATATTGCCAGTCGCATCAATAGCTGTTTTATATTTTTCAAAAAATGCAGCTTAATATAGTATTTCAGAAAGCTGAAACTTAGTGGGAAAGGATTATGTACATGAGATATTGTTAAATTAAAGAATTAATAAGTTGCCGGTTATTAATACCATCATACATTCCACAGGCATCAAGATAGTGAGATTCGTGTAAAATGCAATAGAGTATTTTAAGGATTTCATGTAATTACTAGACAATCATGGATATCCCGATATTGGCCAGTGATTATGCAAAAATATCTAAATCTTCCCGGGATTCATGAATTCCCCAATTTTTTAGTTTATACTTGAACGTTTCGTTAATTAAATAAGTGTATTAATTGATGCAAATTTAGGAGCATTTCCAAACATATAAGTGCAATGACATGAAATAATTACCTAGGGATAAAGTACTGTTCCGTGTTTTTCAATGCCCAAAGGTATAAGCGTTCGTATAAAATCGTTAAACAGATAAGAAATATTTTTGATTCTGCGCGATAAGCCTTTCGTATAAAGAAAATACATCTCTTAGTTTACATGTAGCCAATTAAATATCCTGTACATCTAGGACTGACAGATAATTGGTTTTAATTAGTCTGTTAATACACATTAATTGCACAGGAAACATGGAACATGTAAAGGGTAAATTGAGTATCTTTGTAAGATGAATAAAGGTTAGTCTTCTTCATTAGATAATTAGATAAGAGATAAGAAAATGAGATTCTCTAAGGTTTTTGAACCTGAACAAAGTATGATTAAAGGTTATAGTCAATACTCTGAATTCTTTCGAAATCTTGATTGATCTCTTTTGTAAAAGAGTAGTTTTAAATCATCAGCCAATCAAATGGACAAGTTTATTGTATCTAACTTAAATCCAATAATTGGATTATAGGAAATATTATGGAAAATAAAATAAAACAATACAAACCCACGACAAAAGATGTTTATAACTATTTTCTTGATATATACAGTCAAAATTTTAAACACTTGTAATATAATTGTGTTTACAATTTTATTTAAAATCAAATTAATTAAGAACATGTTTACCAGGAAAGTAATGTAGCTGTAAATTTAAAGATTTTATACAAAACCTTGAAAATCATCAATGTGATAAATGTATAAAGAATATTAAGAATTAAAAAGAGGAGCATGCTCTGAACGTAGCATTACGGCATTTACGTGTTTTTAATATAAGATTGAAAAAGAAATTGATATGATTTATGTACAATTTGTCTCATACTACCTTGTGATTTCGTGTTTGACATTTAGAATTTAAGTACAGAATATTCACTCGATGGTTCATTTAATTTACCACTTTTTATATCTTCACAATCATCAAAATTCGTCATGTCTGCTTTCATTTGTTTTATGACTTATTGATAAAATTGTCTTCAGTAGGACGCCTGACTGACGGTAATCCTATGACAAACGAGCATAAAACGACCTATCGCTTTTGCCAACATTATCATCATATGAAAGGAATGTCTGCATAATCTTGATGCTTTTTGTAAAAGAAAATCGCATTTAGCCTTTGTAGGAGAGCTATATTATACAACACTCATTGTATTGTTCACTGTATACAAGAAATATTTTAATTGATGTTTTGTTTGCTGAATTGGCATTTATAGATTCACAAATACTTGATAATCGTTGGTGTTTTGTGAAAGTAAACAGTCTCAATCAAACCGAGCCTGGATCAGTTGTTAAAGTTGCTGTGTTGTGCTTTCTTAAGAGATTCTTATTTTCTTTTTTTGTAGGCGTTTTGGATGGTAATTTATGTAATAGAAATGAGCATTTTACAATTGTTATAGTTGCTGTGTACCCAAGTGGTTAACACGCCTGACTAGTAATTTAAAGATTGTTAGCTTCAAAGCCCGTGTTAACCATTGTTTCTTTGAGCAAGAAACTTTACAATCATTGCTTGGTACTTGTCAGGTCAGGCAATGGAGTTTGTCTGTAACAGCTTCCTTTACAATAGAACTATAATAATTTTATTATAACAAGAGCGACCAGTGATCACATGTGTCGCCTCATGATGGATAATTTCATGTTGGGACAAGTTTTGTGACAGACAGACGGACAGTGCACAACTAGACTTGGTACTGTTCATTCCTGTAAAGTTTGGATAAAATTGCACCAGTAGTTTATGAGGAGTAGTCCGGACAAGCTTTTGTGTATCTGGCAACACACAGAAAAAAACAGCTTTTTATCAAAGAGCCATAACTCGGCCAAAAATCATTCAACCGGAAAACCCGAGCAATATGCGCAATGACTTGAGCTACAGATCAATTATGTAAAGTTTCATTGAAATTGCATTAGTGGTATAAGAGAAGTAGTCCGGACAAACTTTAAAAATAAAAATTATTAAAGGGCCATAACTCTGACAAAAATCATTGAACCGGAAAATGCTGACAATATTCACAACTAGACTTGGTACTGATTATTCCTGTAAAGTTTGGATGAAATTGCACCAGTAGTTTATGAGGAGTAGTCCGGACAAGCTTTTTGTGTATCTGGCAACACACAGAAAGAAACACATTTTTATCAAAGGGCCATAACTCGGCCACAAATCACTCAACCGGAAAACCCGTGAAATATGCGCAAGGACTTGAGTAACAGATCAATCCTGTAAAGTTTCATTGAAATTGCATAAGTGGTTTAAGAGAAGTAGTCCGGACAAACTTAGAAATAAAAAAATATTTAAGGGCCATAACTCTGACAGAAATTATTGAACCGGAAAATGCTGACAATATCCACAACTAGACTTGGTACTGATCATTTCTGTAAAATTTGGATGAAATTGCACCAGTAGATTATGAGGAGTAGTCCGGACAAGTTTTGTGTCGGACGGACAGACGGACGGACAGACAGACGACGGAGAAGTGATCCCTTTATGTCGCCACTACTCCGTAGAGGCGACACAAAAACCAATAGCAATTGGCTTTGGTTTTGGGATTTTATCTTGTCTTTATCTTATCTTTATCTTGTTTCAATTGTTCAGCTTGTGAGTCATAAGCGTTTCATGCTCAATAAATTTTGGTAAACTACCATGTAATTAAGAGAATGTAAAGAAAACAAAAGCGATATTCTGCTTATATCAATTATAATTTACTCTTAACTGCATTTTGTTTCTATGCCTAATAAACATTGTAATAAAACCGTGAAAATAACGAGAATTCCATACATGACAAGTTTTGTTCTGGCTCTGTTATAATCGTTGCTGTGAATTACAGACAAGATGTGTCGAATCTTTATTTCTAGCAGGTCTTCTCCAGGACGAACAAGAATAAACATACTTTATAAATGCTTTTTACTATATTTTATGATAATGATTGAAATACCATTTGCTATTTACTAATCAAATTATCATATCCTTCATTTATTTGTGTACGTCGTATAATCCATTCTTTTTGTTTGAAATGAGCTTTACAATAGTATGAGTTTCCTAATTTGGTAAAACATTTAGGTTTCTCAAATAAATTATTACTATCGCGATACGCATTGTGTGACCATCATTTCTGATATGATGGAATATATTATTTCAATTGATTGAGAAAGTAATATATACAGTAAGAACATAAGCATAAAAAGCAGCCGACTATATAGTGTGAGATCTTACTCCTACAGAGTATTGTATTTTAACTAACTTGTATCCGTCTAAAGAAATCAATTTTGTATTATTTACCATCTATTTAATTAATTCGACTCGAATGTCGACAAACAAGTTTCCTTTTTTACAAATGATTTGTAGGTTTGACATTTAAATATTTCAGAAATTGAAGCATTCACTGTATCAATTGGAGATATAATACTATGTTTAAACGATTCTTTATTTGCATTGTATTTCAAATAAAACATATTATAACTGGAGTTTCGTATATAGATATGATCTATTTGGTATTTTGAAGTTATATAATAACGTATTTTTTTTTGAAAAAAAGAAGAAATGGTATTTATAAAATGATTTAGACAATGCGTTGGTGTTTCATGAAAAGTTTTATCACTTAACTGCATGATATTTCGTTTATGTACGTTTAAAATACAATGTACACATTCTTTAATTACATTAAACGTATTCAATATCTCGTTATTAATATAACTTACACTCTTTTAAAAATGATTTTGATTTTTAACATGAAATAAATGAACTTATTCAAATGGGAAAGATATGTAGGTTTTACTTTTCCCTTTTTTTTCAATAAATATAAGGATTGCATGTCAACCAAATATGGACAAACTTAATCAAACTAAGTCTGAAATGTTCACCTAATATTTTGCGGTTATCTAATCATGATGGAATCCCTTCATTCATGTTTGATGCCCTTAAATGAATAAAGCATAATTATTTAGGAAATCTGAATCAAACGATCATATCATTCTTGAAAAGGTAAGTAAAATTCATCACACCCTGTCATAAAAAATGGTAGGGTGGAAACATTTTTTGACAAACCATCTTGTACAGTGTACATATGAATTGTCTAATTGCTGAATTAAATAAAATATCATTGATGTAACAATTCTTAACATTCAGGTTGATTTACATAAAAACTGTGTGATGCTTTAAGAAGAAAGTCACTAAAAACAGCAATAAAATGATCTAGCAACTATGCCTATTATATTTAAGTATAGAATTTATCAAGCTTAATTAACAAAAAGAATATATGAAGAATCTTATTAATCATTTATAATAGTATTAAACAGCTTGTACAATGACAGGATTGCAATTAAAACGCTGTGCTTAGTATCAAATACTTTTACATTTATACTAATATTTTACTTGTATTGAATATTCTTAAAGAATTTATGTTGATACAAACAAAAACAGATGTATTCGTCAATACCGTCCGATTAGAATAACTCTCCTTTATATACTTAATAACCATTGTATTTTTGACTTGTCAATGCAAGTTTTCTTTTTTTAATATTTATCTTTATGTAAATTAAGTTCGATTTTATTTAAAAAGAAATGTACACAAAAAACTAATAATAATAATTAGGTAAAAACTAATTTAGTATCTGTACGAAGGTATCATACGTATACATTAACCGCAAGTAGTCTTAAAAATAGAGTAACAAGGAATCCCAAAAGAAAGCCAAAACGATAAAAATGAAAATGTTTCAAAATCAGTTTGACTGAGCATGTTCTTTTCGTGCATAGTGAACGTATTATTTCAGTTTATCACAAATATGTTATAGATTGGTTCTAACACTTGCTATTAAATGACGCAGACTATCGACGAAAAATCTTTCTGGAAGTGAAAATCTGGTGGAAGAGGTGATTTGTAAAACAGCTATAAGAATGTTTATGTTGTTGGAGGAATATTGACCTGATCATACGTCTCTATTCTATGCAACTGAATACAAGGGTTGTATGGGATATAAGGTTTGTTATATTGACATATCAGTTCAGTGAACACACATTATTGGAATTCTACCTTTATGTTTCATACATTTAAGTTCGAGTTAAATATTGTTGGAATATTAAATGTAAGTATATTTTACATTTTTAAGAGTTGCAATTTATTAAAATAATGATATTTGTTTATTTACAAACATTGTTATGTAAAAAATAGTGAAATTAAGTTTGCATGGGATGGTAAAATATTTAATAGCCAATATGCTAACATGTCTTATCTAAGCTTTGAACTGGCATTTCAATAAACAACAAAGATATACTGAAAGAAACGTTTTACTAGTTCCTTGTTTATATTAAAGGGACACCACTGAGGTTTAAAAGCCTAAAAACATAACATTTGAATTTCTTTTGGGCACCTTAAACAGAAATATATGCAAAGATAGTTCAGAAATATACTTTGAAATAAATTGAAAATAATATATCAATGCTTTTCTTAGCTCGATTTGAGTGAAAAGCGTTTAAACGCTGATCATTTTTTGGTTAATTTTTTACAAATTGGATAATTATTCTGAAAAAAAGAAGTGCGCGAATGACCTGAAATTTTGCACAAAGATTAGTGGTCTAAACCTACATCAAATGGTACATTTATCTGGAAAAAATATTTTCAGTCCCATCATCTCAAAAAACCTCAGTGGTGTTCCTTTAAAACATAATGGTTTGTTAAATTGTGAGTCCACTCAATTTGGACATTGAACATGTTTTTTTGTTTTTGTTTTTATGGCATTTTATAATAAATTGTCGATCTATAATTTGGAAGTTCTCTCCTGCCTTCAATATGCACGTGTTCATCAGTATTCGATATCAATTATATCATCTGAAATCCCCATTTTGATAAGGTAAATTTAATACATCACATTAACATACCTTTAAAAACGACAAATACAAATATATTTCATTTAGAATACATGTCATTCATTTATATTTATATTTATTATTGTTTTTGAGATGTTTAATATATTGATGAAAAATCTTTCTTCGGATGCCGGAGCCGGACTTATTCCGGAATATTCCGAAGGATGTCATGATTTCTTTCTATCTTTTTTGCAAAGCTATTGCCTGTAAACTATATGTCCTGATTGAGTTTATAGATCATTTTCTTATATTTTAATGTTAGCTATAGCTATCACAGTGTGTAGAAAATGTTTGCTTACATGATCGAATATTGTTGGTGCAAGTATATATAATTCTTTTGGCTTTGGATTTTTTTCCCTTCCGAAAGATGACTCATGCAGTAATTTTATACATAGTAGAATCTTTAATTGCTTGCAATTACTTCATTTAAATCATCTGAAATATTACAATTATACTCTTTAAGAACTGCGCCAACATTTTTAAAAATAATAGGACAACTTAAGAAATCTTACCCATACCCTTAATTTTGCATCTATAACAATACTAGTAGATTTCTTTGATAGTGGCATAGTATACTTGTATCGAGCATGCATGTGTACATTTTTTGTTATCAACTGTATATTTTGTCTTATTTTGTTAGAATCAATAGAATGCTTTAAGTAACTTAAGAACGAATATCATATAACATTTTGCTTAATGAAAGTATTTTCACTAAGACGAACTTCATGTTTTATGTTGTCTATAAATAGAATTTACGTGATTGTAAAATTTGTAATTCTAAGAAATTACTCCACTGATTTTATGTAACAAGGATAAATAGTTCTATTTCTGTTTCTGTTTGTTTTAATCACGATCAGAATGTTGCAAATTATTCTGTAAAAAATAGTTTTCTAGAAATTATTGTTTTTGTTTTGCTTTGTTAAAGGAGAAATAAATTGACGTTACAAAATTGCATTTTGTGAAGGTCATGCAGCTGCCAGGTTTTGTCATTTTAATACACATAAACGAATAGATGAAAGGTTTGTGACATTGTTTATTAAAATGAAAGGAGTAAATATCGTTGACGTTTAGCTTGATTCTTAAAAAGGACTAACTATAATTACTTTTTTATATATCAATAAACTAAGAAGAGTAACTATGTTTTCTGGTGTTGAACATGCATACCTATTTCTAAACTGAACTGTAATGAAAGAAGGTTGCCAGTGATTTAAAATATAAATATTGCCTTATTTTGGTGGAATAAATAAAATTCTTGAAGCACGGATAATATTCAACGAAGTTCATGTTTCGTGTTGTCTATAAAAAAGATTTACTAGATTAATATATTTGTTCAGTTCCTTTGCTAGTTCAACATTACTTCTACAACTCTTACTGACTACAGTATCGCTTAGGATGTGTGTCTTTTCTGACATTTTAAATACGAAAAAGCCTTTTCCACATGAACATACGCGAACGAGTATAATAATATCATTTGATGTATTTAACAATACATTAAAATAACTGTACATATACTGGCATGCGAGCAGTACCCGTACAAAAATCATAGTTTTATAACGATCACTCACCAAAATTTGAATGTTACACATCAATATTCGGCTCGTAACACAAATCATGGAAATTCCATCATGTTCTAAACATAGAATAACCCTTACTTATGAGGCCTCAAATGGGGTACCGAAATTATCCATTATTTTGTATGAAGAGAAGTAGTTCCCGTACATAAAATCTAACCCATTGTAATTATATAATTTTATTATATCGGACCTATTTTTCATTTACAATTGTTGAACAGACCATTATCTAAGAGATAAATAGATGTAATTCAGGAAATAGAGCGTAGACTATTAAAACGCGGGTATCTATTACCCGGTACCGTTACCCCAACGCATTCACATGCAATAGCATGCTTGTATGCATGATATTTTACGCATCAAAGCCATAAAATTATTTTATATAGTAATATTGGTCAAAATTCTGATAATTAAACAAGTTTTCATCACATTGCCTACTTATCTGTAAACAGGTGGTATTAGTGGAAAATCCTTTAACAAGCCTCACGTGTAAGTATTTTTGCGCATGCGCGCAAGGACGGAATCCCCCAGAGAAAACAAGGTCACGTTTTGACGACGCACAGGTGAAAGTGATTTAAAATGAGACTTTTTATACGTACTACCGAACTGACACTTAGATATTGTCTTGTTTATGTATCTGCTTAATTTGAAATGAATTTTTGAAGAATGCAAGTAAAAATCAAGCGTTTAAATGAAAAATACGGGTACTGCTTCTGTACGGGAACTGCTCGCATGCCAGTATAGCTTATTGATTGCTGACGTCCAGCAGATTGATATTGGCCAGCAATAAATATCTATGGGTGATGCATTTGCGTGTGATTTTCTGTTTTTCTCTATTTTTTTAGTAATAATTTCTACTAAACAAATTACTTTCAAATTAAACTGTGTTTAAAATATAAAACAAATCACAGACATAGATATATGATTTCATCTGAAATATTAATTTGAATTTAAAAAAGTTTATTTATAAGTACAAAAGCAAAACAGACAAGGAAAATGCTAGATTGTCTTACATAAAATAGAGCGAAAAAAGGAAAACCAAACACGGCAAATTGAAAATGTCAGGCTCGGTTTGATTGAGCCTGTTCATAGACGGTACTTGAAAGTGCAAGTTACTGTCCACACCCCTCGCATCGGATTTTGCAGAATTTAACATTTAAATGGAGAAATTTTGAATTAAGAAACATTCGCAGATGTGTTCATACGACGGTTAACAAGAGCCTTCAATGTGACACAGTACGGCCATTCCAAGAAAAGCGGCGAATGGTTCCCAAGTTTAAAAAATGTATGTGCCCTAAACGAAAACACAATAGGTCGAAATAAATAAAATGGTATTTTGAAAGAGGATCCCATATGATAGCATGTGATGCCATACATTGCTTTGTAATGTCTAAGATGCTTTGCTGAACTTAATTTTGATGTCACATATTTAGAAACAAAGTTTTAGAAGGTGTTAATTTCTGTTTATAGTATATTAATATCATTAATGACTTGATCATGATTAATGTTTTCAAATACATGTTATTGCACTTTTCTCTTGCTCTCTAACACTTTCATCTACGAAGGATATAACTATTGACCTTCTTAGCTACTGAAAAGAATAACCTCGATTTGTGAATATAATCAAATAATCAAAATGGTAGTGTTCCGAAACTTTTATTCATCCTGAATACTACATGGACTAATACATGGAATACATATGAAAAGACAATCATATTAGATACTGTATGCTTTGGTCGATACATGTAGTCTTTCCACGTAAATAATATTCCGACAATTTGCTTGCTCCTAAATTGTTAACAAAATAAATTTTTAGGCTTGTATACTCAGTAAGGACTTTAAACACTCTTGCCTTGAATGATATTCATTTGGTGGAAAACTCATGTGAACTATTTTTTTTAAAGATTTTATGTACATTCTATGAATAATTTGCAAAATTCATTACGTGGCATTGACAGTCTGAAATAAGATGCTTTTGTTTTGATGAACTTCTTGCATTCAAGAAAATGCATTGACATTTTGGTTTTTAAGGAAAGGCATCTACATTTTTCTTTTCAAGGATAGGCAGCTATATTTTTTATATTTAAGGAAGTGCAGAAGTAGCTATTATAACGATTTATTCATCTATATTTCAATTACGAATTGCCAATTTCGTGAAAAACTCACTTTAGAAAATATTCTAGTCACAAAAGTTTGCATTCGAATAACATACTTCTCATCACTTTTGGCTGTAAATGATATAGCATGAATATGTCTACAAAACTTAAAAGTTTAGGAATAGTGTAATGCTTTTACTGTTATCCTATTTTGGTATGTCTATAGTTTTATTTGCGTTTTATTGAGACGTGTCTTCAGTAAGACGCCTCGCTGGCTAAAATAATGAAAAACGAGCATAAAACGACCTGTCACCGCTGACAAATAAATTATCATATGAAAAGGTTGTCTGATTCCATCTAATGCTTTGTGTAAGAACGTTTCTTAAGAATTTATTTCATAAGATAAAACCCATTTACTAAACTTGTTAAACTTTGACTAAGGTTTAACCGATCAAATTGCCCTCTGCAAATGTACAACCATGTTCTCCAGACATTGTCTTTGTTATCCAAATTATTTTACTTATATATTGCTTATACCTGTTTTCTAATATTTTATCTTTGGTTTTTGTTTTTAGCGAACAATGTTTTCAGGACCATGTAAGTCGTAACAATAGGTGATACGATGATTTTTTAAAGTGCATACTCGTATGTAAAGAGTAAAGGGTATGATTTTATTCGGAAAACAAAAATTATTAATGACTTTTATTTTTATTCGTTCAATTAACTGAAAATCATATAGCAAACATTTAAAAAGAAAAAAAAACAATACGTACAGAACAACTTTTCTTTTGTTCCTGGAACCTTATGATATCATATTTATCTGCTTTATCTGTGTACTTTTGTATTTTAAGCTGTTTATGATCAATAAATATTTGTTAAATATCACGCTATTCTTTTTTTTGTTTGGCGATAGTCTTTCGAAAGTGGAAAATAAAATGAAATATCAAATCATGCATTCAAATAATATTAATTCTAATTTACACGTAACGGAATTTTCTGTTCTCGTGCATATTAAACTTTGTAATAAAATCGGAATGAATTTAGTACCCGGGGGTTTTGTACAGTCGATTGTAAAATCATTGCTATTAATTACGGGATTCAATCTTATAATCTTTATTTCTATTATCACGTTTTCTTGCATACATGCATGCAAAGTTGCACTAAGAGAAAAAAGGAAATATCTAAAGGTTACTCAGTACAACGTGTTGCACAAAGGAAAACAGTTCCACAGGTAAGTAAGTGCTTACTTTACACTAACAGCAAATACACCCTTTTTGTTATATATTTTCAAAGAACCACAGAAGCGACACATACAAAGAATGAATTAAAATCGAAGAAATATATCCTTTTCTGTCGTTTCAATATTTCCATTATTTACCACGATTTTATAATTCGAATTAGTTTTTGAACAAAGTGTGATCTATTGTATGTTTATGCGAACATAAATTAAATTAAACTATTAAACTGGATGTTATAATTAAATGCAGCAGTTTGTAGAAGGTCATTATGGACAGGCTTTATCTCTAGAGCCATTCTTGAATATATAACTCATTAACTTCTTAATTAATTTCCTCTTGTATGTCTATATACCATCAAAAATATAAATAGTTAAGTATTTTATAAAAATTGTTTGGAATTTCTAAATTTGTAAGTGCAACTCGATGACTTTAAATTTGAGAACAGTTTCAAATTACATCATATGTGCATTTTCTAAGTTGTAGAATGATGACC
Organism: Ruditapes philippinarum; assembly: GCF_026571515.1. Classification (NCBI taxonomy): domain Eukaryota; kingdom Metazoa; phylum Mollusca; class Bivalvia; order Venerida; family Veneridae; genus Ruditapes; species Ruditapes philippinarum. The sequence continues at coordinate 368,680 of NW_026857242.1, forward strand.
GTTTTTCTTAAAATCAACGCCTTAACTCATTTTATTGTCTTTTGTTTTAGTAACGTATGGAACTGTACTTATTTTAAACACTGATCTAAAGATATTGAAAATCGTAGTTTACAAACGTAGATTTTTTTCCCATGATTTGATAAAAGAAAACCAAAACGTAAGCAATTGATATTCTAAGAAAAAACAGTGAGCTTTTGTCAGGTGTTTTTGAAAAGGTTAAATATAACTCACTGTAGTGTATACTTCTGCGATAATATGGTAAATGGAGAAAGTCTTAATAGCTTTTTGAAATTAAAATAACATTAAATGAAGTGAATCATTCGTCAATGTCTTACGTTATCAACTAACATACACAAATCTTTCGAAGAGAACAAAATATCTCAAATCTCAAATTCAGGTAAGGTATAATGCTTTTATATGAATTTTTAGAAAACCAACTGCAATGTCATTTTTGTCATAGAATAACAAGCCTGTATCTGTTTCATTTGTTATTCTGTCAAAACTTAAATCGTGTTATACTTTACTAAAGATATACTTTAGGTTATGAAAAAACATATTGTTATAATATGTATACAATATAATGAAATTTCATATATCACATGTTCATACACAAAAACAGTAGGATGTTGATGAGAATACATATAGACATTTAAACAAATTAAAAGGAACTAGAAGGAAAATTCCTTATACATATACTATGATAATGATATGATTGATATAAGTAAAAAAAGGTGGACATGAAAATATTTGCTGTGCACTGGCACTGTTTACCGAAATGATTTTAGGAATACTTTTACATTTTATTGGAAACTTTCTCTGTAATTACACATCGGATGATTACATTTTTGCTAGAAGAACATTTTGATGTCTGACCTTCTGCTTGACACATGAATACATCAAATATATGACATTTAATAATCATGTAAGGACTGGTATGAACTTGATCGATTTCTTCACGGTTTAAATGTCAGTGGTCCTCTAAAAGTGCTATACTAGTCGTCAAATTTCGCAATTATGTAAGTAAAAACCTAATCAACTAAAATGCCAATCAATCAAAAAGTGATGTAATTAGTCTTTGGATTGGAAGTATCATTATGGCGCTTACATTAAAATAACTATGATTGAGCACATAGTCTAAATACTGCCAATGAAATCAAATATGATGAAAACATTATACTCTCCATTGTAAACGAATATAGCTGACAATACTTTGATTTAAATATATCTACTAAACAAATTATAACGATTTGCATATACGATTAAATTCTAATAATTTGAAATCGTTCAGTTCAGAATTTATTTGAAATTAATATATTCACTGAATGAAAATATTTTCAAAGTAACAAGACAATTTTGTTTTGTTTTTTATTACCGCAAACATTATTATATTAGAAGGTATCTTGGCAAGATTTATTGTAAAATATAGCAAGATAATATGGAGAATTCAATACGGAAAAATGATTTTAATATGCAGAACAACGTTTGTTAAAATATATGAAAAGCTAGGAAATGTTAACAATGATAGATTTATCTCTGTTATTGTATTTCAAATTTCATTAAATGACTCGGCTGGTTTTATAAATGTCAAGTGAACATGTTATTAGTTTCTAAATATGAGTAAAGATATTATTTATATGTGATACTAGTATTGACAAAAATATGAAACTGTTAGAATGAATTTCTTTTAGTAAAAAAATAGAGAGGTATATTTCTGGAAAATGACAAATAGTTCATACGTTAAGATATTCATTTTTTGCAGATACTGTATTGTATAACAGATTTAGAAAAACCCATAGAAAGTACATAGAAATTGGGTTTAAATCCAAAGGGGGGTTGGTGAATTGAACACAAATAGTATTAATTGTATAGTTACTATTTAACCTTCATCAAGGAATGATTAACTTCTGGTTAATTGCTAACATCATACCAGTTATTTGACGTTAAATGTGCAATGGCGATTCATCAAATAAGTTCTTACTTCTTACTTATTTCTTTTTTTTCCTTATATGCTTCATCATTTTGAAAAAGCATATTGAGATGTAATATATTCTAGGAACATTCAACGTCATAAAAGCATTATAAAGTTGAAAGATATAACAGCATAACAGTTCAATTAAAAACGCTTATCAAAAATTATTTTCTAGGAACCTTCAATGTCATGAGAGCATTACAAAGTTAAAATATATAACAACACAATTAAAAAACGCCTATTGGAGAGTATATTCTAGGAACCTTAAATGCCTTGAGAGCATTACAAAGTTGAAAGATATAACAGCATAATTCAATTGATGAAGTCTTATACGACATGTTCAGTTCAATAATAATCTATTGTTTGTTTTGTATGTTGCATTAGCCATTAGAATATTTGTCACATTTTAGAATAAGGTTATTCATACTTCGAACACTTACCACAATAACATTATTGTTAGCTGTTCAAAAGCATAGCTTCACTTTGGATAGGGTATATCTACTTAATGATGAATGTGTTTTATACATCATATTTTATTTATGTAGCTTGACATTCAGATGCTGTTATATAGCATGATATTAAAAGAAAATATTTTTATCAAAAACGTACAACTTGTGCCTTTTAATTTGTTAATTTTGCATTGATGGAAAACATTTTAAAGGAAATATAAGGAACTTTTATTCCAACATCTCAATTCTTAACTTATGAAACAATAGAGTATTCGATATCAGCTTTTATCTGTGTGACCCAATATATCATCACCTTGGAACTCTTTATTTGATTATCAGTAGACATTTCCCACCATTTGCCTAAATTTAACCGTTATAAAGGTGTCTATATTCTCAGATGAGCAGTTTGTATTACTTCATTATATGCTATCGATCATAATTCATGGAATCGTACACATTGGATATAAGTGCTTCTTGAAAAAATGATGTTTTTCTTGATACCTTTTATAAAATGAAGTGCTCAACTAGATATTTAGTGTTAATATATCTCCATATATCTTATTGTTCTAAATGTATGTAACTGAACCGTTGACAAATGACGAAGGTTGTGCAAACATATTCAGGACGGCTTTTTACTATAAATCTTTTTAAGATATATTAACTTACAATGTTGAAATAGAGTAATTGCACTGGAACGGAGGAAAATGTATTTTTAATAATGGCTAATTTTCTTGTTCATTGAAATAAATAGGCCAAATCATTTTAACTGGATTATTGAAACCCTATTTTCAAGAAATTCGTTTGAATTACAATTTATTTGGATGTTCTGTTGAACGTAACTTTGTGTTATTTTTGTGCTTTTAGAAGGTTACATAGAGTGTAATGCCCTGCAAGGTTTCCTGTATCGGTTTTATAGGTTTTCTATTTATAGAACTTGAAGTGTTTGAATCAATGATAAAGCTGTAATTAATGTTTATTTACAGCAAGCATATCCACTTAATTATCACTAAACAGGAAACATATCGGGAATGTATCGGAATTATATCGGTGGTGATAATCTTTCAAAATAACATATTTTGTCTATGAGATTGCTAGTGTATTTTGTGGACCTTGGCACTTCAACAATTTTTTTAGTAAACCAAATGCTATGTCATTCATGTGGTGAGTTTTGCTTCTCGGTATAAGTGGGGCTCTTTTGCACATAATTTGTTCAACATATATGTGAAAGTTATGTTTTATTATGCAATGGCATAAACGTTTTTGATTTAAAGATAAACTATGCTCGTCTTTGAGCATAACATTTTAATCACAGAAATTTATTGAAATCTCTAAAATTCTTACTTGAATGAAACACGAATAAACTATGTAACTATGTATGTATGGGAAGCTGCGTTCCCTATTACAGATCAAGTACAGTTTGTCCTTTCTTTAAAAAAACTGCCAGTTGTTTTAAATGACACTATATATTTATATTGTGACCACCTTTAGTGTTTAGAGTTTAAAACATAATTTATCTAGTTTGTGTTAAGTCAAAACATGTTTATTTTAGATTCATAAGGAGCCTATGTTGCAATGATCAATATTTTTAATATCAAATTTAAGCATAGTATATCTCTAAAGTACCCAAGCTTTGATAAAAATTAATTAATTAATTTGAAATTTTGTCTTTGAAAATAATTCCAATCTTTATGCTCCAAGTGTTTTCATTTTGATGGATTTGTATTTTTATTGAATTCGGTTGTGGCTGTTGTTAGTGTTTTCGTTGCTATAATCGTTTGCATGTTACCTGGAATATGCAATGACACATGTAATTTAAAGACATTTAAATTCATTGTCAGTTCACACAAAACTATTAAATACATTAGTAGTCCAACAATATTTCATTGTCTTGTTTGCTGAAATCTAAATCTTCAATTGGTAGAACGTTGTTGTAATCAGTTGTGTTTATTGAGCGATCCACGTCTAATCTTTAGTACATCTTGCAAGAAAATGGCATCATGCTTAACAACTTACGATTAATTTTGACAGTGGTTGACAGTTGTTTCTATCAATATGATGTTCAGTAAATAAATAAGATGAAGCTATAAAAATATAGCTGATCAAAATATAAAAGATATCTAAATATAAGTTAATTTTAACATGACTTTCATTCATATTAAATTTTCTATATCGTTTCTGTGAAAACATAAACTACGAAAAATCAATTCAAGAATATAATGCTAGAAACAGAACTGCATTTGCAATCATAAATCTGACCTAGAATATTTATTGACGAAAGAAATTGAAACAATCCTCTAGAATGCTTAAATTCTTTTTGATTTTGAAACGTTGCTGGCAGAATGATCGTTGAATTCAGCTGTGAATATTTGACATTCTATAAATATGATTTGGCCAGATAGTGTCAGGTGTGGGAGAGATTATTTCTGATATAAGATGATACATTGATACATTAGCTAGGTTTATGAGCTGGAATATTTAAAGGTTTTGTCTTTTACGTATCATATTGATATAAATGTATTTCTGATATATGAGCCGCGTCACGACAAAACCAACATAATGGGTTTGCGACCAGCATGGATCCAGACCAGTCTGCGCGGCCGCGTAGTCTGATCAGGATCCATGCTGTTCGCTACTGTTTGCTACTTGTAATAGGGTTGGTGGATCCTGATCAGACTGCGCGGATGCGCAGGCTGGTCTGGATCCATGCTGGTCGCAAACCCATTATGTTGGTTTTGTCATGACGCGGCTCATATGTATCTGACAATGACGTTAATGAAAAAGTATATCCATCTAATATAAAATAGCAGAATCCTCGTTGATTTTTTTTTGTTTTGTTCTTGTTTGTTTGTTTGTATCCTTGAGTTTGGACATAAACACATTCACAAAAAGAAATGTTTTCATCAAAATTAACAAGATCCGTTTCTATATATGTTTTGCCATGTTGTGTTGGCTTCCAATTTTCACTAATTAAAGCAAGAATATAGTTTGTGCCTGTATTAACCCATTACCAGATATTCACGCCTTTTAACGACTTTTTCATTCCCCTTTTTGTGGTCTCAAATGGTGAAAAAATGCCTTACTTAGACCCCTTACACTTGTTTTTTGTTTGGGAAATGCGCGTGTGTGTAAGCGTTACTGTTTTTCTTTAATGAAACTGGAAATGTGTTCATGTAAAAATCTTTTATCAAGTAAACAATGGTAGTAACATTGTAAAAATTTCTGCAATTCTTCCTTAAAGGCTAATTTATGTTATGGTAAATAATCTTTTAGTACAGAGATAAAACTCAACATCAACAGCAAGTGTCAAGTGTCGTGTGGCAGCTGTAAAGAGTTGTCCCGTACTTCACTTCAGTGATGTTATATTTTTCTGGTCCCTCGGGATCCTTGATGCCAGCACTATTAAGGGTTGAGAATTGAGTACCACTTAAGCCGGTGCTATGGGGCGTCAGGGATGTTGCATTTATTCACTATCTCTCATGTACAGACTCAATCAAACCGAGTCTGTAACTTTCATGTAATTTTTTTGTGATTTATGCTTCCGAGGGATCACTTTGTTTAGCGTCTCTTTGTAGAAAAAAATCCAGAAACATCAATCACAACAAAATTACATGAAAAGTGCAAACTAGGTTTGATTGAGTTTGTACATGATGGATAAAAAATCAGTACAACATATTTTATGCCCCCTAGCACCACTTGAGTGGTACTCAGCTTTGAAAACTTAGATATGCTGGAATCATTGATCCCGAAAGACCTAGAAATCAGCTATTTATGTCCATTCATATAGATATTTACAAAACTTTTTAGTTCTTCATTGATATTGAGTTGTTAATTATATCATATATATTTCAGAAAATTAATTAAAATAAATTAAGTCTGGATAATTTATCTCATGGCTAATTCCGTCTAATATTGAATTACCTCCAGACGTTTCCCTGACTTCGCTAAAGTAAGGTTGGTATCAAGTAAGACAGTGGACCTTTCATCTTCTATCAAAGATCATCATTCATCAAAATTGGATGACATTCATTATAGGAATAATGTAAACTTATAGGAATAATGTAAACAAGTTGTTCTTAAATGTTTTTATGTGTTTATAATACCATATTAACTAGGATGAGTATGAATTCAAATTCTTTAAATATAAGGTACGCAAGACAGCAGACATGATTCCTGATTGGAAAGTAGAAATCTTAACACTTAAATATCCATGTCCGACAAAGTTATTTTGAAGCTGTAACTGACCTTTAAATAAACCTTAACTTAATGATTAAAATATGGTTAAAATATACATTTTGAATTTTGACATTAGGTATGTTTTTTACCTGTTTCAAGGCAAAATTAAAAACAAAAGCAGCTTTGATGAATGAATTTATGTTTTAGATTCTTACTTTTATTCACGCACGATTTCCTTACTTCTATAGGAAAGGTGTGATGTTGAAAGGGGTCTAATTGAATTTTGTAATTAAAACTCAATAAAGATGCTAAAATATCTTCAATGACTTATATGATCTTTTCCGCTATCTGTTTGATGTATTAAGTTCAGGCACATGTGGATGTTTAAAATCATTCTTAGATTGTATGGCAGTTTTATTTATTACCATTATTTTCTCAGTTATGTTACATAACAATTTCAAAGTTCAGTGCAGTAACTTTTCGTGTCTTACTGATCGCCATAAAAAAGGTATTAAAAAGGAATGTTTTGAAATCTATTATTTTAATATATCGGTAACGTTCAAATAATTGCCTTACAACTAGAAATGCAGGTAATATGATACTTTATTCGAGTTCTTTTTTAGGATACGACAATTCTCAAATGATTAAACTTGAAGTGTGAATATTTCCTCTTAATTTTTTTTTAAATCAAACATTGACAAACATAAATCAAACATTGACAAACACTTCATTTTGCTTCTTCAAAGTTTTTTGAACATACTGAAATATAAGCAACAATTAAGTAAAGCATTTTGTCATTGCTAGGTCAGAAAAGATTGTTGTCATTATTTTGTAAGTTTTGCCCTATTGTTCGTAATATTACAAATATTTTAACGACACCTGGTTTTCAGAATATAATCTCACCTTTTTATTCTCATAAAATCGTTAGACGTTAACTAGCTTTTTTTCTTCCTCCTGGTTGAGCAATTTTCGAACGTTTCACATTCTAAAAATATGATTTCCGTAGATAAAGTGAGGTGTGGGTGAGATTGTTAATGATTACAGACAACTGTATGATATATTATCCAGGTTTATACGTAACAATATTACCAGGTGTTTCTATCGAATTGAAAATACGTAACGTAGTTTTTATGTTTTGAAAACTTTGGATCATTTGAACTTGCATTTACAACGACACTGTAGAACTAACGACCTGGAATGATTCCTTAATGAAAGAAGCTCAACTTCCTGTCATACCTTATAGAAAAATTAACATATCGTAAACTTGAAAACCAGCAATATAAGTAAATTAATTCACAAGATTCAAGATTTTAGAAAAAACATAATTGTGAAAGAAGTGTTGATTATTTCATGCATTATATACAGTTTATATAACGAACACATTAATTCAACTAAAAGTCTTTTTTACAAATTGCGATAATATTGAGCCATTAAATTATGTAGAAAAAAAACAACAAAGAATGATTGTAAAAAACAACGGTATTATTAAAAAATAAAATAAAAAAAGAAAACTTGATAACATTGTTTACTATCAACTTTGCAAGTATATATACAGAAGGGTTTTTAGCTTTGAAGTGGAATAAAGAAACTTCCTTGATCAGTATTCCAGTGAGTCGCGGTTAAATGTTTAGAATCTTGCAATGTGCACTGATGGGAGTAAATGTATCTTTTACAGCAGGCATCTATTGATTAACTTATCAAAAAGACTTACTGTTCACCTCGTACTTTATTACAAGAACAAATAAAAATTAACTTTGTATCGTAACACTGATCAAAAGCAATATGTAACTAAGTTCCTAGTCCTTTGGGCGTTTTAACTTATTTTCGTATAACTTATGTATTTATTACTGTAATATATACAATATAGAGAAACCAGCATGCAAAATTTAAACATGTTATAGCTTCAAGTTTTCAAACAGTGTAGTTAGGTGATTTTGAAATAACGAAAGAATTTAGCATCGAGCAAGTAAAAAGTTCCTATAAATATTGACTTGTTCGCTGTATTCTTTTCAGATCTTCAGATCACTATTGGATAGATATCAATCTTATTGATATATTTGAAAAAAGAAGCTTATATCAAAGAAACCGACGATAAATCACGCTTTTGTGTAAGCGAAGCTGTGGAAATATATGGAATAATTTTCAAAAACGGTAGTTGTATGTAGGATTGAAACAGCTCAGTATATCGTTATTGTGCTAGTGTTAACATTTACAGTTGTGTGAATCGTTGTTAACTATTATGAAGAGGAATAAATAAATAAGTAAGGAAATACTCATTGACTACTTATTTAAAGTATATTATTTTATAACTAACGACCATTGGACTTCTTTTTTGTATCAATGTCATTTAACTTTTTTAGAAAAACATAATTGCTATTTTGTTATTTTGTTTTCAAAGCACTTTAATTTAGTTTTATTTAAATATAAATGAAAAATTTATCTGACCAACGTCATTTGCCTGTTTTGTACATATACGATCAAACAAATGTTAACAATGGAGCAATTAGATTTTTAAAAATTTGTTCATCTCTTTTATTTCCTCCAAATGTTCATATTTGTTGTCACTGAAAACATTAGAGACACAGATAGTTGTTCAAGTCATAAAAATTACCAATAATGGAAATCATTGATTGTCACAAAAAACTCTCATCATAAAAAGAAGTTATTCACTTCTCGATTTATGCATTTCAATGCTTTGACAGTTTAATATTCATAAATATATAGAAGACACAATTTAAAAAGGCTTTAATGGCGTACCGTATGAATGACGTAGACATTATACAAATTATTCATATGGTTAAAAGTCATTGTAACAAAACTATGTTAGTCGTAATAAACAACCATATATACTTACATCATGATATAATATACAATCGAAACAACTATGCAACCAGAAAATCCGAATTATATAGCTAACTAAATTATCTACTATTTGTTGTTTTTTACCCAAAGATTTAGAGGTAAATGCTAACACGCTTTTAGCAATAAACACATATTCTTAAACATTAAATAGAAATATGTGGGAGGTGAGCAAGTTTTTAATTAGCTAAAATGATTGATTGTTTGAACACATTTTTATACGTCATAACTTGTAAAATAATTAACTCTTGAAAAGTCTGCACACGTAATTAGTCGGAGACTGCATTAAGTGCAGACATTATTCTTATTCTGATAAAAAAAAAATCCTAATTTGCGAGATTAAGGTAGACATTGGAAACTGTTTTATTTTGTATTTAAAAAGAAAGCGATTTAGTTAAATGTGTGTTTTATTTCGATGATTTTACTACCATATAATCAGAAGCTATACACAGATTGAAACCTTTAACTACTTGGAGTTTGTAACTGAAATATCAAATAAATAAAGTGAAAGAATGCTTTGTGGTTTTAATTGGATTGGGGTGTCATTCCTAGATGAATTTACTTTCTTGAAAAACCATGTAAGCATTTTTGGTGGTACAAAAGCAGTACCTATTAAAATGTACAATTGTATATAAAATTAATCTGAGTTAATGTAATAAAGTGTTTTATACTCGTTACGTAAATTCTTCTCTCTCTTTTTTATTCAAAGCCAATTTACATATTGCCAGACATTATGAGTGGCGTCCTGATATTGTGAGATATTCGCTATCTATTAATATCTCTAGAAAACTCTTAATTGGAAAATGCATTAAGCACGAGCCTATGAATCCTGGCTGATTAAGGCTTAAACTTGTATGTTTATCAATTTGAACTTTGATATTCTGATCAGTTATATCTATATGATCGCAGACTCTATCTAGTCTTGCTATCTCATTATAAAACATGGAAATTAATCAAATGTACCTTCTACCAGGTATGTGCTTGGAGTAGATTAGGTTTGTGTTTTTCTAGCTTACATAAATGTTATATAGTCGCCATCAAACACCACTTTGAACAATATTCTTGTATTTAACGGCTTCTTTAATGATTAATATAACTTTCTGCTAGAGCATCTTTATATGCGCACATGTATGTATTTCCATAAGACAGATCTTGTACAAGATCAAATACAGTCAGAGTAGGTAAAAGAGTTTTCAAGATAAAACCAGGTTGGCAATTTTGAACTGCTCTTTCGGTTTTTATCATTGCTCTTGAAGAATTTCCCTTCACAAGATGTTTTCCCTTGTTTTATTTAGTTTAAAGAAATAACTGAGCAAAATAACAAACTATTTCAAATTTCACAAGGCATTGACTATTCTGATGTTTTATTATTTCATCAATTACAAAAACTATTCTCATAAATATAGCTTACATCCCCTCAATGTAAACATTCTTTTACTCAATTAAGAACTAGATATCTCTTACCAGGAAAATGCATTAATATCATGTATCAACGTTAAGCTAGTGTAGTTAGAAGTCAATACCATTAAGTACAAATAACCAACGAACGCCAATAGTTCGTTAAAGAGAATGAAGGGTGATTGTGCTGGTAGTAAATTTATTATATTTTTTTTTTCTGTTGTTTGATATCGAGTTAAAGAGTTTTCTATATGTTCCACGGCTGGCCACAAACGTTTTAATCTATGTTCTATTTTTAACATTCCATTTAGTTCCTGAAATACTTATTTGATGGTGACTTAACTCTAAGAGAGGAATATGGAAATGTTATCATTTACCTTTATACAGTTTACAATTACAATTTACAATAGCAATAAATTATATATAAGTGAAGTAAAGAAACCGAGAGATATTCACTAGTGATAGAGCTCTTAAATGGCTACTTCGTGTAAAAGTGTACTGAATACTGAAAAACCTTCCAGCTGTTTAAATATATTGTGGCGCTTATTGAATTATCAATCTTTCAGAAACGTCAAAATCAGTTAACTACCAGGTGCTGTTATTATTTTTAATTATTTCTTCAGATTGTCTTACTTTTATTATTATTTTGGTTTACATTTTTGTTGATTTTACTGAGGTAGAAATACATTGAAGAAAAATAACATTTGCTGAAACATATATTCTGATGAAATTGTACCAACTTTTGTACCAACAGCGACATTATATGACTGAAAAACAGCTATCACTTACGAGGAAACGGCCATACGGAATTGATACAGTGAATCAATTTGAATATTGGAATAATCACAGTGCCAGTAGCTTTAAGCACGTTGAACCCGTGTTTCTTTGAAAAGTGTTATTGCAAATGTTTGTGTTTTTGTTGTCGTTGTCGTTGATGTTGCTGGGTTATAAGTTTTCCTGTTATCATTAGGTTTTATCATTCACAAAATTACGCAAAATCTATCGATTGTTCAATGGAAGTAGATAGCGGATAAACGTAAATATTTGGTGAATATTTTTATTCGTAGTATTTTAGCTTGTTATGAAATAAGCTATCGATTATTAATTGATAATATGTACATTTAGTTTTTGTGGCATTCATTCTATATTCTGTATAGCTTTGAAACATACAACAAATTCTTATCGTAACGTATCACTAGGATTGTGTGTGTAATAAAATTGTGATGAACTGTTTGTTCATTAGTGCTGTAATCAGAGATATAATTTGACAGTTAATTCCTTGAAAGAAAAATATATTTTCTCTAATGTTCTAGTATTTGTATACATTATTTTATGTCGATCCATTAATAAATGTTATGATCTGTCAAAAGTCCTAAACATTTACGAGTTTAAGCAAGTACAAATGTTCTAGGTAAGGAAATCAATATAGCCTCGAGTGACAGCGTCCCGTATAACTTCATTTGTTTATAAGAAAGCCCAGGGAATTGCTAAGTTTATCAAATAATGTCAGTCACATGTTTAAAACGTTCAAGGGAAACCGTCAATAATCTTTAGCTCAAAAAAGAAATAAAAACATCATCTGTTTAGTACATTGATATTACTGAACCTTTGTCCTAGAAAATATGGTTATCATCTTAACATTTCTATATAATGTCATACAAAGTATTAAATATTTCTTCTAATCTTAACAATGATACTATGATGTTGATAATTATAATTTATACGAAAGCGCCGTACAACACTTGTGGTCATTGTTAAACAACATATGTCATTTTTGTTTTTCATTTCTTTATTATAGTTGAAAAAGCGATGAGTTTGACTCCACGCCCAAACTGAGAGATGGGGGAGCGCTATGCACGTCAAAGACACGATACGATTTCCAGTACTGTCTTTAGAAAAACTATGCTCCGTTTTGTGGGCAATAAACGGGCTACTCTTATTAGCTGAAGGTAAGACTATACAATGTTATCCTTGTTAACATAAACTTGATGTAGAAAATATTCCACACTATTTCATAAAGTGATAAATACGTTGTTTTTATTTTTTTGTTTTTGCTTTTTTTGTTGTTTTTTTTTTTGAAAAGTTTTCTTTTAATGTGGCAAATTTTCATTTGTAAGCTATGCATTTATATAAATTATGGTGTAAATTTTGATATATATGGCACTTGACGTGTGTGTGTGAAATATGTAATTGATAAGGAATTTTTGTATGTACTGTTCGAGAGACGTTTATTAACAAAATACATGTTTATCTATAAATTGACATGAACTGTATTTCGCCCAAGCGTTCGTGCTGGTTAACATAAATCGAAAACAAATTGATAAAAATTTCTATTTTATACATGCATAATACGTTCTTTACAAAATTTGATTTACATAAAATACACTGCTGTGAATTGAATTCCGGATTTTTATTGCATCAAACATGGAACAACTAAAACGATAGAGAGAAGTCCTTAGTTGCTTTATAACATTCAACATTTTATAGTATTTTGCCGTTAAGCATTGTAATTGCGTGCTGTAAATGATTAAAAGAACGAATTAGTCTGGAAAACTACAATAAAAATCTGAACTATTGTATGCTGTAGTAATCGTAGAGGTGCTTTTATGGTAAATGGATATCGCAGTCAGTTTTAAGGTGTAATTGAAACTGAGAGGCTATGCTCTATACTGGACAATTTGATGCAAAAAGACAATGATAATGTTATGTTAAACAAACCGAAGTCTCAGCTTGAAATCTATCTATTTGTTCTTGTTTTCATAATATTGTTCAGTAGAAACAAACATAAAATGCACATTACCATTAGTTGAAATGTGAGCACATTTGCTATAAATATGTTAAAAATTAAACTGTTTAATATTCACATTTACGTTTACTGAAACAAGTGAATTCATTTATTCTTAAATAGTCAGAAAATTTCAAATTGCCTTTTTTAATGGGCGAAAAGGTACGACAAAAATTATATAGATGGACAAAGAAAATGATACCAATAGTTTTCTTGATTTTGAAATCATATTAACTACAAAAATGATGTGGATTGTTTCATAATTTTATCATTTGTAACTGACGTAATCATCTCATTTTGATAATATCGATCCACCTATACAGCTGTTTAATCGGCTACTGTACACATACAAATAACTCCCTGCTTCAAATTAACACGCAATTTCTGTTCATTATTAAAGGTATTGGCATTGCCTGATAATATTGGCAGTTTAAAAACAATATCGACATGAACACAGCAGTTGTCGGAAAAACTGTAATTTATCTTCATTTAAGAGACAGTATTGATGCGAATATCATGCAACTGTAGGTGATATTCTTTCTCTCTCTCATATATAACATGTTTATGTCTGACAGCTTTGCGTGCATTAATCAATGCTCTTTTGGTTATAACTGTAATTGATGATGTAAATAAAAGCATATTTCATGTATGTAAAAAATCATGTAATTCAAGGTGGTACAGAACGATATTGGGTTTTCCGTTTCGCAATGTGAATGGAAACATTCAGTAATCAAACAGTAAGCAGTATGATTTCTCCTGGAACAGTGGCATTTAGAAATTGCAATAAAATAGCATTACAATAAGATGTTCAATGTGAATTTTACCTAATATAAGGCTTGCTTTATACCGTTACAACTTACGAACTGACTCAATTTAATAATGATACTATGGTTTTTAAAATTAAAATATAGACAATAGATTTGTATTGTATCAAATTATTCTTAATGCCGAATTAAAAGCACAATAGCCTTTCATATAAAGCTTACTTTCAACAATATACTTCTAGCACTGGAAACAAAATATAAGAATATTGTTTAAAATTAGGCAAGCTTTTCATAAAATTACAAAATATACTATATGAAATAATATTATCTAGACAAGTTGAACAATCAAGTATCATATGAGGAACCAAGATGAGTTCGAACTTGGGTTAAGAATGGGTATCGACTTAACTATTAAGACATTGCCTTTATTCCTTTTCCATACGTATTATTTTGTTAAAATAAGATAAACTAGAAATACTTTAAGCATCTTATTCTTAATAAAAGTTTTCATTTTGATTAAACTAGGTATCTAACACAATAAAGAGTCCATTCAGGATATCTATAACTAAATTTGCTAACTCTAGACTATAAATTCCACGAGTTTGACCTTTGAATTTTATCTTATATGTACACATTTTCATATCATATATTATAATACTGAATACGTTATTAATTTTACATAGTATATGGATTATTTAAATACGATTGCTATCAAGGCATACTAAGCCTCAGAAGTGAATAAATGTACAATATATGCTCTAAGGTCATTTATTATTTTTTGTAATGGATTTAGAGCATGTTAGATACTTATCATGTATCAGCGTTGAATAAAAAATCAACAACTTGTGTTAAAGTGTCGAAACGTAACAAAGTGATACTAAGTCTCTCCTCCATAAAGAATATAACTCAGATAATGGCTAAAATGCAAAATATTGATTAGCTGTATTTCAAATGAGTACCGTTTGGGAAAATATAACAAAGCGCCACCCCCCCCCCCTCCGCCACACACACAAACACACACTTAGCCTTTTGACAAATATGACAAACAATATTTTCGGTGGCAAATGAAATTTCAACATAAATTATAATGTCATATTGAATATGAACATGTAATGTCGGTAAGTTTTATCAGCAACAAATCATTTTTATAATCTATTACATAACTCTTTGATAGGATAATGTCATTGTTATTAGGGATTTCATTAAACTAAAATCAATTTCATTGATATCAACTTATAACTAGCTTTTATATCTTAGTAACTTATATAAAATCGATATAGTTTATTATGTTGCTGAATAGAGCCTCGTATTACAGCAGTTAATTGTTTTATACATCTAAATTTTATATTTCGCATTCACACCAATGTTTGTTGCGTTAATAAGCCACTGAAAGGTAAACACCATTGATTCTCAGCATGGTCATTAATATTTTAGTAATAGTTTGTTTAAAGCATACTTGTCATTTCATATTCAATGTAATTAAGTTGATAAAAATATTAAATAAAAGTGAGATGTTTTTCAATAAACTTATTGCATTTCGTATGCTTTGATAAGGAAAGTATGTATAAAATGGTCTTAAAGTTGTAAAAAATATTGATTGACCTGTATTTCGCAAAACACATCGCATGTGTTTGTACTAAATTATTATCACCATTGAATTGTGCAATGTATAACAGTGAATGTTTTATCATTATGTAGATTATATTCTAGGAAATGGTAGCATTGAACTGGCTTTTTATACAAATATTCAGATGAAATAATTTACTATTTACTTACTGATGCTTGTGGGTTTTTTTGAAAAAGTGATATATTTGATTTGTTGAATTTCATGCCAATATTTTGAAATCTTGATTGTTGCCGGACAGAATGCAAATATAAACATATAACAACATATCACGTTTAATAAGTAATTAGTCCTACACAATCTCACTATGTTATTATCTACATGCTAACCATTAAAAAAAATCGACTTAACCAATTTTAAAAATACACATGTAATTGGTTCTGCATTGCAGGAAGACAATGTTTTACCATCATCAAAACATTGATACACAATATTGACATAGTATGAAAAACTGCTTTCTCCTCTTCGGTTTTAAGTACATGTATAATTCACAGTATGTAAAGGTTAATCTTATCTTGTAAAGCCAAATCTATATATATGCAATGGTTATTATGTTAATAAGAAAATAAGTAAAATATATTAAATTTATCATCCAAAAAGGCGAAGGTATTTCAAGTTTCTTTTGTGTAACAGATGTGTTGTTATAGTTTTCTGGTCCTTCGGGACCATTGGTTCCATCACTTCAAGCGTGGAAAATTTAGTACCGCTGAAGCCGGTGCTAGAGGGTGTGTGGGGTGTTGCACTTTTTCATTAGCCCTCATGTACATACTCAATCAATTTCATGTAATTTTGTTGTTATTAATGCTTCCAAGAGATCACTTATTTCCAGATTTTTATTTTCTCTCCATGAAAAAATAAACATTGTCAAACACTATTGTGAAGTTTTTATCTGTGCTTAATGTTACATGTATATCATATTTTTATATACAGCTAATGCACATTTGTTTATGAACATCTTTTTACCTTTTAAACTGATGAAAGGGGTAAGATGATTGTTACTGAAAAGGAGAGGTGAAAAAGAAACGGATACAAATAAAGAAGATATGTCACAATTATTTATTGTAGATCAAAAGCAGATTTTCGCAATGGTTGTTGACATTCCGTTATTTTTAAACAAACTTTGAAGTATTGACTGCGTTCCTAAAATGTATCCAATATTTATTTACAGGTTAAAATTTTGCACAAAACGTAACGGAACCACTTATGAATAGAAAAATGGGGTAAGCCAATGATCATGCCTTTCAATTTGCACCCATTGACATCAAAACGCACATTCAGCATGCATGCAATATGCACACACATGCATTCTTTATTGACAAACTCTTGAACCCTTTTCTCAAGGTGGAAAGAACAGACAGTGCTATTTCAAGTAAGTGATACACCAGGAATAGATTCATCATTATAGGTTCTTTTCAATAAAAGGTCTAAAATTCTACTTATCAAAACCTTTGAAAAGTTTAAAAGGGCTTAAACTTTTATAATTCTTAAGAAGATAAATGATTCCAAATTGTTCATTTTTAAGCATGATTTCTCGCGAAGCAAAACTGAAAATAAAAACATGTAAATATTTCGGATGTGCTCATTGCAACAATTATTTGATACCGTTTTAAATGAAGCTTCGAGTTATCTAATAACTTTGTTTCAAATAGTTTTTATTTCTTCATACAGCTCTTTATTTATTTAAAAACCACAGCAGGTTCCAGGTAAAAAAGCAAATTATCTAAAACATTTAAGATAAGTATAATTGTTTGCGCAGTCTTACTTCTGTTATCAGGTAAGAAAGGAGTCAACTTTTCGTTCTATATTTTTTATCTTTGTGTTATCAATAAGGAACAACTAGAATATATTTAGGCAGTATTCTAAATATCTGAACTATCCGCGGTGATGATAATCTTGGAATGTTATCCAATTTGAGGTATTTGAAACCGGCAATTGGTTTAATAATACCGTTTTATAAACTCTCTTCAAACGATACAGAAAGGTAAACTAAACGTGTTCTTAAGCAAGCAAAATGGTATTTTCTGATACAAAGATTTACAAGACATTATAGTTTAAAATATTCATAATAATTAGGAGAGTAGCTCAAACTTTATTTATCTAGAATGACTTAACATGAAACCCACCCGGAATACTTGCTTATTATGACAAGATTTAAATGTTACATAAAGCACATAATTCTGAAACATTTCATTTTGAAGTTATGAGCCTTTTAACAAAGACTTTTGGTCTAATTGGCCTTTTAAGTAGAATGCTTTTAAAACTACGAAAGGTAGTACAATTGTAAGACAGGGGGAAAAATTCTGAAAGATTTATTGTTGTGCCATTTTTTAACTTACAATTTAATCACTTGCAATTTTGTTAAAGTTGCTTATAAAGTCGAATGATTTCAAGACTATAAAATATCTCAACATCTTGAGATACTTGATTAATATAACAATGCAAAGCTGATAGACTAGGGGCATTATTTTTAGTAGCAATGTTCCTTTTATCTTGAATATTGATAAAAATTGGTTATTGACAATTGTTGACGAGCGTTAATGCCGCATATGGTGCTCTTGTTTCTCAATAATGAGTGTACCACGTTGTAACATTTCTGCTGTTTATGATTAAAAAGACAAATGGACTCCCTCAAGAACGCCCAAAATTAAAAATGTTGCAAGCTCAGTTTGATTGGGCCTGTATTGGAACGATAATATCCGTTACCTTACTAAACTTATCAATATTTGTAAAACATTAATAATGGTAGCTGCAACACCATATGTTTCCCGCATAAATGCAATGAAAGTACTGCAGAATAAATACTAAATGTTGTCTGTGTACTGTTCAACCTATACTAACCTATGAAAATACGTTTTTGAGGAACAAAGGCATCAAAACAAATGCTCCTTTATCAGGTGATTTACGAGACTGAACTACACTATATCGAATTTTTGAAACAGATTGTTGTTCAATTTATTTCTCCTTTGGGAGTTGTGGTACTAGAAATGTATTTGTAATTGTCAAGATTTTTCTAAAACAATTGTTTTAAATGGAATAACTTAGAAATAATTCTGTTTAAGCTTGTTTTGAAATTATCGTGTGTTATTGCTTTTTCAAAGATTATTGACACATTGATAAAGAAGTACCAATGTAAATGACTTAAGTCAAACAATAAAAAATCTAATAACGGAAATCTTCATATTTTTATCTTTTTCTGTTTAATGGTTAAATAACAAATGTTCAAATATACATGATGTTAAGTTTTGGAGATAAAAAAATATTGAAATACTTCGTTTGGTGCCACTTGCGGCGAAGGGGTTGCCTTTACGATTTGAGGTATCAAAATTGCAGCCACCATACGTGATCGTAAGAGGCGACTAATTGAAAAAATTGCACACTGAAAATATTTCATTGTTGTCAAGAGCACATATCAAATGGTATTAAAGGTATCGACTTGGAATTTCATTGATAGAAAGCTTTCAGTAAAGAAAAGTGCAATTTACAAATCTCTTGACGTTATTGCTCTTTGTAATTTTCCTTACCTTATAATTGTCAAGGGCATAACTGGATTTCCTTTGGTGCTATCCATTTGAGACTTCATACGTAGATAGACAAGCGAAGTGTCCACGAATCACATTCTAACCTGGAAACTGCACTTTCGGCAAAGTCTCCGTATGTTGAATTTTTGTTCAAAATTCATAAGGACAAAGTAACATTATTCCTATTGATAAATGGGACCCATCAATGTCACATTACATGAAAAATGTGAAAATGTCAATCTCAATTTTGAATGGTTTACATGATAGTTTTATTAGTATCTGTTTCCTCACTGTTGCGTCAAGACAACCCTACTCATATGTAAGGATTTTATACCTGCTCTTTAACGAAAATGTTTGAATAGTATAGTGATGCTAATGAAGACATAATATCAAAATCGTATACGTTATATACTTTATGTTTACGTCAATTGACAATTTATATATTTTGTCGAACCTTTAATACTTTCATGCGTCATGAATGAAGAATTTAACCCCATTTGAAAAATCGATTGGTTTCTTCAAACCTAGATACGTGATTGTTAAGTCAAAATCAATTTTTTGCTATTGATGTTAATTTTTTAGCAGCAGCTGTATATTTCTGTCATCCATTACGAAACTCTTTGATGGGATAATGTTATTGTTCTGTGCGATTTTATCAATCCTTAAATCAATTTTATTGACCCCTTTGCGGATAATTGGTGCTTTAAGTTATTTGAAGACGTAGAATTTCTTCTAAATTACGTAATAAAAATTCAATAATGTTTGAATTTTATCATATAGAGACTGATACTATTATTCAATTGAATAATTTTATGTCGATCCTCTGTTAGGATTTATTTAGTAAACCAGTCAAATGAAATTACTCATTTTCATATCAAATATGATAAATTGCTTACAAAAGACTTCAAAAATACGGATTGCTGATAAAATCAATGTGGTAATGCTTATGTACTTTAAATATAAAGACATATTCAGAAACCATAAAATCAAAAGCATAACAACAAGATTTAATGTTTAACGTTGAAAACAACTTCTATCATATAATTTTATTTAGAAATTATTTCAAAGATATATCAAATACATGTCCATCAGTTTGGGTAAAATATAGGTAAAGTGTATATTTCTTTCTTCTGCTCTTTACAAACTGTTTCTTTTCAGTTTGTTTCCAACGTCACTCGTTATTTAGAAAAACATACAATATATGTATCATAAATCAAATTACACGTAACGAAATACACAAATACAAGCATGTAAATTGGCGGCAAGACCACTTTTCCTCTACCTTCAAATATTCGAAGTGAAATGACTCGAGTGAAAATTTATTTCTGATTACATCTTACATTTTCAATGATACATTAATTTCTTCAATTGTTTTAGTTACCGACACGAATGTATAATCATCAGCCAAAGTGACTAAAAAAAGGATTTAATCTGTAAGTTTTCTTTTTCTTCTTTAAAAAGATAACCTCAAACCCCATTTAGCTGTTAACATGATGTTAAACTACCTGCTTATGTCTTTGATTGGTTTGACGATCAGTGTTTGTCCCTCTTTTGTGTCCTTTTTGTTCGTTGTCTTGCTTGGTGTCTCTATCTGATGGTCCTATGTTTCGCGTTTAGTGAATGTTCCTTACTCTTGTTGATCCTCCTGTTTGCTAGCTGTCTTGTTTTCCAATTTGAATTGGCCTTGTTCAGTGAATAGATTTTAAGGCTTCAGCAAAAAAAAAAGTGTTTGACATACAGACAGCTGATGCCATGCTTACATATTAATATTTGCCGGAATTTCTAGGCTTCTTTATCAGATATATGACTTTAACGAGAGCCAGCATCATTTCCAATGAAGCCGTTACTGTGCTAGGGTATGTGGAGGTAGCTTGCAATCACCACTTCTGCCCATGAACAGACTCAATCAAAAATTTATAGATAAGTTTTCTGCGAGAAACACATTTTTATTAAACCAGTACACAAAATTACGTGTTGTCAGCTAAACTCTGGTATTTTAGATTAGGAAAAAGGCTCTCATGTAGCGTTACAATTAATGAAAAAAATGTTTTGGATGTTTTGACAAATTTACATATACGGTATTTATGAAAATTATTGCTGTCATCTTCAACCAATAACAGTCACAAAATCGGACACGGTGCATTGCTTTTCATTTTCGGTAATTAAAGTTGATTAAGAGTTATTCCAAATACAACATTTCAACTTTGTCAAGGTCTTTATATTATTATTAATGATGTTCTTCCATTGTAAGATAACAGTAACTTAAATTTATTCAAATTTTGTAGCAACAAAAACTTTCTCTGTAAAACATTAAAATTCGTTAAGGTATTTATATTGTATATCATGTTCTTACATTACATGATTGTTCACTGTATTGGCTATAAATGTATATTGTCATTTTATGCCAAATAAAGAATATGTTATGTTAAAAGAATATGTTATGTTATTATCACGATTGTCTAAATACATGCATGACTGTTGATATTTTTCACAAGTCGACCGGTCAGCGAGTGGATCTGCGCCAATTAGTCTGGCTTCGAATAATAATTAGGCTGGCTTCGAATAATAGGTGTGAAATTCTTTCATAATTATATAATCGGGACCGAAATTTTACTTCGAAAAATAGGAGGTATTCGGATAATGCATTTCGAATAATACGCTAGTATTTATATTGATTTATATAGAGATAAAAACGGGACTGCCGATCTACTTCGGATAATGCCGAGTATTCGAATAAAGGGTTGTCGGATAACCGGGGTCAGACTGTATTTGTAAAACTTTAAAACATTTATCGTTTTATCAAGTTTTGTTTTTCAATTTGATATTGTGATATTCAATAAGCGTTCGTCACATTCACTCATTTTTTTTTATTCATAATTGAATGAAACCGCATTTTAAATTACAAATACGATACATGTATACATAAACTAATTAGTAGTCAAGGTTCTGCGGATGTTTTTATTGTCATGTTTCACGGTTTACTATTACTTTAAGCTGATGCTAAGGATGCTTGGACGGTAGCTTACATTTACTACCACCTTTTATGAAGAAACTTAACTTTACCGAGCCTGCAACGTTTTCAAGTTTGCCGTTTAGGGTTCGAAATATAGGTTTCCAATAACTTAATTGAGTGCATTGTGTTAGTTCCGACATTGAATCAAAATGTAATTGTACTCTTTCCTGTTTAATTCATTTCAAATATAAAGATATATAATGGATAGACGGATGTCTAGATCACAGGGTTTCCCTTTGTTTTTTGGGGGTTTTTTTAACAATAAATTATACCTTTATGATGAAGAGAAAACAAACTAGAAATCTGAATATATTGATCAATAAACATAGAAAAGTACATTTGATATATACATGTACGAAGAGTTCCTTTATTTCATTTTCTGTTATTTGTGGTGTATCGTGTTCTGCAATATGTAAACCCTGAAAACAGAACAATATTTTGACTTGACATATCCAAGAAAACATATTGAAATCCAAGATAATATAGCTGAAATGCAAATAATAAAATAAAATAATAATAAAATGTATTATTGTTCATCCTTCTTCTTACACTTGTCTCCAAATTACATAAATTCTGTATGTGCTATAGGCAGAAACATATTTCAACGTTGTGAACAGGTTATCATATCGAATCTTTTTAATATGCAAAACCAATTTATTTTTTAAACTTTTTTAATCTATTTATGTAGCTGTTAATTTAGTTAGTCACGTATGAATGAAGAATAAAGTCTGTCTTCTGAAAATGACAAATGTATTCGCTGTAATTATCCTTTTTCATTCTTATTACATAATTTTGTAACTATATTTGATGTTTTCAGTTTTGCTAACGTCATGGTAACAATCTGATAGATTATGTTTATTTGTTAATTTGATAATTTGTTTTGATACTTCTAGACGAAATGTATGATATTATTACTCCAGTGACATATGCAATCATAGTATTTACGAAACTACATGTTGTTACAATATGTTTGCATACTTTTTTAACGTATATTTATTTCATTACAGGTTAAATACTAAACTAGATTAGTAAAGTATACAACATGGGGTAAGACCAAAAACATACTCAATACATTTGAACATCAACATTGCACTCATTTACATTTAAATGCACCTGCAACATGCATGGGGTATTGCACTTTTTGAGTTCTTTGGTAATATTACATAAAGAACAAAATTCTCAAAAACTATGCCCAACTATTCCGCTTGTGATTTAATGCAAGTTACTGTTCATTATTAAATGTGTCATCTTAATGTATTAATTTAAGTCCAGCTAATAAATTGTCTTAAAACCAAGATGCATGTGAGTGTCTGCGCATTAACAGAACAACTCCTTTAAAACTTCATAAGATACCCACTGTAAATTTTAGACAGATGTTTACCACTTCTGAAGGTTTTTTCTTCTTCTTTTCATTTTCTTTTATTTCATATGTTTAATATTGAAATTTAGTAACACATAAACGACAAAAGGTAAATTTGTTTTAATGTATATTTAGTCTTCAACGTTATATCTAAGGTACGATATTTTCAATCTTAAAGGTCAATATTTAAAATAATTCGAACAAAGATAACAAACATTTTTGTTTCACAGAAAAAAGATATTCAAAGCATGGTTTATTTTTAAAATGGTTGATATTTAAACATTATGTTTGATAAAAATGATCGCTCAACTGTGTTAGTAAGGGTTTTGTAAGGTTTGGTTTGATTTTAAATGTACTACGCACAAACACAATTTAGGTCATATGGCGCTGAAACAGGAAATATGATTTTGTCTTAAACTCTGGTGATTCACACTTAAAGCTACACAAAGAGTCAAAACCTCGTCACCTGCTGGAGCTTAGAGATGCATAGACTCGAATAATTCCAACTCCTTAAGTCGCCTCTTACGATGCCGCAACCCAATGAAGGCAACCCGTCAGCGACAAGGGGAATGTAGGTTAGGTTAGGTGTTGCTTTTACCACAAAGCATCATAGTACTGAAAAAAGCAAACATGCATTTCTATGACCTCAAACAAATCCAGTCAGTCAGTACACTTAACAAACGCTTTTAGCTTTACACAATTACCTCTTGCGTTTATCCAACTACGTGACCCCATTGAAACGTATTGACAGGTAATTTTAACATTAAGCGAAGAAATAGATAGCCTATAAATAACCTCTACTCAACAGAAATTTTCAATGAAATCATGCAGTTTTCCAAATTTACAAACTTACACTAGCTTTTTACTATCACAAATCTGCAGATTAAGCAATAATTGATCCCAAAATCAAAGGGCTAAACAAAATTATGAATAATGATTTTATTGGTCTTTTAATTTTAATATCTCTATAAGGTTTTATTAAATTTGGCTGAAAATATTTATATCAGTGAATTAAAAAGGGTTCATCTATTGGCCGAAAAATTGCAGGTGTGATTGTTTGAAATTATTATTAGAAAAAATACAATTTTTCAGTATATTTATAAAAAATTCAAACTGAATTCCAAACGGTTGGCAAGTCTTATTTGACGATATACTGTAAGAACCTTTCTATTTCCGAGAACTATATAACTACTCTAAATGCATTTCTTATTCTCAAATATCCCTAAACAATTTCTTAAAGTAAGATAATCAGTTCATCCCAAATAGGTTTTAAGTAAATCATTGAATGGTCTCAAAGATCAATGACACATTAGTGTAGAATCTATGTTGTAAACCATTCTATTTTGTTTCATTTTCTGAGTTTAAATAACTTGTTTTTCTTGCACTCATATAAATGTATCATATGAAATAGGAAGATTATCGATTTTGAACTGACGTTTTACAAATGCATTCAGGTACATTATTACTTTTGATCAAAGTTGAGAGAAATTTATTAAATAAGATTTCCAAACGTTATTTTGATTTTTAATCCTTGGAGTGCTCTCTTTATTTTGCTGTTGAACTCTTTATCAATATATTTTGGAATCTGAAACAATTATAATCTGTTTGACAACAAATTACTATGGAAACTAGATTGTTCTTTTTATACTACTATTTGTTCTTGTCTTTTACTTCATCAACTCCAAAATAGCTGTGGGTTGACACTAAATTCGTTATTTTAGATAACATATATTTACAATGAAATATTACATACCAAAACAAATGTTTTCAAAAAGAACTCGCAGTTGAACTTTTCTTTTTCTTTAGCAGTGTTGTTGCATGTGTTGTATGATAGGAATAAATTAGTATGAATAAATTAGTATTTAATTGTAAATAATTTGTTAAATAATCTGATTTAATTCAATTTTATGACTGGCAATGTATCTAATTTATCTGTGTCGAGATACATGTAAGTTTGTTATAAGTATATTGTAAATTGACGAGGCTATAATGATGTTGGGGTGAATATAAATTAAACACATAAAAACAAAAAATTGCAGAAAGCATTTTCCATTTTTATCAATTAATTTTGAAATTATGTTTCATAAGTTACATTACTTACTTTAGCAGTCACATTAACCAATAAGTTGCCTCATCTTTAAATTTCTAAGTAGGTCAAGAATATTAATTCCAGCCTTTTTATAAAAAGATTGTTTAAAAAGAGTGGTAATAAAACATGTCTTTGATCTTGATAAACGAGGGTGGGTCAACAATCAAGAGCGAGTTCCTAACACTATTTTATCGTATCTGACGTTAATGACGTCATAACTCTAGAAAAAAATATGTTTGTTTATAGTATAATTAAATAAAAGCACGGTTAACATGCAATTTAACATCATATTATCATAATTGAAAATCGTGTAGTTATTTTTAATATGAAAAGAGTTATACGTTTCTTAATGTGACTATTATACGAATGTCAAACATGATTAAATCTGAGGAATCAGATAAAAGCTTTTGATTTATCACAATGAATTATCTCAATACAAAAATTAAGCAACTATGAAAGTCTCATCTGTTGGTAGTAGGAATACACAGCTGACTGCTTCATGTCCGGGTTATAAATCTTTTTCTTAATTTTAGTGTAGATGTCAACCCTAATTAGTAAACACTTACGCACATCATAATTCTCTCGTGACGAACATGTCGGAACCCCTCAATTAACAAGCTTACAAAAAGGCAATGTTAAAAAATGTATACTTTATCGGAATCCAATTAAACTTAGCAAAACGCTAAGTGGTATTTTCATGATAATATTGTATTATGTATACATATATATATTATCATTAGATATTTACACACAAGACATATATAAAAAATTGTTCTCATGTCAGTAGTAATGTCGTTCAGAGATCAAACAGGCCTCAACACCATTGTCGGATCACATAATGTAGTTCACAACTCTTGTATTTTATCCTTCAAGTAAAATATCAGTTAGAATCGCATGTCAAAACAAAACACTGAAATCTGGTTTTGTTGGGACAATATTGTACTCATCGTCAAATATAGAATCGTTAGGTTGATTTCACATCTTTATTAACACGTTAGTACAAAAAGCAGTATGTATTTCATAGTTATCTGGACCGTTAATAATTATTTTATTACAAAAAATGTTTTTAAGGAAAAAAGGCTTTGATATATTATTGATTATTTCACCCTTTACAATATAAAAAATGGTAGGGACATCGCTTTGCTTTGAAATCACCAAGAGTGAACAGATATGACTATAGTAAAAGGAAACTTGCTATTTAGTGATGTATTCTCTCATGAGTTAGATATTTCAAAATGATAGCATAAATCTAGTTATCGTTTAAACTACCAAACCTGACGAGTTGATAATCGTCTTTTTGTCATTATTTGGTTTTACGGAGCACCAACACAGTTTAGGTCATATGGCGCCGAAACATGAAAGCTGATTTAGGCTAACCTTGTGTGATACAATCTTTATGCATCACCAAGGGTCAAAACCACCTCACCTGCTGGAGCAAAGACGTGCATAGACTCCAGTAATTCGAACCCATTTAGTTGCCTCTAACGATCACCCAGGATTAAACAGTGGCTGCAATTCTGATGGCCCAACCCGTAAAAGCAATCTCTCATCCACAAGGGTCTTGCGATCGTGTTTTAAATGCTGTACTTACTGTATGTGTGACTTATCAAATGAATCTCATCTTGATACTTCTTGTAAAAGGATCAATAAAAGAGAACTGCTTATTGTACTAGTTAGATTATATTTCTAAGCATTATTGCATCTGTTTTATTTTCCATTATCGAATTTGTTTGTCTTATCAAAATATGTTCTTTTAGATAATCAATTATATAAATGGTTTTAGAGAACACAGTTAAACAATATGGCCAAAAGAGCAAAATGCCATTTACTAAGTATTAAGTTTTATACAAATCAAAAGAGATCATTCCCAACATAGACAAAATACTCTTTTGACAATTTGATTTAAACAGATTTTAATCAATTTCATAAAACAGAACGATTTCCGAAAAAATCACTTTAATTTTACGCCCTACATGGCTTGTATACTTAAAACTGTCCTTAAATTTAACATATAGCTATAATGTTGACTTTTACTATGTAGTAAACAGTTTAAAGCGTAAACGTCTTACAGTTGCAATTTCTTATACATTGACTTTTCTGTATGATATAAACAATGCAGCTCGAATACATTCTTAGAAAATCTTTATCTAATCGCTAAGTCGATGTTTTGGCAAATTGAATGGGAAATGTTAAACATCGTGAATATTTATTACTGCATATTAACAGATAATTATAGTGCTGAATTAGCATTTTTTTCGTAGCACATACCAGAACGATTAAAGTAGTACAATTAAGGATTTGTAGTTTTTGACGCATACAATCTTTACGTAGCCTTGTTGACAATGATTATGAATAATCATTTATTGATATTTGCCACCGGCCCATAACAACAATATTTACATTAAAATGCAATCTCATAGTCTTGTTGATGCATGCATTTACAATGTTATAGAAAACACAAACTATCATTATAGTTATAATTTGTGATAGATATTTGTCTTTCATTTTTATCAATTTGATTTTTAATGACATGTTAATTTAATAATTTTGTTCAAAAGTAGTCTATGAGGTCTCCATATCAGCAGTGTACATTGTTCTTTAAAGACACATTGTGCCTCAGAAATCCATATTGTAATAATTTTTCAATAATGAGTCTATAGCATGTTACATATTTTAAAGCTGAAGAAAGTAGTGCTGAACCTGTAGTAATGTGTCGTTAAAGTAGCTTAATGTGAATCAACTAGTATTTTGACTCCCGTACAAAATACTAATTCACTATAATATTATACCATGTATCTGGTTATGTATATGGAAAATGAGTATATACAAGATATTACTCATAAAATCTTTTTGAGAAAAAATAAAAGCATTTCTGAGGCATAATGATTTTAAAGTATAAAGTATTTAAAGAGATATTTTTTCTTTCTTTCTTTTCTGTTAGCTCTTGTGGGAGACAGGGGGATAGGGCTGAGAAGGAAGGGAATGAGTTTTAGTATTAAACTTAAACAAAATCAGTAAAAAAAACAGTTTAGGATTGATATCGACTTTCTAGAATTATACATTACATTAGGAGAGTTATGTACAGTCGTATCACCTATTCTTACCAACTTAATTAGATGATATGATATTTAATGAGAAATATTATTAAACATTAGACTAAACTACGTAAATTTAAAGAAATTGTAGGTATAGATATAGATATATCATTTTTATGTAAAAGTCTGTTAGCAGATAGAATCAGTTACATTGATTGATTGAATGCATAAACAACAATATAACGCATTAATACTAAAATGTCTTCCGCCTTGGTCATTATTTACTCGATGACGTCAAAGTTCTGGTAAAACGATAATTCTGTCTTCCAGAAAAGTATATAAAAGCAGATAATTAATATATTTTATGAGCAAAATGTTCTTGAATATCATGGTTGTTATTTATGATTATTATTAATAGAATCTGAAGTGAGATATTTAAAACATTTTCAATATTTGATGTGCAATTTCAAAATACCATAAGGAAAGGTTCCAAATACCATAGGGAAATAGCTATTGAATAATAGTGATTTTCGGACATTTATTATGCAACATGGCCATAATACCTGTCAAGACTTTATTACGAATTTATTATACTGCACTATCGTTTATAGTAATAGAAATAAATTCATAAAATGTGTAGCCATATTACTAGTTGTTAAGTTTTTTGACAGGTAAACAATCGTTTTTAAACGGTCAAATAACTTGTCAGGAATATTTATAACGAATTTATAATACAGCAAACTTCCTATTTTAGAGGAATAAGTGAGAATTCTTCAAAAATTGACAACAGCCGCGTATATAAAACAATATAAACGTCACGATTACCCAATGAAAAGCCATGTTACAAACGTGCAGTATTATAAAAATAAATGTCATCATTGTCCAATGGTAATCTACGTTACAAACAGCATTATTACAAAGATTTATTTGCCTATGAGTAGTAATAGTCATTGTTTTATTACATATAATAGTAGAACATAGAATATTATTATTATAATTATGCACATAATTGTTATCGAAAAAAAGATACATAACTGATTATTTGAGTGAACAAATTTATATTATGATAATTGAACAGTGTGACTGTTTAAATAAACAAGTCGAACTAAAACAGTGAAAATGATTAAATGACTCTACTAGCATCTCATATATTATCAACTCGGGTCAGTTATAGGCTAACCAAACCAATTTATAAAGGAATTCCGTATTTGTTCGAGACAATTTGATGAATTGGATGGTCAAGAAAGTGTACAAAGTAAGAAGTTATGAATGTCAGGGTATGGCTTTGTATATATGGCAATATTATGATATTTCTAAATTATGTATCAAGTCATTATTTAGGTTTCATTGTATTTGCATGTTGATTATTATGAAAAAAGTTATCGATAAAGCTCTAACGAATATCTTCTTGCAATGTTATGAAAACAATAGGGCTTATCACACGTTCCCGTTTGAGTTGTTAAATTAATATATTATAGAGCAAGTGTTAAATACTGTGTACCTGTAAAATGTTGTCACATACCTTTATATTTGCGTTTCCTTATGCAGTTTGTCACCTCCTATAGGGATACTTTTGGATAGAGAGCACCAAAATTGCTCAATTTGTAGTTATCGTCGTATAATGCACCTCGGACAGCTCTATTTGACGATTTTTGCCGAATAACGCTCCAAAATTCGACAAGACTCTCTAGAGTCATGTTAATTTCAGTGTATACACACCAACACATGACGACGTCGAGGTGCAATACTATAAGGCCTGCCTGTACCCTCTGTATGTCAGTTTGTTCGTTCCCTTGTCTCTCTGTTTGTCTGTCTGTCTGTTTGTCTGTGTCGATCTGTCTTTTGGTGCCTGTTATTAGTCCTAACTACAATTAATGGAAAAAACAATATATTAAAGCTTGTTTCGATCTTAACGAGCAGATAACTTCAACTGTTATGAGGAAAATGAGTAAAGTTTCTTAAAGTGTTTGATAAAAATCTTATCTAATGTGCTGATCTAAACTCCTTTCCGAGATCATAACGATGACAATCTTACCACAGGGAGACAACATTTGAGATTTTCCTGTCTTTTTTATTTTGCTTATTAAGAGTACTATTCGACTTAGTGCATGCTTTTCGCCGTATAGTGCACTAGGATTCCAAGCTTACAATACACCTAATAGAGTATCACTTTGGTGCACTATTCAAAAGTATGCCTACTGGGTGTGAAACAGCTTGCCTTGTCCGAATCACGATTTATTGCATACTCAATTATCAATTGTAGAATTAGTTAAAAGATGATACATAAAACGTTTCTTTGTAAAGAATCAAATCAAACATGTCTTTAAAACTACTCAAAACATAAAAAGAATATTTTAAAAAGAATCAAACATGTCTTTTAGGTTCTATGAAATAGAAGAAAATACACTTAAGTAAACCCATTATACTTGTTGCACCATTATAAAAAGTTTTATTTTTAAAGCCAGTGGCTGGATAAAATACTAGAATACAAATCACGTGCGTAATTCAAACTAATTCAAAGGAAAGTGCATTTGAATTGCGCAGATGAAAAACAATTTCCGGCTTTGGTTAATTGGAATATTAGGTTTATTTTGAGGCTATCTTTCAAAAATGTTGATTTGTTTTCCTTCACAAAAGTAAGCTTATCAATGCTTGAATTCAGTACTGCACGCAATTTTAATTTGTGATATTTGCAAGCGGATATATGGAAATTTGGGGTTTAATACACATAGTACCGACCTTTAAAAAGCCTTTATTTCGAGTTTGTATATAATCATTTTGATTTTAGTCATGATGGAAACTGATATATAATGTTTTTGAAACTCTATACAAAATACGTTGTTCTGATGTCATTGATGTCGACGAGTGGACAGATCATTATTTAGTTGATCTTGCTTATTGCACATTTTATGTACATTTGAGCCGTGTCATGACAAAACCAACATAATGGGTTTGCGACCAGCATGGATCCAGACGCAGTCTGATCAGGATCCATGCTGTTCGCTATCAGTTTCTCTACTTGTAATAGAGTTGGTAAGCGAACAGCATGGATCCTGATCGGACTGCGCGGATGCGCAGGCTGGTCTGGATCCATGCTGGTCACAAACGCACTATGTTGGTTTTGTCGTGACACGGCTCATTTACTTTCATGCGTATAAACCCACAGACACTTGTTATAATTTTTATCTTGTGTATTATTATAGATGTTGAAATATGAATTTTTTTCAAAACGGCTTATTTTAAGTTTTTTGATATATATGATCAGTACATGTGCTGGGATTGACAAATATGCATTTTATTTGGATTTTAAAGGCGTTTTGAGCTCCAAACCCCAAGTGTCTGTGTATAAACCAATGATTTTACAAAACAAAATAAAACATTTATTGATACAAGAAAGAAATACAAATATATCATAATCAAATTTGATATTTGCAACATAGTCTGTATGTAAAATTAAAATAAACATTTTTTTAGTACACACAGAGAATATACTTAAACGTTCACTCCCGGTTATGTATAGTGTTACAAAAACTGTCAGTTTCTTAAGAAAGAACTATATCAATTTGACCATACGGAATGCAGCTTCCCATTGATAATTAGTGCATTCTTTCATTTAAAGAAGACACATTCTGCAAGAATTTGATAAAATTCAATACTTTTCTAGAATAAAAGTATTTAACTCAAAGATGAATTTAGCATATCTTTAAACGTTATACGAATATTGTTATTTTTTGTGCTTTAACTCTTAAATGAAATATCCACAATTCATCTCGAGGTATATAAATTAGAGAAAAGAAGCGTTCACTTTACTGTGATTGATTGACAGCTACTGACTTAATTAGCTGATGTTAAAATAGATAGATGATACACGAAGTCAACTGACCTTCCACAACACTGATTTAGACACGTGTTGATAAAAAGGACCAGTCAATATATCAACTGTTCTCAATGTAGGTCAGCAAAATCCAAACATTTTACTGTAATGCAAGACATATATATCTAAGAAATTACATGATTTATAAGAAAACTGATATCTAGTATGGTGAGTTTATCATCAAATGAAATAAAAAAAATATATATACATGTAAAAAAATAAATTAATGTCAATGTAATAAACACAATGTTAAAAGAACCTTTCATATTAAATGAGGCGACACAGCAAATGTTTAATATTAAGAAAAGCATGGCAGCTCTCATAAAGTTAATGATATTTTCTGGTCCTTTGGCTTTTCATACTGCTTAAATCGGTGTTATGGGAAATATGGTGTACGTTTATGTGTGTGTGTGTGTTTTATATGAAAATCTTAACTATGCTACTTAACTGATATAATGTTCAAGATTTAAGTTCTATACATATGTTTGGTATTCCCTGTGGTATCTATCAGAATTTATCGCTTCTGTCCATCTACTATACTATCACCTCAGGTCATTTATAGGCTAACCCAACCAATTGATAAAGGAGTTGCTTGTTAATTCGAGACACTATGATAAATTGAATGATATACTAGCCGAGACAAAATAACACTGTATTAATGTTTGTGCGCTAAGAGAGATTTTATGTTGCTTGACATTGGAAACAAGACGATCAGTATTAAATAATAAGGCCGTCTTTTATTTCCTGCGTTCAGATACTAGCTTATCAAATTCTATATAACAAGTCAACCTAATAATTTAGAATAATTTTTTTAATATTGATTAAAAAAGATACAGATACAAAAACTTGTGTATGTTTTGGAAGCACGTTTACATTAACAAATGAACTACTGACTAAGGACTATTGGGTATTAGTCAAAGGAGGTCATGGGGAAACAAAAAACAATATATTCTAAATAAAAATATGACTTGCAATGAGTTATCTTTATTTCATAAGCACTTACTCAAGTATGTCTCAATCAAGAATAATAATAATTTATAAAAACCTGTGCAGTCTTTGACACATATAAAACACTTTGTGGTTGTTATAAAGAGCCAATAAAACAAATTATTCTTTACATGAAAATATATACAATACACGCTATTGCGCGCTTTTCTTATTGCATTATAAATTATATAAACATACAAAACACCTCATATAGTTATGATTCAATGAAGT
Organism: Ruditapes philippinarum; assembly: GCF_026571515.1. Lineage (NCBI taxonomy): Eukaryota > Metazoa > Mollusca > Bivalvia > Venerida > Veneridae > Ruditapes > Ruditapes philippinarum. The sequence continues at coordinate 402,808 of NW_026857242.1, forward strand.
AAAAATTATAATTATTAACAGCAAATGTTTTTATATAGCCATTTTTAAGCCATTATTTCAGACATGTGCTGTGTCACATCGAATTATATCAACTTCATTAATCTACACGTGAAAAATATTTAGTTTTGTTTTCTATGTCTGGAGACAGGGAAGTGAGCATATCAAACATTAGTCTATTAACAGACTGTTTATACATCACGATGCAAAATGCAGGAAACATCCATAATGCATTAAAAGAAAGGAAATCTCTCTATCTGATTCCTATTCGTGCTTGATGACGTCATAGTTGTGTACAGGTAATGTATTTGTTTACAAGGAGGAAGTTAGACAGAAGTAGGGAATACATGCATCGTAGCAGCATGTCGTAATTTGATATCATAAATTTGTTATTTAAAATGTGAACGTTTTCAGAAAAAGACAAATATTGTTATGATAAACAGTTGGATGAAGCAATTTTAGATACTTTCAGTTCACAACATGTCATAAGGTTTAACTAATTTCAGTAATGTTATTTACAGAAGTAAAATGAAATTTTTATACTTTGATTTTGATAATTCCTGGGCACAACAAAAAACCTTTATTTAGTTTTTAGATATCACGTTTTCATTAAAATAATTGTAAATTGCTGATATTTTCCTGTTTAATTATTATTGTACAGAAAAAGTAGTTTAATACAATAGTTAGCTAACTGTTTGTTATGTTTTGATTATTGGTCAATTCTTGAATAATAAATTATCAAAGATAAGAACAAAGGAACTGAATAGAATGAAAACTTCCTTAGGCAGTTGACTGTCATTTCCAGGGAGAGCTTAATTGTCACATATAATATAGGATGATATTTAATGTTTAACTATTGAAGTACGTAAACTAAAGTCATATTTGTTTAACATAAAAGAAAAAGATCAAGATTACAAGTGCAGTGAATTCTATGCCAAAAAAAAGAAAATAAGCTATTATATTATTAATGTTTCAACTTATATGCTTTAAAGCATTTATTAAGAAGGAAATATGAAAATGCTTAAAGCAGTGAATCATTTTCTTATAGAATTATATTGATTTATATAAACACATCACTTGAAGATTGTTATTTATTGTCCAAAGGTTTAGAACATTTGAAATATATCTAAAATATACCAGGCGTGATTGGTTTGTTTGAAGATTTTTTAATGTGATCGAAAAGGAAATTAATTCATAATAGGGAAACATGCCGTGTTAAAATGATATACATGCAAAGAGCGAAGTAATTTTCTACAAGATAGTTGAATCATTTCTTTTATTTTTTTATTTTTGAGGTAAATTTGTTTACCAAAACAAGATTTGTTTATCAAGCATATTCTATGATAAATAATTCAGTACAAACTGTGTCCTTCCAGGTGTAGAAAGAAATATATCATATTATGATAAAGTATTTCGAAACGTATGAATGGCCACCTGAGAAGAAAATTTTCTTTACTCATCCTATTTTTCATCTCTAATTTAATTTCATAACGGTATATCTAAGTTCTTCTGTATACTTAAAGATTATTATGAAAAGTTGGCCAGCTTAATATATTTAATAATTGCTGTTATAGACGAAAGGAAATTGTAACATTTCATGAACCACTCTCCAGTTTGTTTAATTATACACAAAAAAATATCAAATAGATAAATCTATCTGAAAACATATTTTGGCATTCGTATTGATATGTCAATCCATCTATTCCAGCTAAATCAGAATATTTATCCCATACTAGCTTGATATGTAAGTGCCAAATTACGACTTTGTTTTTTTTGTAATTCATTAATAAGACGTGTGTAATTTATTGATAAGCGAAGGCGGAAACAATGAATAAAAATGCATAAGTTCGTATTTAAGTTTGGTGACGTCATAGCTAAAGACAGGTGATATTTGTTTACAAAGAAACTACATAAAAAGCACTGAAAGCTTGTAGTCTGTCAATATGTCAATTTTATCATCATTGTAATTCGCTTTAAGAGTGGACGCTTATTTCTAGAATGAAACAACTTAGTCAAAAGCTACTATTTTTAGGAAGTGGATAGTTCATTTTTTTGCTTTTCTAATAAGTTAATGAAAAACAATATAACCAAACGTTATACATGTATAGTATCTAATGGTAAATGCTTTTAATGGTAAATGCTTAACATTGACTTGTCTTAATATTGTTAAACATTTTGTTTAAGTGCTAGAATTCCTCTAAAAATCAAGTTTAATTGATCCATAACTCTTATATCACTGTGACATTATAAATGTCTGCTTTTTCTGAATTTGTCTCTTAATAGTCGTCTATAATATGATTGTTTTATTACCCACCGTATGACCACATGGATCCATGAATGACAATAATTTTATCAAGTTTTAAAGAATCTATTGTTTGCATAAATTGACAGTTTGACCTGAAAATCGAAATATTTTTAACACAAATCACAATCTTTTCACACATGCTTTCTAATTGCAGTTTAATGCTGAAATTATGACTATCATTACATTATATTATTATATGATTATATTATATTTTTGTATTGATATGCAATCATCAACAGACCTATGCAATATAATCTGCGTAAAGTGAATGATATGAAGTATTTGAACGAGTTATCTTCACAGAAATTTTAAATTTTTTCAGGTGTTGAATAAAACATTTTGATCATAATTACCTTGGAAAAAAAGAAGATTATTCTTAGAGAATGATATTTAGATTAAACCTATCTCAACAATCAGGAATTAGAGCAAAACATAATTTTTTATCGATGGGTGATAAACATAAAACGTTAAATATTAAAATCCAAACAGGAAATAAGGTTATGAAAACATCTCTGTTAATACTTAAGTTCAAACACTAATGACAGAACAGCAGCCTCCCATGATTTCTACTATTTAAGATCAAAGGTGCAGATACTGTTGTTTGATTGACAATAAATAACTTAATAAGCAGATATCAAAGTTAATACAAGAGGCACAGAATCAGCTGGTATTCTAGCAATATAAATTACACTTGTGTTTAATCTAAAGAATGTCAGTTATGATTAATTATGATTTACTTATATTTGTCTAGCATTGAAAATAAAATAATATTTAAGTGGTAGGATTTTATTTATTGCATGTGTATTTAACTTGTCACTGCTATCAAAATTAAAGACGAAAAAATAAAGGTATATTACCTGTTAAACAATATTGGAACTAAGCACAGCATAATATTATATAAATATTGATGTCAACATAATAATGATATTACTTAGCTAAACTTTGTAAAGCAATAAAAAGAGAACTCGTGCTGAACAACTTCCCACCTCCATACACAGCAAATTAAACGAGGATGGACACATGTTAGCAAACTCTTTATGTATCATTACTTTACAATAAATGATTTAAAAAAACCAACATCAAAGAAATGATACATTAACACACATCTTTCAAATAAACTGGACAGGAATTTTTCATTTTTCAACTTATATAAAATCACCCCATGTCATCTATAGCACTAAAATAGTAAAATTAACAAAAAAAAGTAACAGACATTTTATATTTGCCTGAGAAACTATGGTGAATATAAAAATGATAAGAAATAGCGCGACAGTTTAAAAGTACTGAAGCAGAAGAAATAGTACATGATTTAGATTGACTTCTGTATTTTTAAAAAAAATCTTTAGAAATGTAATAAAATTATTATGCTGATATATGTTTGGACTTTGGACTATTGCTTGTTATATAATCAGAACCGTCTAGTCTTGTATAATCTTAATTTTTAGTCAATGCTTTGAATGGTAATTTCACCAATATTTCCAAGCATGATATTGAGGAAAAGTATATAATCAATAATCATGTAATTATGCGGTCTCACATATAACTTTATGATGCATATAAATCTTTTCTCCAAAGAGACTCTTTCATGTTTTTATTGAATAAACAGAAGATATTTATCTATAATTTGTTTCCTCTGGCAAAAGAACTTTTTTCAGAGGAAAATTGCTTTCATAGTTACAGGAACATGAAAATGATGCTGTGCATTTCAAAAACGCCAATCTCTGGAATTCCTTTATGAAATCAAACGTCTTTGTATGAGATCGGTTATATGATTTCATCAAAGCATGTATCTATTTGATTAATGTCTGCAAACCAAGTAAAATACATATATTGAAAACAAAGCTGCGTGACTTTCCAATATGCAAGTAGACATTTTAAATGTTTTATTGCGTTGTTACATCCCATCAAGTGTAATGCATCACGAAGAACAAATATTGAAATATACTCAATATAGATATCCTAAAAAAATTATAAGTAGAAAACTGTGTATATATATATTTTTTTTAAAAGCAAGTTATTAAATTTGATGCTATAATCCAGTTATTTTCTATTATGTCATTTGGTGTTGTTATTCTGATTCATTTTCTTTTATTATCGTTATAAGATAATAAAAAGTCAAAAGGACAACATTTTCAACATGTTTTTCAATTGTAGTAATAGAACGTGTACTTGATCTTCAGAAACAGAAACAGAAACAACCATAATTTATTACATTTAAATTATTTCTTGTCTATGCGTGCCCGATGATGTAATATGTTTAGAAAGGTGATATATTTGTTTACAGAAAAATAAGATAAAAGGAAGGAATACATGACTTTTAACAGCGTGTGGTAATATGATTTTTGTTTGACTGAAATAAAGCATAATTTATATATATTATATATATTTTTTACATATTAAACAGGCATTGATTCTACCTTTGGTATTTATTAGAAATTCGTATAATAAAGTAAAGTACCTTAAAAAATTATGTAATGGATTTTATACAGTTTTATTAAGACAGTAAAAGACAAACTTTATTTATAGATAGTTATTGTCAACAGTGCAAAGCATAAGCTTTAAACTTGTATCCGACATGAAATTATATTATCTGATGTAAATATATCATAATCATAAATACTACTTTGTCACAGGAATATTCTTAAAAGTTGATTGTCACTTTAATCAGAAGGTAACCAGAACATTTAGATAAGTTAAATAGTAAAGATAATTTCTAATTAATACGTGACATGTAAGTGATAGATGAAATCCTGCATGATAAATTGCCAAATCTGCAAGCCAGAAACTGAATGATGACTCTGTGTTTGTTTATGGGAAATTAGGCACTATACACATTAATTAAAAATGCAATGATATTGTGAACAAGTATGTCGTTATCTAACATAAACATGTTTATTATGGTATTAGATATGCAGAAAACAATTAAAACGACAATATCAACAATCATTTCCTGATTGATTGGCAAACAGCAATTGTGAGCGCATTAAAATAATGAGAATACTATCTCGTATTTAATACATAAAATAATGGATTGCTTATTCTTTAAATTTACGTAGATAAACATTATTTCTGTAATATGTTCACCGGTAAGTTGACTTAAGTAATCAATGCGAGTTAAAGTGTTACTTTTATAATCTTAGGTTTATCTTAATATTGAATTGACCAAACTGTTCACTTGTATCACAGTAGTTAATTGCCATTGTAGTCCATTTGTTTCCCATGGATTTGCACTTTGTTTTAGGTTTTGAAGTTAATCAGTAAGTTAAGTTAAGTTAAATGGGATTAAGTTAAAATAAGTTAAGTTAGTTTCTTTCACACATCAGCACATTATAAGGTATATTGTCCCACTTAAGATGGACAGACACATTAATCATTAAACAGGTGCGGTTTTTGTATACATTGCTTGCAATGTATACAGAGTTATAGCTGTATTTCAGATTTAGTACACCTAACCTGTTTTGCTGAACAACATCCACCTTTGGATGAAACCTCGATAAAAGTAGATCCTCATTTTGCAGGATTGTCACATTAAGATCACTTTTTATTAATATACTGTTTGCATAGTGGTCAATAAGCTTTGAAAGTTCAAAACTATGCACTTTCAGTTTAAATAAACATTTTCTAAACATGAAAGCAAAAAATATGAAAATTTCTATTTCATTCATAAAAGCATTGTGTAAACCTACGCTTCAAACTTCGTATCCACGCATGCGCGTGCAAGAATGAATGAATTACGACAGACTCTGTATAAAAATATGTCCAACATCCAAAATTAATATTAAATCAAACAAGTAAACCTTATTTACTTTTAAATATAGACTTGCATACTTTTTCTATTTCAAACTGTTTTAGAAAACGAGCATATACAGATATATATGTCTTATTTAGTGTTATGTAACATTGTAAGCGTCTGTATGAATGGATTAAAGTTTACGTTCTGAAAACGTATTGTCATATAATTGCATATAATAGAACCCTATCAACGTGGTGGCATCGGAGGAGTATGCAATTATTTGTTTCACACCTGCAGTGTGAAGTATTTCTGCCACTTTAGTGAAATATATCGTCCAAAAGCCATTTTCGGGAAAGGGAAGATTCGTACTCAATATTATTCGAACTCTTCTTCTTCTCTTCTTCTTCTTCCAATATAGTACAGACACCTTCCGGCGTATACTCGTACTAGCGCAGCGCGGTGTGAGAAGTGTCTATGTACAAGAGTGATTTAAAAAAGTACTATGTATAGTGCTGGTAAAAAGGTAAAAACACCGGACTGTCTATCGGAGAGTGAGTGGGAGTGCTTCCCTCTTGAAGCTGTCTATGGTTGTACAGCTTACAACTGTCTGGGGAAGACTGTTCCAGAGGCGGATGGTGTCTGGGAAGAAGGATCGCTGGAAGCACTGGGTCCTTGCAAATGGTACCAGGTTGTGAAGTCCATGTCCTCGAACAGAGATGACTGGGGTGAGGTTGGATGAAGGGACTTCTACTAGGCCATTTACTATACGGTACATCATGGTCACCTTGGCATGGGCTCTGCGTTCTCGGAGGGTAGGCCACTGTAGGTGTTGCAGCATCGATGTCACACTGCTGGTTCTTCTGTAGTCTGAGAAGACCATTCTTGCTGCTCGGCGCTGCACCATCTCCAGTTTCCAGATATTTGCCTCAGTGAAAGGGTCCCAGATGATAGAGGAGTATTCCACCAGAGGTCTCACGAGGGTCATATAGCAGAGCTCTTTGGTCCTTCTTGGGCATTGATTGATGTTTCTCTGTAGAAAGGATGTGGCATTGTTGGCTTTCTTTGTAGTTAGATCAATGTGATGGTTCCTGTTTAGTGACTTCTGGAAGTTGAGGCCTAAATATTTTGCTGTATCTACTTCTTCTAAGATGTGTCCATGGATGTTATATGGTTGTCTGATTGGTTTTCTCTTGTTTGTTATGTGGAGTATCTGGCATTTTTGAGGGTGGAATTTCATCAACCAATCCCTTTCCCATCTTTGTAGTCCATCTAGGTCTTTTTGTAGGGCTATAGCATCTTGGTCTGAGTGGATAGAGCGGTAAAGGGCACAGTCGTCAGCAAACATTCTAGTGGTGGATTCAGGTGATACATAGTTGGGTAGATCATTAATGAAGATGAGAAATAAGAGAGGTCCTAGAACACTGCCTTGTGGGACACCTGACTGGACAGGTGCTTCACCCGATTTGCTGCCGTCTAGTAACACTCTCTGGCTCCGATCCCCTAGGAAGCTGTTTATCCATTTTAGTAGGTTGTTTCGTATACCATAGAATTGAAGTTTTGTAAGTAATCGGTGGTGTGGGACCTTGTCGAAAGCTTTGGAAAAATCTAATAAAATGACATCAGTCTGACCAGCAGAGTCCATATTGCAAGCAAGGTCCTGGACTGTCAGTAAAAGTTGAGTCTCACAGGATCTGCGTTTACGAAATCCATGCTGGGCATCTGTAAGTATGTTGTAGGTGTCAAGGTGTTTCATAATGGTGCTTGTAACGATGTGCTCAAGTGCCTTACATGCTATGGAAGTAAGAGAGACAGGTCTGTAGTTCTCTGCTTTACTGCGGTCGCCTTCTTGAAAATTGGTACCACGTTGGCAGTTTTCCAGTCGTCAGGGATGATTCCTTGGTCCACAGATGCCTGGAAGAACAGTGTAAATACAGGAGTAAGTTCTGTAGCTGCTTCCTTTAGAAGTCTTGCTGGGAGTTGATCTGGACCTGTAGCCTTGTGTGGATTAAGTCCTGCAAAGATCTTCTGTACTCCGCTCTCTGTGATTGTAATATGTCCAACCGTATCATGTGGGCTTGGTCCCGTATCAGGAATAGTTGAGATGTCTTCATCCTTGTTGAAAACTGAAGAGAACTGCTCATTCAGGATATTGGCCTTTGTGTCGCTGTCGGAGTGAGTCATGCCCGTTTTTGCTTTCAGTGGTGCTACTCCCTGACTGTCTGTTTTCTTGCTTTTAATGAAACTGTAGAACCTTTTGGGATTAGAGGCAGACAATCCTAGAAAAACTAAGGATTTGTACTCAAAATTATTCGAATTTAGCCTTCGTAATCGGTATTATTCGAACTGACAATCATGGCAGATACGTTTAGACCCCCCTGGACATTTAGATGTTGAAAATGGTAACATATCACATAACTTTATCAAATGAAAGCGCCAATGGAAATTTACTTTACCAGTGTTGACTGCCAGTGGAAATGCTGAGAAAGATGAAAAGATACAAGTAAATATCCTATTACACTGTGCTGGACCTAAAGTTATCAATTTACATGGGCAAATGCAGACCATAAACTGAAAGTGAAAAAAATATTTGACAATCCTAGAAAAAATGAAGTGCTAGAATCACACAGATTTTGGGTAACAAATCCAGATGAATATTCATCATTTGACAGTTTTCTTAAAGAGTTTTGAAAGCATGTTGAGTCTAGAAATATATTTTGAAATATGTTATTTACAATCAAATCACTCAGTCAGGCTTAGCCACCCTTAACATTTTTTTTCATAACTCCTTAGACTATTGATATATATAAGGTAAAATTATTAGCCATATATGAGCTTATGATTGCATGGGCAGTTAAATTAAAGCCATTAGTAAAAAAAGGGTTAACCTGGGATAACCAAAGTGAAGAGTGAAATATGACACTCAACACAGGAATATTCTAAATATTTAGATTGATGTTTATGATCAGATTTAGCACAAATAGTAATTTAATTTCCCCTGATACCACAAATATGAATTTATTTAGAGTCCTGAAGATCTTTTTATGATGAAATCTTAACTGAAAAACCAGGTTTAACTGAATAATTATAAAATTCCTTGCCACAATAACTAAAAGGTACATTAAGCCAGTCAAAAAAAAATTCTATCCATATTCATCATTCCTCCATCCATTTGATGAATTTCTCCAACTGGTAAATTTTTCATCTTATTATGTTCTGTTTGTTAATATAAAAGATTTTTTATGTTTATATACAGCTAGAATAGTCTGTAATGGCTAAGATAGACAGATAAGAACAAACTATTTAGTATACATGAGTTACATCCCTTCAAATGGAAATAAAGATGAAACCCATAAGAAATTGCCATGTCTGACAGACAGCAAAATTATAAAATTCTGCAGGCTCAGTTTAATTAGGCCCATTAGGAGGTAGTGGTAACAACTGTGGGTCAAAAATGAAATGATATCATTTTCAAGGGATGCTTCTGATATGATTTACTTTAAAAAATGGGTCATTATCAATGAATGTTTCTTTGACTTCTATGCCCATGTGTAATAGATTATTGACATTGCCAGCTAGATAGCTCAGCTGAGTGAGTCAGTACAGCCCACATACATGTATAATATTCTGATTCAGGTTTGATTCCGGTCAAACTGCACATTTTTCTCACCCTGTGATATTTTCACCCTGTTACTTTTAGGGTCCAATATATGTTTATGATGGTACATAACTGAATCATAAGTCAATTCACTTTGTTACTTAAGTGTGCCAATGAAAAAGGAAAAATTTCAATATGCTGTGGATTATGTCAATGCATAGAACTATGAGACTGAAAATATTTAAGCTGTAGAGCTGCTGTATGGTATTCCAACGGTTCTGGTTTTTTTTGGTAGTGCTGAGGTATGGTATTCTGAGTGTCTCTGGTTTGAGTTTTAGTCAGGCTGCATTATTCATTTTCTCACTCTTTGAAATTGATAAATATTTTCAGCTCATTATTGGCAGGACTGCATATATTAATGATTTATTTGTATTAAATCAATATTGTTAAATATTTAGTTATTGTCTATATATGTGACTTTATTTTTGATAAGGCATTGTAACAGTACTACTTTTTAATTTGACCTTTTTTGTATTAGGGGGAGAAGCCCTTAATTAACTCCTTACCAGTAAGTTTTATTGTACACGATGATGATAGCTTGAAAGGATTTAGCTAAAAAAGATACTACATGAATCATTTTTTTTCCTATTGGATTGTAAAATATTTATTGATTGTCAAACAACTATATGGAGTTCTCCAGTCGGTGACATTAAACAGTCCCAGCTGGCCATACATGCAGGACCTTGCAGACCATGAGACAGGGTGGTCTGTACCAAGACAAATCCGATATCGAGACATGGTGGACAGGACAGACAGTGATGTTCAGATCCCCCACTCAGAAAGGAAGTTACTACACTCAAGGTCCTGGTCTTCAATTACTTCATTTGCTTACTTGGAGTAAAGGTGCCGGAAACAATAGTATGGTATCACAAAAAGCACAGACTGTGATAAAAGTCAAACCAAAAAAGATACTATAAACTGAATTCATAGATTATATAAAAGAAATTTATTAATTCTTTAAGTTTATAGTTAACATAAAAAAAAGATACTGAGTACATTTGTATTTAATTTTGATATATAGCATATTACCACACATAAAGTGCATTATGCCGTATAAATTTCAACTTAGTGCTTAAATACTTTCTGATGCACTCAGTAAGCAAACATGATTTACTAATCTTTGGATTCCCACACTCTTCTCCACCTAGCTCCAATGAGATCCACTTGGTTGACCATAACATGTACCATACCTCATATTGTTTGTTTACAGTTTGGAATGAAAAAAATGAAAGTTTATTCTAGATATTATAAAGCTTTTATTAAATTTCACAAGGCTTTCAAACACATCAACAATGTAATTGTCATTTTATTTTTTGAAAATGTGTTGGACTGCTGGTCTGATGCATGTAGATGCTGTGTTGGCATATAGCGATTCTCCTCTTTTGTGTGTGTGTGCATGCATGCGTGCATGTGTGTGTGTTTTATACATTATATAGTTAACATCTTTGAAAACATCTTGTCGAATTTCAACCAAACTTGGCAGGGTTGTTCCATGAGTAAAGGGCTTCCAAAGTTGTTCAAAGACTTAAATGAGGCCTAGAGCATAGATATTTTACAAAAGGCATTGTCTGGTAGACATTCACAAGATTTTCACATTATATCCTGGGGGTCAAATTAGCCCTGCACTAGGGTTCATAGATTTTCCTGATATGTATGTAGTTAAAACTTAAAATCTTCTCCTCTGAATTGACAAAGACTAGAGGTTAGATATTTGTCATGAAACATTTGGTAGTTAACCTCTACCAAGATTATTCACGTTACAGCCCAAGGGTCAGAATTAGCCTCACCCCTGGGGTCATATATTAAGGTTTTCCTTATATGTATATAGCAAAAACTTTTTAAAAAATCTTTTTATCAGAAAGTTTAAGGCTTAGAGCTTAGATACTTGGTAAATAATATCATCAGTACGTCCTTTACCAAAGTTGTTCAAATGTTGCCCCTAGTGAAATAGCACCAGGGTGTCATAGGTTTTCCTTAAATGTATAAACATGTATAGAAAAAAAAACATAAAAAATATTCTCCTCTGGATTGACAAAGGCTAGATGTTTGATATTTGGCATGAAACCTTTACATGTGTAGTAAACCTCTATCACTATTGTTCAAAATATAGCCCTGGGGTCAAAATGGCTGTGCCAAGGAGTCTTTTTAGGTTTTCATTATATGGTATGTATAAAGTAAAAAACTTTAAAAAAATCTTGTCTGAAGGTACAAGGTTTACCAGGCATCGTGGTGTCTTAGGATTTCCTTAAATGTATATACATGTATAGAAAAAAAACTTAAACAGTATTCTCCTCTGAATTGACAAAGACTAGAGGTAAGATATTTGGCATGAAACATTGTGTAGTCGATCTCTACCAAGATTGTTTTAATTTTAGCCCTGGGATAAATATGCCTTGTGGGAGGGTTGGGGGGGGGGAGTCATTTATTTTCGTAATGTACTTGTAGTAAAAATTTAAGAATGTACAAGGCAAGAGCTTAGGGCTTTGATGCCTAAATTTTGTCAAGTACAAATGCTTTTATTTTGAATCAATAATTGCACTATGGAGTGCATTTTTTCCAGTGAATGCGTTTTGCATGTAAACAAAAATGTTCACCTAACTTTTAAGTCTTGCTGAATGATTCAATACCACATTTTTGTAGACTACAAACCCGCATGTTGGTCTTGTTTTTAAAGTAATAGATAAAAGCACTGAAGACTCTATTTTACTATTTCAGCATTGTATAATGCAGATAAAAAATCGGTCTTTGCAAACTGATTTCTGTATTGCTCTTCAGTTTCGCAAACCATATATAGTCTTGCCTGGAAAAACACAGCACTAGTCTGTAGGAACAACACCTCTTTCTTGTCCTATTAATAACTTGAGAAGAAATAAGCCTAGATTTGTGTTCGAAATTGACTGTAACCAGAAGATGATTTCTATTGAGTTCAGTAGATTAAAATCACATGGTCTTGATGTCAAGCAATGTATACCTCAGTGCCTGCAGTGCTTTGATTCTTTATATCGTCAAGGATAACCTTGTCCTCTCACTGTATCATATAGATTACATATTAGATAAGTTATGATGAAAAAAAAAAGGATTGACTTTGTAATAGACCTATTTCATGTATACCATGCTTATATCATGTCATTGATGTTATCATATATATGCACCATATATAATATACTAGATATGTTATGATGAATAAGAATAAGAATTGGCTTTATTTCATGTATACCATGCTTATATCATACCATTGATGTTATGTAAGTAATAGAAAGAGCACCGAAACACGAGGCTATCTGATTTGTACGAGGGGGCGTAGCCCCCGAGTATTAATCAGATTGCCGAGTGTTTTGGTGTTCTTTCTCTTTTGTATCATAGTCAAACATAAAAGCACGTTCCCTGTTGTCACAATATGAAACCTCGGCAAAAAAGAACCAATGAACGAACATCTGAATATAACATTTCTGTCGCTTTCCCTTTCTCTGCCGTCACAATATGTAAACCCCAGCAAAAATGAGCCAATCAATGGGCATGCTCTGGAGTGCGGGTAACTAATACCCGCACTCCAGTTAACGCACTGTGCATGTATATGTATACGATTTAACCCTGACACATTTTCAACAGAAAGGTCTCCAAACTATGATACAACTACTGATTGTATCATAGTTTGGGGACCTTTCTGTTGAAAAAGTGTCCGAGTTAAATCGTATACTTATACATGCACAGTGCGGTAGCTGGAGTGCAGGTATCAGTTACCCGCACTCCAGATCATGCCCGTTGATTGGCTCATTTTTGCTGGGGTTTACATATTGTGACGGCAGAGGAAGGGAAAGCGGCAGAAATATCATATTCAGATGCTCGTTCATTGGTAACTTTTTCCCGGGGTTTAAAATTGTGACAACAGGGAACGTGTTTTTATGTTTGACTATGATACAAAAGAGAAAAAAGAACACCCAAACACTCGGCAATCTGATTTATACTCGGGGGCTACGCCCCCTCGTACAAATCAGATAGCCTCGTGTTTCGGTGCTCTTTCTATTACCTGTATAATTTTTGTGTACTGATGGGCATACTGCATTTAATGAATAAAGTTTATCTATCTATCATATACATGTATAGATTTATATAATTGTTCTGGGTCCATTCGAATGAAAAAGACAGCATAAGAGGGCAATTTATCGCCTGCCAAAAAGCTTTAGTACACGATTATAATAAAAACTCAAATGTCATTCGGGGATCATACAATGTTCCAGAATTGTACTTATACATGTGTTTAAAATGAACATAATAATCCTAACATTTAGATACTAGTTTTTGTCACAGACATGGTATCATCATATACAAAGAACTTGGTTTAAAGTTCATGTGTATTTGTAACATGTTTTTATCTATCAAAGAGAGGCACTCTCTAGATATCAGGAAATACTACTGACTGTTTTATTTCCGGGTTATAAATTAGGTTCTTAAATTAAGTGTGTATGTCAGCCAGATGAACTGTAATGAGTCAATATTGATACATCTTAATTCTCCAGAAGTTCTCATGATTCTTGTCGGAAACATTCCAAGGTAGTTTGCTTGATTTTGAGCTGACACATTTACAGACTGTTTGCTATTGGCACCGGAAGTAGACAATGAAACAAATGTAATTGAGAGTATTGATGTATCTTACATTAGGTATATGCAAAAGAAGAAGTTTGAGAAGGTTCAGAAAAATATTTTCTCTTGCAGAAAATCAGTCGTTTAGAAATCCGGCAAATTACTTCTTGTTGTACTGGAATCAATCAATTACATTTACAGTTAATATCTGGAAAACGTGATCCCTCGGAAGCATAAAAAGGAGCAAATTAACATGAAAATTGCAGACTCGGTTTGATTGAGTCCCAATACCTAAGGGAGATTATGAAAAGGTGCAACATTCTCAAGACCCTTGCACCGGCTAGAGCAAACCATTAGCTGATTTTTTGTGTTTTTATCATCTTCCTGTTTGAGGGACCATTTCATATGGTTTACCGACATGTAAATATATATTCATTTCCGTTAAAACATAATTACACTCCAAAAACATATACTCTAATATCAGAACAAAACCTAAAAAAAAGGTTTACAATTTCGAGTTATTTTTGTTCAATATGATCAATAATTGAAATAACTGAAATGCATTCGAGCTTTTTATTGTTCATTGATATTTACCCATTCATGTATTGTCATTTAATACAGTCTTTTACGGAAAATGTTAATAAGCATTAGCGAAACGCTCGATATCACCATCAATATAAAAACTTTATTTGCTGTGATTGCTTGAAGCATAAAGTTCAACATATTCTTTTATACCCCCTTTCTTTTCGCAGTATATTAACATTTTGTTTTTAAATTCTAATGTGAAAAAAACGCAAAAGGCTATGTATATTGACAACACATTTTCAAATTAAATCGTGACTGCAATTGTTAGTGGAAATAATTCTGTATGTGTTTGTAACAAAAATCATGACATACTTATTTCCCGGAAAAAATCTAAATAATAATAATAATTGTTTACACAAGTAGTTATAGAAAATAAATTCATGATATGATATGGAAAACACGCCTGTTAGCTCACAGTGTATGTGTGTGTTCGTCAGATAAAAATATATGTTAACGATATATGAATAACGTAAGGAATATTAATGTTAACCTTGTGGATGTATTTGATATTGTGAATTTAATTTTCTGCAAGTAAGTTTTAAAACAATTTTCAGTATATTTTACTTATTTATACATCATGCAATCTGATGCGATATACAAAATACTCCTTTTTTTCTTTAGACAAAAAGAAATATTTATTAACTTTATTCTTTTCAAGATCTGCAAGATTTCCTCTATTCGCCTAAACTAATATTGATTGCCTTACCCAAAACACATTTTATTACACATTCAGTTTTCAGTAATTGAATAAAAGTTATAGATCAAACATGAAAGATGTATTTGAAAAGAATCAAACGTACCTTTTAAAGTTGATAAATTAGAAGAAATATGCTAAAATTTGACCAGTGATACTTTGTTCGGCATTTGATAAAAGGACTAGGCTTGTCTGTTTAAGTCAATAGAAAACGCTGCATTAAATTATGTTAACTTGGTGAATTAAACCATCTTATTTCCATAATAGAACTAAAATTATAACATCAAGTTTCTAGTGTATTGTGATGTGTTCCTCTATGACAAATTGTAATATTTAAGTATTCTAGTTTCAAAACTGAAAACCTTTCATCATTTGCAATCCCCTAATAGGCTGGTGTAATGAACTTTAAAGTACCATCCGAGATGAAAGAAGAATGAGATTACAAATATTCATGTATGAAGCTTGTAGATATGTGGAATTTTGCTAAAGCATGGACGTTAACTTGCAATTACAAGTACCATTCATGAACAGGCTAAAATCAAACCGAGCCTGCAACGTTTTCAATTTGGCGTTTTGGGCTTTCCTAAGATTCCGGGTTTTTTCTCTCTATCTTATTTTCTATATCGGTACAGAAAAGCTATTTTTCATTTATTTTATGCGTTTTGTAAATAATTATTTCTGTATTTTGATTATGGTATTAGTTTATAAAAACTGTATTATAGTTCGATTGTGCAGGAAGCTGTAAGTTGATAGACACATTCCCAAACTGTTTCTGCAAACAACTATTACTTAGCAGTTAAATTTCTTCCTTAAGGAAACAGCGGCTTGCACCTGGCGAAAGTGTTGTATTAAAGATACATGTAGAATGTTTAAAAGATTTACAGAATGGTGTAAAATTAAACGTGGGTTGCCTTTTGTAATATTGTTAACTTATAAAAGTATAACGCATAATCAAGATTAAGGTACGACCTACTAAAGGTCTTATATCTTTTTAATTTAATATGAGATTAAGGATTTTGTTATAATAACACCCATAACAGATAACACTTTTTCCTGGCACAGCATCTTAATAATAAGAACAAACTGTCAGATATTCTCCTAAGTTTAGAATTATTGTATATGATGTTAGCAGTGTATAAATTTGCCATCAGAATAAAAATGATCATTTAATAGTTTCATAAACTCTTGAACTGAAACTCTGTTGTATGAAACGCAATGATAAGCTTGGATAGGTATGCGATTATTGTAAAATTTTGATGTAGATACTGTAGTATAAGAGTCTGCATGTGAGAAAGCAATCCAGGAAGCTTACAGAATGTCGGGATTGTGTTCAGGTACCCAATTATACCTAAAATAATGTAAAAAGTTAAATTTCAAAACTGAAGGGGCACCTGAGGTCTTCCTACCTCCACCAGTAAATCTCGAAAGTCGCCATATGACCTTTACTTTGTTGGTGGGACGTAAAACTCTACCAAAAATACTGTAGTATAATAGATATTTACTTAATTTCTAAATGTAAAATAAACATCTTATGATGTATACACTTTGCTGTAATCTCTACACACGACAATAAGATATAATATGAATACATAGTGTCAACAAAAAACTTGTAGCAACTTTTTTAAGAAAGGACCGAATTGACTTGACCAGTAATAGGGAATGTAGCTTCTCAAACATAGTTTGTGATTTCTCTTATTCAAAGTATATACTCACTTTTTGTAAAATTTGGAAACAAATATAAGAACGGACGATATGTAAAAAGCACTTTTCTTTCTCATGTTTATCTTCCAGAAAAATCAATCGACTTGTTACAAGGACAATCAACATACAATGTTTGCGCGAACTCAGACATTTATATATTGTTGCTTGCCGCGCCTGTTTTATTATCCAATTCATCATATTTTCTCGTCTAATATTCTCCATTAGATTGGTGTAGTTATCATTTAGATGTTTAGATGACCTGAGGTGTTACTGTAGCAGACGAACAGAAGCGATCAGTCCAATCCAATATTTGTCAATTCAAAATATTTATATAATCTTGAGCATGAGCCAGGAATACAAAGGAAGATTATATCCTTACTGCTTTTAGTACAAGTTACTTGTCTTTGAATATTTTATTGAATGAATTAACATAAGCTATGCGTATATGTAAACTAATACATTTGTAAATTACATAATTGACTGAAAACAATTGCCAGGAATATGTAATGAATGTGACATGTAACAAAATTATTGTCATACGATCCTTTTAAATAGTTGAACAGTAAAATATTATACCGGAAGATATTGAATATCCTCAGATATAGCTCTGTCATATCATTATGCAATACTTCCGATGCATTCATACATGTTTGTCGAGATACTTTTGAGATTTTGAGATTTTATATCATTTCGTTTATTTAAAATACGACAAACATTATATTGTGACAATGATTATGATAAAGAAAACAAGTAGCCATTTCCTTGGAAATAGTACGTTATAACCATATTTTGATTGAATATACAGCAGCTAACCGCATAATTCATACGATATGACATTATTATGAGCATATTATTGTTGGACTAATTAATTCTTAGTTTACTTGCGGTGTTTGAGAATTAATCATAATGACATTTTCCCTATTAGGAATAGATTCTATGTTTTCCCGTCTTGTAAAACAAAACTGGGCGTTCGCATATCGTAGAAAACGATTTATACAAAAGTAAAAAGAGGTATATTTTGAGAAATTATGTATATAAATAACGCAAATGAGAGGGAAGCGTCAAAGTGTTCCATGGGAAATAATCAAGAAAAAAGATCGTCTCTATCAGCGCCTTTGATTACCTCCAGTGTATAAGCTGTTGTAAGACTTCCTTATTGTACTCGTTTTATTGGTTGGACTGATATACAATCAGCTAGAGTTTCAGATCAATGCTTTAAACGATCAATGTATTGTTTAAACAAATAGAGAAGTGTTTAAAGTTCACGAGTTTTTTATGCTTTTTTCTTTCTTTTTTTTCGCATAATCTTTTTTATTTTATTTTTTTTTCATTATACATTTCAATCATTTACGTTGACATTTTACAACCATATCTCAATGTTCACATCCTTTTTTGTATAAGTTTTATACAATTACAGTAAGTTTAATAGTTATAATTATAATAAATTACAAAGCAATTAATATACACAATGACCTATCTTCTGTAATGTATTGAATACAAATGGATAAAACGAGAGAAATGTCAAACATTGTCACAATCGTAAATTTAGGCATTATGCCCCAAATTAGTACTTGCGTTATTTTATCCAATTACAAGTGACTTGTTTTCATATTGAAGCTGAGTAAAATTATAAGTTCTATGTATGTTTTAGCAGTTTCCATTGGAAACAGGGATTCAATATCTCTTCATTCTTCAGTCTCTCATTCTATTATACATGCACTGACATGGCATTTTTACAAAAGAAAAATCAATCAATATTCATCTGATAAAAACGCTAACAACTGAAAAGTCACAGACAAACTTTCTTTCAGAGTGATCTCAGAAGCTTTTATGTAATGTAAATATCTCTTTTGTATGTCATTGTGCACATTGTAATAAGTAATAATAAACGCTGCCGTCAACCAGGGCTTGGGGGAATTCATTATATTAGTTGGTTAAGCTAAGTGATCTTGCTGATAACGGTCCTATTATTATCTCGTACAATAATTTCTAAAACATGATATATACTCTAGATTGCATTCTTGTGTTGGGATACTAATTGATAATGTCATAAATTGTAATTTCAGGTATTTCATACTTAATTTTCTTTCAAATTGATTTTTTGTTCTTCTTTTTAACATGCTGTAAAGTTTTACTTTAAATAACATTATTACATTATGACTTTCATTAAATACTGTTTTATTAATATTTTTCTGAAATGGCCTCTTTGTATTTTGAGGGTTTAGAGCGAAACTGGTCTATCTGCTTCTTTTTCTTTAGAAAGATGAACCAGTTACGCTCTAAGCCCTCGATTAATTAGCTGAAAAGTATTATTCTTATATGCGCCGCGTCATGAAAAATCAAACATATTGGGTTTGCGACCAGCATTGATCCACACCAGCCTGCACATCCGCGCAGTCTGATCAGGATCCATGCTGTTCGCTATCAGTTTCTGTACTTGTTATAGAGTTGTAAGCGAACAGCATTGATCCTGATTAGACTGCGCGGATGCGCAGGCTGGTCTGGATCCATGCTGGTCGCAAACCCATTTTGTTGGTTTTGTCGTGACGCGGCTCATATTAATGTACTACTTTAACTTTATTTTCAGGAATATTATATTTGGAAGTTCGGCCGAGAGTAACAATGTCTCTCGAAGCGGGGTCACCCACTGAACCTTACCGTGAAGACGCTAAATCAGACATGGATACAAGGAACGGAGACAAAGATAAATTACTGGTAAGGTCATACTTCTCTTAGTGTCTTTTTTCCAATAAATATGAAAATGATCTCATACACATATTATTTAATAAATTACGTTATCTTTTTTTCCTATTCTTTTTGGAATTCCCCCGACAAACGTGAAACCGGTATTTTTTTAGTGCATGCATCTTAAAAACCGATATTTTAGCTTGGAATAGTTGGTTTATTTTTATATATTTATGTACGCTTAGTCCAAGTTATTTCGAACATTAGTAATGCAAAAAGATATATAGCCAGTTTTAATGCGTTTTAAAAGCCGATGAGTCTTAATGTCTCTCATAATTTAAAAGGTTAATTGTGCTTAAACACGACAATATCGTTGTTTTAATTGTATGCAAGTATGCTGAACGCCATATTTGACTGTTCTATTCTAAATATAGCAATACAAATATTGTTGACATGTTAGAAATACCGGTACGTTCTGACAGACTGCTCGGTGATTATTGGCGACATGCCTTTAATGCTAGTGTTTACTTTATGTAGGGAACACATTCATTAATTAAGTAGATGTTAAACAAACCCTTTGATAATTTCGCTAACACTTACGTTCTTTGAATTTTGTATTGTTTTCACACAATCGATTAATACGAGTATATGTACCATGTAAAAATGAAAATTATTTTCATGATATAGCACGATTTAAAACAGCAAAATTGCACAAAGAACATAATTTACTGTAAGCAATATAACGCCAGGGCAGCTTTAGTTGATTATTTTGATTGGTAAGCTTTAAGCGTTCTGCCATGTAATAAGTCAACAAAAGTTGAACATGTTTAGTAAAAGGTATTGTATTGATTTTACTTTCCTTGATTCAATTAAGTAATTGAGTTGCCCTGCTTTGAAATTGAACTCTCCATTGTAAATTGTATGATTGCAAGTATTTCAAGATACTATACGAAACTGTCAATTGGATGTATGGGTGTAAGAAAATTTCATAATTATAGTTATAAAAGATTATAAAATTATAAAATACATAATTGCTAAATGAAGCACTATGCCAATGATATAATAATAAGGTAAACTTTCGGATACTACTGATAATATCATGTTCCTGCGCAAATATTAAAATACGTACTTAAATAAATAGCAAAACAAATATTGTATCAGTCTCCACACATACAGTATGTACCTCAATACAGTACAGTATATGCCTCAAACAAAAACATTTTTTTGAAAAGGTACTAGTATCTTTTGTCAAAAGACATGAACATATATCGTATAATTATAAGGCGTATGTTTCAACACAATCAAAATAAATGTTTAAGCATTACTGAATCAATTTTTAATTCAATCTTAATCAATCATTTTTTTTCTGTCGTAGCAAGGACCTTTTTGGCCATCAAATTAATATAGATTAACCTCACATATCAAATATAGTTTCAAATGCTATCAAATATCCAATGTTTGGGAAGTAATAACTAGCTGAATAATTTAGTTTAAAAGTCTTTGAACAGCGGCAAGCAAATATTAGAAATATTTATCTTTTCAATGCTTTACAATACAACATGGATCTTTCAACAAAATTGATGATATAACTGTAAAATTACCTCTGATATCAATTTTGTTTAACAACACTTTAAATATTATTTAAAACATTCAAACGTACTCTTGATAAGAAGGGAAAATGAAAGGAATTAAAAAAGTTTCATTCGATTTGGGTGCAATAGATTATCAGGTACATGCACTTTCTTGTGCATTTTCTTATAAATTCAAAACATTAAATCTTAGTTTGATACGTTTACGATAAATCAAGCATAATTTAGAAAATAAGTGGAACAGCATGTTATCATTAAGAAAAAAGGACACTTATAATATCAAAGTGATGTCACTGTGGCGCCATAGCCAATTGTTCCATTTCATGCAAAAGCGGGTTAAATATTCAAATTCATGTTTCTGAGAAAGTAAACTATGCAAAGCGTCTTTTATTAGAATTAATCATTTATGAGAAGTTTTTTTTATATGGTTCCATATTTCGATGTAGATCATTTTGTATGTATTTGTTATACTTTTGTAGAAATATTTTTGCTTTGATTGAAACATTATATGTTATTTTGGTTTTGGAGTGATATATGTGGATATATTACCTGATAAGATTTTATATCACCCGAGCCGTTAGGCGAGGGCGATATTTTATCTTGGCAGGTAATATATCCACATATATCACTCCAAAACCAAAATAATAATTTTATTACCCTTCCCCTGCCGAGTTTAGACGATTTTTAAAAAAAATTATTGCTGTTTCAAATGAAACGTCGAAATAAGATTCCCTTTAGGGTACCTCTTCGTCTCAACATGACGTCACATATATACATGACGTATTTTTTCCCGTACCTAACGAATGTAAACAAGAGAGAAGGAGTAGTCTGTTGAACGCACTTTTTGTAATTAATATCAAGCTTTCACAAGGTCATATTTGTTTTCGATACTGATGGTTATATGTATGGTTACTCTACTTTGGTAAATATTTCTCATTTGACAGTTAAAAAGTGCTTTTAAATCGGAATTTACACCGCGTAAAATCGAACCGTACGCGCATCACCTCAGCGCATGTTGTTTACAACGTTGGGTACCCAACGGGGAAATTTAGTGTGTATATTACCCGTCTGGCTCGGTTATATCAATTTCTTTCGGGTGATCAATATCCAATCAAAAAGGCGGAAAAATTATAGTGCAACATAACACATGATAGTGCAACACAACACATGATAGTGCAACAAAACACATGATTCTAGATTATCTTAAGGGACTGTTCATTGCATCTTATGAGAATTTGTTTGTTATATAAAGAGAACCAGCGTTGCATCAAAGATCGTGCATGTTATCTAGTAACAACTAGCGTCTTATTTAATCAAGCGTACACGTTACCAACAGACAAAGTCATATAATTGGATTGTACACATATTAAATAAGAACGTGTGAGTTATCAAGGTTGAACCGTGCTTGTTATCTTAAAGAAAAAAAATGTTTTCAAATGAGAAAGCGATAACGCACACCAAGTACCGAAGAAGGATGTCCTGCACTAGACATTGTATTCATGGGCCTTCTAATAGTGAATGTTTTACTGTGAAAGAAAGAGCATAATAATTATATTTGTTTAAAAACTAGAACATATAGATTTCTAATTTCCAAAAATATCTTTAAGCTCTGTCACATTAAATGGGCAACAGAGGGCTTTATTAGTACATTACAATTTTAAACTTAACTGTTTGAACTTAAGGGAAATGTTATTATTGATTCATTATTTGTTATAATACAGAATCTGAATTTTAAATTTGCCGAGCTCTTATTCAAATATTAAGACCTAACACCTAAGAGATAGCATTTTGTAACTTATAAATTTGTTAAAGTATTGCCATGGTTTTTGTTTTTATTTCTATATGGAAATAGTAAATGTAAATGTTAAGACAAAGGTTTAAAGGTTCATGTCAGAAGGATCGTTTGTCATGGAGTATAACGAGGTATGGATGACCCGAGTGGCGACATGTTAATTATGTGCATCGGAAACCCATTTCTCATCTGCCGGAAACGGAAGGAATGTCTCGGTGATTTGTAATTTGGTCTGCATTTGTGGCTGTTATTTTCTCTAGAAAATATCATGTATAAATCTTTTTATTTGATAAAAACCTTCGTAAATGCTGAGACACCCCACCCCATACTTACAGATGAGTATTTATTTCATGCATGCAAAATTTAAATCGTGCTTTCGTAATATTCAATGATATATATTATAAAAAAAACAGCTTTGATGTTAATAAGTGCAATGTGTTTTTCTCTTCTGTCTAGCCAATTTCATTAGTGTACTCAGATTTTTTTTGACAACTTTATTTAAAAAGAAAACAAAAACATTGTGTAAGCAAGGAAGGTTGTTTGCTCTGTAATGTGCCCCTTTAAAATCGCACTGATAGCTTTAACCTGTTGAAAAACTTGGTCATTAAACTTATGATTAGCTGACACATACCACCACCATCTAAGGATAGATTTGTATTTTTAATTGTTAAACTGTGCAATGCAACAATTCAATTGTCCCATAATAAAAACACTTGATTTCACTGTGAATGCGACATGAAAGGTGTTGCAATGGCTTGGAGCTTTGTTCCGATTATTATTTCTGAAGAAAGTGTGTGTCATCAAAAAGTTTATAGCTCTTCGTTAGAAAATTCGGACTTAAGTAAGCAACAAAATCAGATTAAACAGATTTATATATTGTTTTCATGTGCCAGATAAAATATACGCACTTACAATCATCATCCCCTTCCGAACACAATACAAATTTCCGTCTTCTATAAAAACAAAATGGCAGCTGAAATTACGCGGATAATAATATCAAAATACTATTTTCTTCTATTGTGCTCAATTTATTTCCTTTGGTCACATTCAGCTGTATTGAGTGTTTACATATTTCTCTTGTTGATCACTCTTTTCATTTTAACTACGTTTTTCTATAATAGGAATCTTTTAAAGTCTTTAAAATTTGAGTAACGACACCAACAATTGATACGATTAATTATTGATATAAAAACAATTAATACAACTGAACGTGACCAAAAGGAATCATTAATCGTATCAATTGTCGGTGTGTTTTTTCTATTCTCAGCACAAATAAAACAAATGTAAGTTATCTAGGAATAACTTGTGCTTTTATCCATAAGGTAAACAATTTTGGCACTTCTCTTTGAACAGTGTGACGAGAGTTACTCCCCTTTATATGGTGAACTATCGAGAAAAAATATCGTATTAATAAAATCCCGTACATCAATATGACAAAAGTCATGAATTGGAATTTTATATCACTAGGGAAACGCAACCCTAGAATCTATAAGATCGCTGAGTGAAGAAATATTTTTATTTGTTAAATAAGAAACACCGTACGTTCCTCGTTTTATAAAAACAGAAATGTAAAAAAAATCAGTCATTTATTCTGATCATATATGGAAAATGATCTTAAAACTTGTGTAACGTGTTTAGACGAACTAAAGAAGGGCAGATGTGATTGATTTTTTCTGTTGATAAATTTTACTTATGGACAGTAATATGTTTGTGTTAAAAATAAACATACTTCCGTTAATCTAAATATCAGGTATCAGTTCAATGATCTATAATTCGCTCACTAAATTCCTTCAGTACGTTAATTAATATATTATCATACAGAAAACAGATACATTCTTTCAAACTGTTATATACTGAACGTTCGTGTTTACAGCACCGTTTGATTCTTCGCGAGAAGTTCATAATTGGATAATTAGTAGTTATCAGGAATTTTAGCGGTTCTTTATAGCAAATACCATATTTATGTAATCATTATTCAAGGATTTATAAAAAAATATTTACTTAATTTCATTATTTAACGCTTGAAGATGGGTTAAAATAAATCAACGCGAACAGGGAATAATTTACGGTAAATATGAATACCAGTATTAATCAAAGAAGTTGATCTATTTGTATCACTATAAACTGTGTTAACAGATATCGATATTTATCATAATATCTGTTCTGCTTTTTTTCAGCCTGTTACCTCGAAGGAGGAGGACGTAGCTGCAGACAGCGACGAAACCGTGCGGGATGTTCATGTGTCGGAATCTACCACCGGAAGTTCCCCTCAACACTCGTCACCGAAGCTGTCCACACCTCCACACAGGAGGGCTGCGTCACTATGTCCAAGCATACAGAGATCTGATTCAGTTAAGTTTAATAAGAAACCGGCCAATGGAAACGCTATAAGATCGATCAATATGGATAATACTCAAAGAACTCCGCGAGCTTCTAAACGCGTTCCGAGTTTAAAACTTAAACGAATGGGCGCGCAGTCACGGAATTTAAACACTCCAAATACACAGGATAAAATAGATTCTGCTATGCCGTGTTTGCCGCAGTGTGCGCGTGAAAATCCATCGATTACGATCACTATAGATTCGGACGATGATTCAATATACAGTGACTATATAAGTCCTGAAATTAACTACAAGCCAGAAATGAAGGTTCAATTTATCGGAGATGAGACTAGCCTTTATGGCACGCCAAAAGAGGAATTATTGCCGAATAGTACAAATAGTGTTAATATGGAAAAACCAAGTCCAACTAGTTTTTTGAGGGAACAAATTTATGCATTTTTCCAACCTTCGGATAATAAGCTTGCTATGAAATTATTTGGCAATAAAAATGCATTGCTCAAAGAAAAGATGCGGCATAAACGCCAAGGGAACTGGGTTATCCACCCTTGTAGCAATTTCAGGTAAGTGATTTTTTTTAATTTTAGAATTAGATATAAAAATCATAACCAATCCCCACAAATCGCATTAATCCCAAAACCAAAACATAGTCAAGTTATTGTTTCATTTGCATAAACAACAAAAGACAATAGCACATAATCATGATTAAGAGAAAATTAGAAAATTAGATATGATTTTATAAAAAAAAAACATGCTATCTCTATTACTGTTTTTTTAACAATTATCGCTTCATCATGTTGTGAACGAACATGTACATTTTAAATCAATATTTCTCAAGACAAACTGCATGGCCATTTTAAGTATATTTGTCATTAGTCACGGATATATTTGGATTGTTGTCATTGAAAACTGTAAATATTCAGTATATATTAATAAAAAGTCTATATATACATGTGGATCCTTGCAATAAGGTCAAATTTGATCTCTTATAGGAACTATATGTACAACACCAGAGTAAATCATTATTTTCAAAATCAATCAGATTTACTTCATCTGTTTTATTTTTAATACGCTGTACATTAGAAAAAATATACGTTTTTGTAATAAGAATCAAATGCATTGATCCAAATCATTTCGATGCTTTCATGACGTACGATCTATGTTACTTAGATGCTTATTAGCTTCTTGCATTGATATTCCCCTGCATTAATTAAAGAAGATCAGCTTATCAAAAAATCGAATCTGAATAGCGGAGAAAAAACGCAGACGAAAAACAAAAGGTAAACATAATCAATTAATCTATAGCAGTGTAAAAGCTAATCTTAATTTGTTCACATATTTCCCAGACATTTTGTACCATTTGAATTCCCATGGGCAAAATTATATTATTAAACCAGAGCCGAGCACTTGTATGTTTACATCAGTGTTTAAACAGTAAGAAAATTAGTCGGAGTAACAAACTGGCTAAATTTTGATGTAATGTTATATATAGATTTTTAAAACAAATAATGCATTCCTTCTTTTAAAATATGTGAGATAGTTGATTATTTTACGAAATTTGGAAATTAAGTTTAAAGTGTCGCGGTTTCTTTGTCTTTTTTAATTTTTATTTTACTTATTACATCCAGCATGAATGTCCGTTTTCTGAATTACGTGTAATCTTAAATTTTCATTATTCTTAAATCGTTACATTTTTATTCCAAAGTATTGTGACAGACGACACATATAAGTAGATTTTTCTTTCTGACGAGACGAATGACTTGTTATTATATGGTATATAACCCTTTTTCGTAAAGGATTGCATTGATTTGATCATTTTTATGGTTAAATGGAATATCTTCCTGTATGATGTAGCAAATATTATAAATAGCTTTGAAATGTAATCAGAGACAGCATAGTCTAAACAATGGTCATTAATTTCTTATATAAAACTCCTGCCTGTTAAATTTTGATATATTTTAAGTAACTTGTAAATATTTATTAATTATATTTGTATATTATAAGTTATAAAGATTTTTGACAGAGTATATGACCCTTTATAAACGGTTGAGCCGCTTGGCGAGAGATATATTGCAAACAACCGTTTATATTCGGCCATATAACCTGTCAGGAATATTTATAACGAATTTATAATACTGCGAACTTCCTTTTTTAGAGAAAAAAGTGAGATTTCTTTATAAATTGACAGCAGCCGTGGATATAAAACTATATAAACATCAAGATTATCCAATGAAAAGTGACGTTACAAACGTACAGTATTATAAGCAGTTTTAACAAAGTCAATTGTCAAAAACAAGATTATTTCACCCGGCTCGATAGGCCTAAATGTCATCTTAACATGTGAAAGTTTTTGCCAGTGCATATATTCAATGATCGAGGTTTATTGTTAGAGAGAAATATGATTATTTCAATAAATATTCTTGGGTACAACAGTGAAGCATGGTATCGCACAGGTTATAAAATGAACTTCCTTAAAACAAAATGATTTCACATACAATTGATTGGCTTTTGCATTAGCGATACGCTGTGTTTGCTATGCTATTACAAGTATGAATATCATTATACCATTTTTATAGTCCAAGTGTGACAGAAACCAAAGAAACAAAACATAAGGTTATCATAAACATCGACTATCGTTAGATTTATTATTATTGCGTTTCTATCTAATCAAAAACATTGGACAGGGCAGCCTGTTCTTCACAAAAGTGTTGTTATATTTTGCTGGTCCTTCGGGATCATTGATGCCAGCACTATTAAGTGTTGAGACTCGAGTACCGCTCAAGCCGGTGCTATGGGGCGTTAGGGATGTTGCACTGACTGGTTTTCATTATCCCTCATGCACAGACTCAATCAAACCGAGTCTGCAATTTTCATGTAATTTTGTTGTGATTAATGCTTCCGGGGGATCACTTTGTTTCAATCTTGCTTTTGAAAATGTCAATGGTTCGTGACATAAAACGTTTAGCGAAAGTTTTTTGTTACCTGACTCTGAGAAGAAAAGTTAAGTTGACAACTATGACAGTTGGCATGTATATATCGTTTTTCTATATGTTAACAACTTAACGTACATGAGATGCAAATGACAAACGTTCTAACAAAGACTTCACCTTCCAAATTTGCTTAAAATTTTACCTTTTTAGAAAGAAAATGCTTTTCATTTAAGAAGAAAATGGAAACATATATTGAAAACATTTCAATTCATCTATCTTAATGAATTTTGTCCTTAGAATAAAATTTTAAAAAAAATACATTACTAACAAGTTCAAACGTTAGTTTTTTTTGCTGTTGTTAGGTATAAACGTGGTTATCAAGCATTTTCAGCTTGAATATACCTAAATATCATTTCCTGATTGAGACGACCACCTTTGTTCAAAAATCGTTTTCCTGATATTCCTTTTCTTCCTTAATGTAGTACAGATTGCATTGATTTTATTAGTCGCCAGTAGAAACCGGCGACTATATTTGTTACAGTTTAATATTATACCTATGGTAGGAGAAGGCCTTAAAACTGAGAATAAAAGCATATCAATTATTGAACAATTAAAGACCACATTTATGTTTTAGTAATCTTTAAAATTCAAACATATAATAACGTTGCTCAAAGAAATGAAATATACAAATATTGACATCTTAAAAAGCAACTGTGCATTTTTTTATAAAATGAATTAAGAACGTATCCCTATGGACAAGTCATTAAACTTAGTGATACTTTTACTTTTTTCTAAGTGTCATGCGATGCTATTTTATGACAAATAAATCGTGCATTATATTTGAAATGATACTTTCAAATTATTTGGTTGTTTATATCTTATGAGACCTATTCGATTTTATTATTGTATTTAATAATTAACAGGTTCTCCCTATTCTTTTGCAAGAATCACGTGACTACACGTTGTATGTTATTGTTATAAAATCTATTAATAGTAACAAATTGCTGATAAGCCATACAGGTAATTTGCGATGTATGGCAGCTGATAAAGTGAAAATCATAGTAATTTTGTATGAATAATTACAAAGTTATTTTTCGTTAATCAGTTTCATATTTTATATCATTAGAAAGGTCTAGATACTCATATTTTACACATTAAAATAGATTTTCTTGGTAAAGGGTTTCTGTCCTGCTGACGTTAAGTTTAGGTTAAAGATTACAAAATAAATGTATGCTAGTGGTAATCATCCTTATCCGAAGACTGACGGAAAGGGCCGAGTAGTTGCGATTGAGTGGTAAACGTTGATTTCGTTATAGTCCGTCGATTTCCGTCGCACAGGTTTCCTGTAGGGAGAATATCCCTGGATCCGGAATCGTATTAGATAGATCTACATAGAGAAAAGTATAATCTTCTTTAATCTAAATTATCTTCATGTTGATATTTTATCGCACTGAAAGGCAATTAATTAAACGTTAACTATATCGGATGTAACGACGGGAATATTGATATTATATACATGTATTTTTTCGATATCGCTTAAGAATAATTTTTTATTCAGACACCACTTTTACAGTAGAATTGCATTGTTTCATGCAATAATTAAACATATATATTTTCATAGTTTCTTTGCAAATATTCGATGATTGGTAATTTTTTGTTGGTCATTATCG
Source organism: Ruditapes philippinarum (assembly GCF_026571515.1). Taxonomy (NCBI): domain Eukaryota; kingdom Metazoa; phylum Mollusca; class Bivalvia; order Venerida; family Veneridae; genus Ruditapes; species Ruditapes philippinarum. Next base: position 433,064 of record NW_026857242.1, read on the forward strand.
GATTCTGAACAATTTGGATTTCAATGTATGGTACAACGGTATATGTATAAAGTAGAATTACAAGTATTATTACTAGCATATCACTTGCCTTATAAGCCTCGATGGCAAGGTGTAAGATTTTTAGTTTATTTCAAATGAAAGACTGTAGGTTCGATGAGGTGATTTTTTTATGTTTTCTATATTTTGCAAAACTTTACCAGTATGTATTAAGCCTGCTAATCACAATGTAAATTCGTACACATGGCAATAAAAATTTATCAAAATTATGAAATCAATATATGAAAACTACAAATAGGCTTTGTCCAAGATTCGAACTTGCGCCTACTAGGTCACAACTTGGTCATACTTACCACTAGGCCATCGAGCAGTATTAATTGATATATAATTATACTTTCAATAAAATCTTTAACATTAATCTTAATAAGTTACGTAAACTAACAAGCATCCCCGAAAATTAATGAATCTCATGTCAATATTGCCAAACAATACTTGCTTATTTAATAATGATAACAGTTTCTTGACAATATTGCTAAGCAAGTTTGCTTTAAATATGATCTTGTATTATGAATAAATATTACTCAATATATTGTTCCTCTCTTCTTTATACTTGAACCATTAAACTGATATTAACTTATATTTATGATAATACAATTAATTTTCTATCCGGCGACTTGATGCTTTAGCATCAAAATCTCTACTTGTGTATATTTTAAATACTTATTACATTGTAACTCACTGCATCTTTATTATAACGACATTACGTTATAAAGCGAGTTAGCCATACAGTTTTATATAGCCAGACCATCTGTACTTCAGTGCTTTGATTATTTCTATCATTGTTACAAGAGATCATTATTGTATGCAATTATAACAATAACTTAATCAAGATAAGGAACATAACGTTCTTCTTTCAAGATTAATGTACGCCATATTGTTTATACATGCGTTTAATTTTGTGAATAAAATACTGTTTAAACTAAGGTTCTTTACAATGAACAACTTTTTCTTGATAGGGTACGGTCCAACAAACGGTAGAACGTTCTGATGTCGTGAAAATCAAAGATTTATTAGCGACAATTTACTTTTATTTAGGGATTTATATGGCTATAATAGATTACTAGAAGTATATATGATTTGATATAATGTACATATTCGTCTTTGTATAGCTGTTAAATGATTCCATAATTTAAGGTCATAAAACATAGAACATTATCTCTTCATTTATAACCACTTTAACTAAAGTGCATAACATGCACCACAAATGATGATATGAACCTAATGTACATCATTTTCATTTCCTCCCACACAGCTTTTCACTTTCTTTCTCTTTCAGTTAGAATTATTCTCAAATAAATAACATCAACTCAGATAAATGTTTAAACACAAAAATAACATCTTGCAGATGTTGACTTCAGTATGCTTGACGCAGGATTGAAATCTTAGGTATAATGACAGTTTCCTTTAAAATAAAAGAAGTTCTATTAAAGGTATATCAGTTACACGCGGATGATTTTGTTTGATATTTAGCTTACGATTCTTTTTTGATATTCAGCTTATGTTAATTGTGAATATTGTTTCTGCGCGGGTTTTTTTTTTATTTGATTTTAAGCCAGTTACTATTGCAAACTTCTATTTTTTATTTCTGTCTAAAATATGATGAATCTTCATTGTAGCAATTTTATCAACAAAAGAGCTTCAATGCTAGCAGTTTTTTTTAAATATACATATTAAGAAATGTTTTAAATTATTGATGTAATGTAAACGGTAATTAATGCATGCAATAATCTGTTCTTGATTATTCAATGATCAATTTAGGCAATAATCAATTATATAATAAATTGTATGAAGCAAAAATGTAAATAAATGTTCTTTCTCTGCAAAGTATAACCCTGATAACCTCCGTGTATGATTCCCTGGGGGAAGTTAGATCATGAACACTTCATGTCTGTTAATTGAGTTGAAGATTGCAGAGAAGACGAACTAGACATTGGTGCTATCGAATGACAGATTTATTTGGTGTTAGATAATTAGTTTTAATCATTTATAGTAACAATTATTTTTAATATTTTGTTTTTTAAATTATAATTTATCTACTTTTATTTACTTTTGTAGATTTTTATATTGTTATAAAAGTTTTGGAAATAAAAACGTGTTTTGTATTTACTTTTTTATTTGACTTAAATAAGTAGTTCAATATATTTCATTTGATTACATTAAAAAAATATTATAATGTAAATGAATATATAGTGAATATAATAGATAAAAAAGGGTTTGTTTACTGTAATACATTTTCTAGCAATGTAGTTGACCTTTATGATATTTTTATTTTTTATTTTTTTGATTGCCATAACTTTGTTAGATAAAATAAAAATAATAAAGAAATTGATGAAAAAGTGAGGAATGTTCTGTACAAAGTAAACTCAAAGATTTTTATTTTTCCAGTTGTGGATGATATTTAATGATATCCAATACATTTGCTCAATTAAACGCCAATAAAATATCAGGCCATATTTTACTCAGTAGCTATATTAATGCGTGTGAACATACTTAAATTATAAAATCATCAGTAACACAATATCGTACTAGATAAAATGTCAATAGATAATTGATACAAAGACAGATTTTGAAACAGTTGGTTATATCTAAAAGGTCTATTTTTTAAACATATCATTTCCTTATAAAATGCTTTGATGTTTTATTTTTTTTATTTTTTTTTTTTTTTTTTTTGGTGATGCGAGTTTTTGGGGGTTATTTACACGCATTTTAAACAATTAAAACTGTTTTCAGCTAATTTTTTTTAAAGATTTTTTATAGCATAGCTTTTGAAATTACCATTTTAAAGATATTACTACGCAGATGCACGCAAGAGCATAAAACAATGTTAATAGAGCAGCAGAAATATTTCTTACATCGTGACAAATTTAAAATATATTGAAAAATTAAACAATTTCAAAAGTACTGCATAAAATGTTGTTCCCTTCCCTGAGTCTTTTTAATCATTCGCAGCTGCTCTGTTCTCTTGATAAAAGTTGCTTTGAGAAATGATTCTGTCTTTTGTCCTTGTTATAACTTTCAATGCTTTCCAAAAATAAGTTTCTTTTCAACTTTGTTTGCTTTGTCAATATTTGTACTAATTCTCTCTGTCATGCTTATGACAAAGTCGTTTGTACATTTTGTGACCTATTCATCGTAGAACGACCTTTCCTTTGTTTTGTTTTTAGAAATTCTTGTTAAAGTCACATGATATGTTTCAATAGTAGAATAACGTTTAAGAATAAAGTTTAGAATAACGCTGTAAGGAAAGTGAGATGTAAGCGTATAAGAAACAGAAAGTTAGCCATTTTGTATAATGATTTATCAGCCTTCACAGGTATCGGCATCTGTTTTGTTTTTGCACACAATAAAATGAGAGTGAACTCTTTTTCAAATAAACAGTTGGCATCCTTTGTTTATAAGATATATACACATGTATATTGAACAGTTAAATTAACATGAGCTCAAGGTATTTTTCTGATGGACACATTACGTTTTTTATAAGTGTTACAAAGAAACGATTTTTAGATATACTCACGTACACAACTCTATCATCATTATATTTCATTTTGATAATTAAGTTAGTCTCCGAGCATGATTTTCATACTATATTATTTACTTGGACCAACATATTTTACGGTAATCATGCGGTTGGAAAGGCATGATAAATACTTTCGTTTTATTTTATCTTTGCATTCTTTGACCTTTAATTGAAAGATTGTACAAAGTTGTAAAGATGTTGTATGCTGTTTGGTGTTAAATAGCAAATTGATCCTATTGTTAAATAAGCACATGAGATAAGTCATTTATTAAATATCTTTGATGGTGTAATGCCATCAATTCTTATTCGACATCAATTATTTTAATTATTATACGATAACATTTATATAAAACACCATTGCGTCATGACATGATACTAATTTTAGTAGATGATAGAACATTATCCACATTTACATGGTAGAGAAATATGTCAGGTCTTTCAACAATTTTTTCGGATATTTTTTATTTATATTTGTTACATTAAAGTTTTAAAAAGAAGCTCTTTCGCGAGATCTGTTTTAATATCTGCCATCTTTAAGAATGTAAACTTTATCAAAGGGAAAAACGAACAGAAAATCAGATGCAGATTTTTGTTTGTCTAACGGTTTGGTGTTTGAATAGGTCAATAACTTCGCACTGAATGCCATGTTTTATTCAGTATAATACGGTTATACAAAATATATCACACTATTGCTTCATGACTAGAATATTTTACATTACACTGGCAACAATAGATAATAGAAACATTATCCACATGGCCGAGAAATATGTGTCGAGTCATAAACCAAGATAAAGCAAGAGTTGTGAATGACGTTCAGTATCATTTTAAAAGTGTAATTGTATATATTATATGCATGCCATCAATCTCACCTGATTTTGATTAAAGTTATAGATTAAAGTTGAAGGTTTTGTAGGTTTTTATGACAATGTATTATAGCTTTTTTACATTTTTATATAATATTACTTATTTACATAATTATATAATAAGAGTGTCCGCACATTTTTCTTTTAGAAATTATTATATGCAGAATAGTAGACACAATTGCGAAAATAGCAAAAGGAGCATTTCTCTCGAGGTTTAACATACAGTTGTCAATATGATTTTGGCATAGACTGTGATAATGTTATTCTTAAAGAACATTACAGAATTGCCTATCAGGTGAAAATTAAGATAACAATACAGTATAATGTACTGATAAAATGACGTTCTTCTTCTATATTGTTTTCTTACAGATATCATATACCCTTTCTCCTTCATGTACTGGTTTCAATTTGTAATTTCGATCTTACTTTATCGATGTAATATCCTAATTTAAAATTAATGAAATTGAGAACTGTTTCAAATATTGTTTAGAATAATCAATGAATTTGGTTTATGACCATTTTACTGGCTATTATTGATCGCGAATTTCACACTTGAGTACATTTACTACATTTACTACAAAGTCTGTTTAAGTTAAGATGCCTTATGAATACTATCATAATATTTCCAGAAGAAAGCATCTTTATAATTACATGGATGGTTACAGATCGAGATCTTGTCGATGCATTTTCTAGTATTAACACCTGCTTACCGTTTATGTTTTAGGGACAGAACAATGCTTTGCAAGTTATCAAGTGAACTGACTTTGAAATTTGTGAACGTAGAGTATTTCCTTCTGAACAATGATAAAACTTAAACATTTTAAAATAATATGATTGTGACACAGTTTTCTAATTGTTTTATTTCTTTTTTCTCTTTGATATATAAAAAGTGAATGGTTTAGTTAAGGCGTTGTTGTCAATCATGCTGTATACAATATTGTTGATATTCTTTTTTAAATATTTGTTACATAAATATATATAAAAATGCATAGTCATAATCGACAGTTGTTATTGCATTGTATCAAACAAGCAATCGAGGGATGCGAAGAAACTGCAAGTACATGCACCATATTGCGTTTGCCTCCCACGCAATATTTCTTTCATATTCATTTAAACTACAGATACTATCAAGGTCACTTGTTTCTTGATAGATTCATATATTTACATTTTAATATATATACACACCAATAGAATTTGTGTGTTATCATGAAACGTCACACAACGGATTCTTTTCTGGTATTACAATTTATCCTTAGAATTGTCAATTGTTTTGTGTAGGTTAATGGTTTATTCAATTATTGTTTACTCGTTGATATTGTTATGTTTAGTATTATTAACATGGAAAATATCCAGTTAAAATGTCTAAATATATATTAGAATTTCAATAATGTTTAATTGATATGCCTTTAAGTTTATTGCTTTTGCTTGATTTCGGAACTTTATTCTATAGTGAGATATTGTAAAAGTGTTGATAAGATGGAAATCTATTTATTGTAAGATAAAGTAAATGAAGCATTTTTTGATAACTATGTTGGCAGTTTTCAAAGTAGATGTGCTATTAAAATGCCTAACAGACAAGTTGAAGTGTATTTAAAGTCATTCTCCAAACGCACGGTACTCATTGTATATTCATATATATACATGCATTTACTACGTATATCATCCTTATGGGAAATCTAAATCATTTTTCACTGCATTTCTATCAGTTTGAATAGATAGATTCAGACAGGATGAACTTGCTAGTCTTAAAATCCAATAACAGCATGGCGGATAATTTGTTTTATGTCATTTTAAATAAATCGATCTTGATCATCTCATTCAAAGTCAACGTTCTTACTTACGAATGCTATCATGAATATTTTGAAAATGTTACACATAGTAGAGAGATCATAAAATAGAGAGAAATAAGGGATCCCTAAAGAACGCACTAAACGACAAAATTGTAAATATGCACAGCCTGTTCATGGGCGGTAATGGAAAGTGCAAGTTACCGTCCACGCGGCATAAGTCTTCTTAAAAGCTTGCTTTTTGAAAGTGTCTTTTTCTTCATTAGTATGTTTAGACACAACAAAAAATAATTTATATATGCTAATACATACCTTTAAAATATTCTTTATACTTAAGTTTATACATTTCCTACATTATTTTTAGTGTATATCTTTGTTTCACTCTCTGCTATTAAATATGTAAAACAATGAAACATGTAGCAAAAAAAGTTTATTTCGTAGCCTGTGAGAAAGAGATTTCCATATTTTTAATGCCTTTGAATGATATTTATTCACGAAAAACAGCATAAATAGCCGTCTTTTGTATCTTGAGAGTGGAATCATAGACTGGAACAAAACTGAAAGATATGAACGTCAATATATAACATATAGATAACTGGTACATTATCCAGATGAACTGTATATAAAACACAAGTTATCATATCACAACAGGTTATCTTTGAAGCATATTGTTTGCATACGAAGGACATTGTAAGATTTTCATATATTTCCTAATTACGTTGTCTGCCTATATTAAAAAGAATAAACTGTAATAAATATGTTTTAAATGAAATTATAATACAGATATCTTACCAGTTAAATAACATTTGTTATTCCTTAGTACGATATAAAATTCTCTAGGGTTTATTTGTTCAAAAAAAAAACAGATTCAGAAAACAATTATAGTAAGAAATATTAATAATATTGATATTTAATGGCGAATGTTATAAAAACAATACATTTATCATTATTATTTATAATTTTGAGAACGCTTGGAAGACGTATACAGATTTATGTTGTTCCACAGTATTATCTTACAACTGCCACATAACTTTAAATGCGCAATTTTGACCATAGTCAAATCAAAACAAAGATCAACAAAACCTCAATAGGCCATTTATAACACATATTTTACATTGTATGATATAACAGGTGGAAAACATTTTATGTGTGTTTTTCGTGCGCATTGTTTGCAATCATAAAACAATTTATATTTGATTTTATATTCAAAGTTATAACAAACGCTATTCTCTTGGGGTTTTGTTGATATCAGCCATCTATAAGAACGTCATTTATAATAAGGAGAGAAAAGAACACCAGCAAATCAGCCGCAGCCTTTTGGTGTTTGTATTATTCAATAAGTTCGCACTGCATGCCATGTTTTATTCAGTATAATACGATTATACAAAATATATCACACTATTGCTTCATGACTAGAATATTTTACATTACACTGGCAGTAACAGATAATAGAAACATTATCCACATGGACGTCAAATATGTGTCGAATGTAACAAAACTTGTACAAGACATTGACTTACATTACAGAAGTTTAATAATCATGTATATATTAATTCCTATTTACTTGTGTATACATGAATGGACACATATATATTTATTAAAGTGTTAATATTGGCAATTAGAATCTCTGCTTATGTTTATTTAAGAAAATAAATGACTATTTGCAGAAACAAAAACACAGCAATGAAAGCTATGTGTTTTAATATAAATTTGTCAAAGTTGCTTTGGTATAGCCTGCAAAAAAGTGTTGTTTTTAAAGAACCTTACAACATTGTCTATAAGATGAAATTAAACGTTAAAATAAAGCACTGATAATATGACGTACTTCTTTTATATCGTTTTTAAACTTTTGTACCAAACGTAATTTTCCATTGAATAGAACGAATGTCTCACATTGAAGGGTTCATGATTTACGCCTTACGAACTGCGAATGTTTTTTTAAAATTCAAAATTTTACCATTACCATGTTTAAATGTTGGATTCTGCTTAGGATGGTGCCAGGTCGGTAGCTTGCAATTATTATTACCGTCCATGAATAGGCTCAATGAAACCAAGTCCGCAACATTTTAAATTTGCCACTATAGTCATTCTGTACTGATAACATTTTTCTCTTACATCTATTATATAACCTTACTCTGAGATAAATACATGTTTTTATTTGCAGTTTTCGGTCAGTAATACATTTACTACAATGGCTGTTCAAGTTAAGATATCTCATGTATACAGTTGTAATATTTCTAGAAGATAGCATCTATACAATTTCATGGATGGTTACATCTTGAGATCTAGTCAATCACTATTCTAATATAAACACCTGCTTACAGTTATTTTTCTTTTTTCTATTCTGTTTTTTTCTAGACATCATTTACTGCCTAAGAATGAAATTTGTGAACACAATCAATGATATTGCCGAGTGTAAACTTCAATAAAAATGGTACATGGTCATGTCTCTGTTTCACACTGTTTTTTATGTATAAAAATAATTATGAGACATATAAAGGATGAAAATGTCACACGTATACTTAGTTGTAGAAACGATAATAATCAGGTGATGTCACATTGATTAAAATAACGGCTTTCAAAAAAATATGTTCATCTTGTTATCTTATTCAAGCATTGTTCTACCCGAAATTGTATCGTTTAGTAATAAGGATTGGCACTGTTCAGTTAACATGTCCGAATAAATATTTTTAAAAAGTTCATGATAAATTGATATTTCTTGAAACTAATTGTTTTTGTTTGATTTCGGAACTTCATTCTAAATATTGTAAGAGTCTTTCTCAAGAACACACGACACATACTATATATTCATATTTAAACATGAACTGCCTACATATATCATTCTCCTGGGAAATCTTTATCATTTTTCACTGCATTTCTATCAATTGAATATATAGTTTAGAATAGTTGAACATCCCAGTCTTACAATCCAATAACAGCATAGCGGGCAATTTGTTTTATGTCATTTTAAATAAATCGATCTTGATCATTCCATTGGAAGTCAATGCCTTACGTGTTCTCATCTATAAAAATCTAGAAACAACAAAATAACATGAAAACTGCAGACTCGGTTTGATTGAGTCTGTACATGAGGAATGATGAGAAAGTGCAACATCTCTCACGCTTACTAACACCGGCTGGAGCGGTTCTCAAAAAATCTCTTATAAATAGCAGAAAAAGCGTTCATTGTGTAATATGTGAAGAAAGTAAATCTTCTTGCTTATTTTAGGGTTATTTATTCACAAAAACAGCATGACATGTCGCGTGCTGTTCTTTGATTGTGGAATCATACGACTAGAACAAAACTATGGAAACGAACGTCAATATATAACATTAGATAACTGATACAATACCCAGATGAACTGGTTATAAAACACAAGTAATCATATCAAAACAGGTTATCTTTGAAGCATAATATTTGGTTACGAAAGGTATCTTGAACCTTTCATATATTTCTGTGTGATATGTTCTGAATGTAATGATTATACATATAAGTATATTGCTATGAAATTAGCGATTTAAAAGGCATGTTAGAATTATGCTGATATATGCAGGACATTGAATACCGCTTAAGCCGGTGCTATAGGGCGTGAGAGATATTGCCGTTTCGGCTACGTCTTTTAAAGTCATGTTAGAATTATCACAGGGTACCGATATTTTAATTATTCATGGGAATATAGCACAAAAATGATGAAATGTTGCTTACAGAATGTTTTTTTCACCACTGAGTATTTACAAGAAACATAACTTGAGTATTGACATTTTTTTTTAACAAAGGACTTTATTATTATGATTTATTTTGTCATATATTTATACAGAGTTCTACCGGTGGTTTTAGAAGAAGTCCTGTATAGATCTAGTGACATACTTGATTTAGGTAAAACCTGCTGTCCCAATGTTACTGTTCCGAAATTATAAGAAAATTGTTTTAAAAATTTCAAAATCGGTTTAACATAGTAATAAGCATGAACGCTTCAAAATAGAATTGTTATTTTTTCCCCGACTCTTATTTCCTGAATTCAAAAATTCTTTCTAAGAAAAGGAATGTTAGGATAATGACGATAATTATGCTTTTCTCTCCATTTTTCATTTGAAAATTTGTCTCATAAACCTTCCTATTTTAGAAGAATGTAGTTCGTCTACCCTTTGCAGCATCTTTTCTCAATGTTTAGAAACTTCTTCCACGAAAAATCATTTGGCGATATGCCTTAAAGTTGTCTTGATATTAAAAGGTGTATGACATAGCTGATCTGTTTCGAATAAAAACTGAATTCTATGAAATTATTATTTAGCATTATTTCTGCCTTTTGTGCACCATTAAAACAAGTTTATTGAAAAGTTAATATGGTTATGTTCTGAACCTACGAGAAACAACGAGAGATTGTCTTGTGGGAACAAAATAAATATCTAAATATCTCATGATGGCCAAGAGATAGAAAAAGTATTGACATGTGCAGGACATTGAGAATTGAATACCGCTGAAGCCGGTGTTAGGGGCGTGAAAGATGTTGCCGTTCCGACTGTATCATATAAACATACTCAGTAAAACCGAGTGTGCGATTTTCAACTATTTGCTCTTGTTTGCATTATTCTATAAAGATTATTTGTTATATATCTTTTACGACTCCTTAGCATAATATGAGCTTAATCAAGCCCAAAATATACCTTTTGTAGAACATATTTTATTTCCTGTGATAAAAGATGTAAGAGTCGTGATAGAAATGTAATGTTTGCAATAGTTAAACATTATCAGCATCTAAACGATATTGGATATTATATTCGAGGTTAATACACACGCTATTCTCTTAGGTTTATGTTGATATCTGCCATCTATAGCAACGTAAACTACGGTAAAGGGAAACAAAATTATAAGAAAATGTATAATTCAATAATAAATTCGCACTTATTGCCATGTTTTATTCAATATAAATGATTATAAAAAGTATCATGCCGATGCTTTATTACCAGAACAGTGCATTTTACACTGGCAACAGTAGATAACAGAAACGTTATCCATATGGCCAACAAATATGCCGAGTCATAAAACAATGTGTAAGAAATTCTTGGAATGAGGTTTTTAGTTTCATATTTCTGTATGTAATAAGTTCCTGATTTCTGGTCAAGCTTTTATTGTTTAAATCAATGCCAAATATCATTTATTTTGATGTTTATTCACCGTTAAGGAACATGTTGTGGTAACTTCATCGGCTCTTCTTGTATATTCAAGTCACAAAGTATATCACTGAGGTATGTCGAAAAATAAACTCGAAGAAATATGGACAATTTTCATAGCAAAATCGACTTAAAAGATGTTCTATTTATACATATATAAACTGGATAATTCCAATGTAGTCTGAATTATTTCCGCTGCATGACTAGGAATTTGAGTGATAGTTGCAGTCTGTTTAAAGCTCATACTTAGAGTGAGTGATTTGTTTATATATGTTTCAGATATAAATATATACATGTAGATCTTTTTTTCTTATAAAGTAACAAGCTTTGCGAATTTCACCTCTTCTCATTGCGTTGGTAAATTATCTTAACTTGTTTGGCTATGGTAGTCAAAGACAGGCGAGGTCCGGACAAATATAGGGCTTTTATTTATGTGTAAATTTTATTTGATTTCTTTACACTGAAACACTATTTATATATAAACATATATATGTGGCTGTTCTGAGGGTAAGGCACATACAGACACCCAGTTATAGCTAATTGTATCTTTTACAATTGAAAGGCATTTTGTACATATCTATATGAATACATACACTAAAATTATATGTAAGAACACAAAGAAAACCGATAAAGTAGAAGAGTTCCAAAATAAGAAACTACTACATGTAAATATATTTGATGAAGAAGATGAGTTTTTTGTTGTTTTGTTTTGTAAAAGGGGAAGTACAGTCGACTCCACTTATAAAGAACTCCACTTATAACGAACCCCCTTATAACGAATTATCGTTAATAGCGAACTATATCTGAAATCCCCGGTCGATTCCTTCTTTATTTTATATTAAATCACATCGCATAATACGTACTCGCTTAAAACGAATATAGCACTTCTGTATATAATTACGAGTTAAAAGTATCTTCAAACTCCTCAGTTTCTTTTAAAGATTTCTAAAAAAATTTAATCAGGGCTGAAACCATACTAGTATGATAGACAAAGCATCAGTACAGAATTAAGCAAAGTTGAAAATATCTAAGACTTTACCACGCTTTTATCTCTCCTTTATATGGGTTTATAATTCAATAAAAACGCCACCGCATGTCATGTTTTATTCAACATACTGTGTGCCTAACGAGTGGAATCACACCAAACGGTGTTGTAATGTGTTTTCTGTGTAACGGGTATTGTGGATTAAATTTCTGTATACAAACAGAAAGAAATTCACTAAATCAGGGAGAATTTTTTGTTTTATTATTATTCATTATATGACAAAATGTCATCTTTGAGCAGTTCTGTGTTCTTACTTCAACTATGTTGTTGATGAATTGTTTAGGAAAAAAACTTTAGATGACAAGAAAAGACGAACGGTTAATATGTTTGGCTTAGTGATAAGGATATAATCTTGTGTAAATGTAGTTCAGTTATCATAATGAAAGCGTATATGCGTTTAATTTATTCAATTATCTTTTGCCAGTTACATTCTTATTCAAAACTCGTTGCATATTACATAGTAAACTATTTAGTAACATAACATGTCTATTTTATTATCAATCAAAGAATTTCCTTTACGTCATTCTTTTATTTATTTAAAAAAATAATAGATAAATCAATGAACTGTTAGCAATTTTTATGGCATGTGTGCCATTGTAACAACTTGTTGCAAAGTCATCTGAAAGTGTCATGTGTGAACCTGCAATAATTCTTAACACCTGCGAATACCCCACATCGATACGCTTATAAAAGTGTTACAAAAATAATAAATTGTTTCAAATGATTATTTAATTATTGATAATAAATTCATAATTCTTTAAAATACACAATATAATATCAGTTTGTTTTTAATACATTTTCTATATTGTAGATGAATTCAAAGCTTGATATCCAGAAAACATTAGTCTATATCTGCAGGTATTAAATTTATTAACTACATATCATTTTCATATTAAGATGTTGAATTCTTCTTGGATGTGGTTGATAGCAGGCATTTACCAATGCAAACAGGCTCCATAGACTTGAGTCTGAAACATTTTTAATTTGACCGTTTGTTGGGTTACCTTCGGGATATACACTGACTTCTGACTATTTATTTACTGATACCATTGACATCTTTTTTTTATTTTGTATCTTCTTACTTTTATTCTTTTACTTCTTGTTGCATTTTTTGTGCTTTGGTTTCTGTTTATTAGGTTGTTGTTTTTTTCTTTGTTGTTATAATTCATGCTCTATTAAGCAATTAATTTCATGTATAACGAGATGCATGTGAATGTATAAGTTGTATAAAATTTTCTTATTTTTTTATTTTTCTTCTTCTCTTCTTAAAATACACTATAACAGGACCGAGAGAGAGGATGCTATTATAAAAGCTATAGGGTCTGATTAACAGACACAGCAAAATATTCTGTTTTTAAGCGTACTGTTAAAATGTTGATATATAAAATTATATAAAAACAGAAATGTTTTTTAAGACAAAATATTATTCCCAGAAAAATTCCCTAAAAGATTACAACGAAATAATCGTGCATAAAATGAACTACACAAAAAATGAAAAAGTCGAACGTCAGAACACATTATTCTTGTATTACCATAGTTTGTAGATAACTATTAACTTCTTCAAACGCAATTTATACTTATTTTGAAGAAATCGATTAAAACACTGATTTTTTAAATTCCTGAACAAAATTTTAAGAAAAACATGTAAACTATTCCATGTAGACGTTTATTCTTCCTGTCAGGGTAACCATCTTCAAAGTTGTTTAAAGTCGTAATGGTTGTATCATATAAACAGTTTGCAACCTTTGTTTACTTCACTGTCATTAGTATGTGGTGGCTTTTAGTTGTTCTGTTTGATAGATGTATAATTGATTTATGAATCTCTCTAAGATAAAGCTATAATAAAGGTTTATCATTAATTGATTAACGTTATTCAAAAGCTAACCATTTTATGTTCACTTATGTTCACTTGTTATACTCTAAAGTTTTGTTTCCGCAATTTTTGCATATTTATTACCCTTTTGGAAAGGTTTGTATGACTGAAGTTAGTAAGATACTGCAATGGTCTGAAAGATATACAATTCCGCATGGAGTTTTGTGAAGATGTGTCATTTACGAGAATGGTTGTTTGGTTTTTACGCCGATTTTAACACATGTTTGGCTATTTCTCGGCGGTCTGTCCACCTTTCCCTCTGTTCTGGATAACTAAACAGTAATTCTTATTTTCTCTGCAGAAGAATGATAGCATAAGAGCTACAAATATCAGAGTCTTGTTTGTTGTTTGTGATTTGTATTGTTCAATAAATTGGCACTGCATAAAATTTCTTTTGCTTTATTCAGGATTTTGGCCTTGCGACTGGAATAATGCACTTCACACTAGCAACAATAGATAACAAAAACATTATCCACATGGCCAAGAAATATGTTGAGTTATTAAGTAATTGGTAATAACTATTTTCTCTGCAAATGAATGGTAGCATTAGAGCTACATATATCAGATACTTGTTTGTTTGTTCAATAATTGGCACTGCATAAAATTTCTTTTGTTTTATTCAGTATATTGGCCTTGCGACTGCGTTTCACACTAGCAACAACAGATAACAAAAACATTATCCACATGGCCAAGAAATATGTTGAGTTATAAAGTAATTGGTATAATATTTTGGTTTTGACTTTGTTTACAATCATAATCAATTCGTTTGAGTTTTTTGAAAACGTTTTATTCTTTAGATAGTAAAATCGTTTTTATTACGAAAGATAACACAAAAGAACAAATACTCAAAAGATGCAACTAATTCAGAAGCTGAAGAATGTTATGTAGGTATATTTCAGGGTGCTAAATTGGACTGTTTCAATATTTGAAATAACCATAGTTTCCTACTTATTGGGGGGGGGGTCTACGTTGCATCAACAAAAGATAGGTGATATGGAAGTTTTCAACCTTTAACTCATGTGTCCCTCCGTGCATTATTTCATGCACGATCGGGCAACTGTGTAGAATGAACCAGCTTCTTTCATATCTTCCTCAAATGAACGAACCCCAAAATCCCTGGCCGGATTTGCACCTTTAGCGATAAAGGGCAAGTGGTTTGTAGTCAACGACCTGAACTACTTGGTCACAAACGCCCCATTCGGAACTTCATTCTAAATATTGTAAGTCTTTCTCAAGAACACACGACACATACTGTATATTCATATTTAAACATGAACTGCCTACGTATATACTTCTCATGGGAAATCTTTATCATTTTTCACTGCATTTCTATCAATTGAATATATAGTTTAGAATAGTTGAACATCCCAGTCTTACAGTGCAATAACAGCATAGCGGACAATTTGTTTTATGTCATTTTAAATAAATCGATCTTGATCATTCCATTGGAAGTCAATGCCATACGTGTTCTCATCTATAAAAATCTAGAAACAACAAAATAACATGGAAATTGCAGACTCGGTTTGATTGAGTCTGTACATGAGGAATGATGAGAAAGTGCAACATCCCTCACGCTCACTAACACCGGCTGGAGCGGTTCTCAAATAATCTCTTATAAATAGCAGAAAAGGCGTTCATTGTGTAATCTGTGAAGAAAGTAAATCTTCTTGCTTATTTTAGGGTTATTTATTCACAAAAACAGCATGAAATGTCGCGTGTTGTTCTTTGATTGTGGAATCATACGACTAGAACAAAACTAGAGATACGAACGTCAATATATAACATTAGATAACTGATACAATACCCAGATGAACTGGTTATAAAACACAAGTAATCATATCAAAACAGGTTATCTTTGAAGCATAATATTTGGTTACGAAAGGTATCTTGAACCTTTCATATATTTCTGTGTGATATGTTCTGAATGTAATGATTATACATACAAGTATATTGCTATGAAATTAGCGAGACAAAATGTTATTTAAAAGGCATGTTAGAATTATGCTGACATATGCAGGACATTGAATACCGCTTAAGCCGGTGCTATAGGACGTGAGAGATATTGCCGTTTCGGCTACGTCTTTTAAAGTCATGTTAGAATTATCACAGGGTACCGATATCTTAATTATTCATGGGAAAATAGCACAAAAATGATGAAATGTTGCTTACAGAATGTTTTTTTCACCACTGAGTATTTACAAGAAACATAACTTGAGTATTGACCTTTTTTTAAACAAAGGACTTTTTTATTATTATTAATTTTGTTATATGTTTATACAGAGTTCTACCGGTAGTTTTAGAAGAAGTCCTGTATAGATCTAGAGACATACTTGATTTAGGTAAAACCTTCTGTCCCAATGTTACTGTTCCGAAATTATAAGAAAATTGTTTTAAAAATTTCAAAATCGGTTTAAGATAGTAATAAGCATGAACGCTTCAAAATAGAATTGTTATTTTTTCCCCGACTCTCATTTTCTGAATTCAAAAATTCTTTCTAAGAAAAGGAATGTTAGGATAATGACGATAATTATGCTTTTCTCTCCATTTTTCATTTGAAAATTTGTCTCATAAACCTTCCTATTTTAGAAGAATGTAGTTCGTCTACCCTTTGCAGCATCTTTTCTCAATGTTTAGAAACTTCTTCCACGAAAAATCATTTGGCGATATGCCTTAAAGTTGTCTTGATATTAAAAGGTGTATGACATGACTTATATATTTCGAACAAAAATAAAAAAATTCTATGAAATCATTATTTAGCATTATTTCTGCCTTTTGTGCACCATTAAAACAAGTATATTAAAAAGTTAATATGGTTATGTTATGAACCTACGAGAAACTACGAGAGATTGTCTTGTGGGAACAAAATAAATATCTAAATATCTCATGATGGCCAAGAGATAGAAAAAGTATTGACATGTGCAGGACATTGAGGATTGAATACCGCTGAAGCCGGTGTTAGGGGCGTGAAAGATGTTGCCGTTCCGACTGTATCATATAAACATACTCAGTAAAACCGAGTGTGCGATTTTCAACTATTTGCTCTTGTTTGCATTATTCTATAGAAATTATTTGTTATATATCTTTTACGACTCCTTAGCATAATATGAGCTTAATCAAGCCCAAAATATACCTTTTGTAGAACATATTTTATTTCCTGTGATAAAAGATGTAGGAGTCGTGATAGAAATGTAATGTTTGCAATCGTTAAACATTATCAGCATCTATTATATTCGAGTTTAATACACACGCTATTCTCTTAGGTTTATGTTGATATCTGCCATCTATAGCAACGTAAACTACGGTAAAGGGAAACAAAATTATAAGAAAATGTATAATTCAATAATAAATTCGCACTTATTGCCATGTTTTATTCAATATAAATGATTATAAAAAGCATCATGCCGATGCTTTATTACCAGAACAGTGCATTTTACACTGGCAACAGTAGATAACAGAAACATTATCCATATGGCCGAGTCATAAAACAATGTGTAAGAAATTCTTGGAATGAGGTTTTTAGTTTCATATTTCTGTATGTAATAAGTTCCTGATTTCTGGTCAAGCTTTTATTGTTTAAATCAATGCCAAATATCATTTATTTTGATGTTTATTCACCGTTAAGGAACATGTTGTGGTAACTTCATCGGCTCTACTTGTATATTCAAGTCACAAAGTATATCACTGAGGTATGTCGAAAAATAAACCCGAAGAAATATGGACAATTTTAATAGCAAAATCGACTTAAAAGAGGTTCTATTTATACATATATAAACTTGATAATTCCAATGTAGTATGAATTATTTCCGCTGCATGACTAGGAATTTGAGTGATAGTTGCAGAGACGTTTAACAAAATATTCGTACAGTCTGTTTAAAGCTCATACTTAGAGTGAGTGATTTGTTTATATATGTTTCAGATATAAATATATACATGTAGATCTTTTTTTCTTATAAAGTAATTTTTTATTGCTATACAATATAACAAGAACAAGCTTTGCGAATTTCACCTCTTCTCATTGCGTTGGTAAATTATTTTAACTTGTTTGGCTATGGTAGTCAAAGACAGGCGAGGTCCGGACAAATATAGGGCTTTTATTTATGTGTAAATTTTATTTGATTTCTTCACACTGAAACACTATGTATATATAAACATATATATGTGGCTGTTCTGAGGGTACGGCACATACAGACACCCAGTTATAGCTAATTTTATCTCTTACAATTGAAAGGCATTTTGTACATATCTATATGAATACATACACTAAAATTATATGTAAGAACACAAAGAAAACCGATAAAGTAGAAGAGTTCCAAAATAAGAAACTACTACATGTAAATATATTTGATGAAGAAGGTGAGTTTTTTGTTGTTTTGTTTTGTAAAAGGGGAAGTACAGTCGACTCCACTTATAAAGAACTCCACTTATAACGAATCCCCTTATAACGAATTATCGTTAATAGCGAACTATATCTGAAATCCCCGGTCGATTCCTTCTTTATTTTATATTAAATCACATCGCATAATACGTACTCGCTTAAAACGAATATAGCACTTCTGTATATATAATTACGAGTTAAAAGTATCTTCAAACTCCTCAGTTTCTTTTAAAGATTTCTAAAAAAATTTAATCAGGACTGAAACCATACTAGTATGATAGAGACAAAGCATCAGTACAGAATTAAGCAAGTTGAAAATATCTAAGACTTTACCACGCTTTTATCTCTCCTTTATATGGGTTTATAATTCAATAAAAACGCCACCGCATGTCATGTTTTATTCAACATACTGTGTGCCTAACGAGTGGAATCACACCAAACGGTGTTGTTATATAGTGTGTTTTCTGTGTAACGGGTATTGTGATTAAATTTTCTGTATACAAACAGAAAGAAAATTCACTAAATCAGGGAGAATTTTTTGTTTTATTATTATTCATTATATGACAAAATGTCATCTTTGAGCAGTTCTGTGTTCTTACTTCAACTATGTTGTTGATGAATTGTTTAGGAAAAAAACTTTAGATGACAAGAAAAGACGAACGGTTAATATGATTTGGCTTAGTGATAAGATATACTCTTGTGTAAATGTAGTTTCATTATCATAATGAAAGCGTATATGCGTTTAATTATTCAATTTATCTTTTGCCAGTTACATTCTTATTCAAAACTCGCTTTGCATATTTACATAGTAAACTATTTAGTAACATAACATGTCTATTTTATTTATCAATCAAAGAATTTCCTTTACGTCATTTCTTTTATTTATTTAAAAAAATAATAGATAAATCAATGAACTGTGTAGCAATTTTTATGGCATGTGTGCCATTGTAACAACTTGTTGTTTAAAGTCATCTGAAAGTGTCATGTGTTGAACCTGCAATATAAATTTCTAACACCTGCGAATACCCCACATCGATACGCTTATAAAAGTGTTACAAAAAATAATAAATTGTTTCAAATGATTATTTAATTATTGATAATAAATTCATAAAATTCTTTTAAAATACACAAAATATAATATCATTTTGTTTTTAAACATTTCTATATTGTAGATGAATTCAAAGCTTGATATCCAGGAAAACATTAGTCTATATTCTGCGGTATTAAATTTATTAACTACATATTTTTTTTCATATTAAGATGTTGAATTTTCTTGGATGTTTGGTTGATAAGCAGGCATTTACCGACAATGCAAAAAAGGCTCCATAGACTTGAAAGTCTGAAACAAATTTTTTAAAATTTTGAACCTTTGTTGGGTTACCTTCGGGATATACACTGACTTTCCTTCTGGCTATTATTTTACTGATACCATTGCAACATCTTTTTTTTTTTTTTTTTTTAAATTTTGTATCTTCCTTTTTACTTTTTATTCTTTTACTTCTTGTTGCATTTTTTTGGCTTTGGGGGTTGGGGGGTGATTATTAGGTTTATTAGGTGTTTTTTTTTCTTGTTGTTTTATAATTCATACTCTATTAAGCAATTAATAGGAGATCATGTGAATGTATAATTAAATTTTCTTATTTTTTATTTTTCTTCTTCTCTTCTTAAAATACACTATAACAGGACCGAGAGAGAGAAATATTCTATAGGGTTTTAACAGACACAGCAAATACTGTTTTTTTAAAACTGTTAAAATGTTGATATATAAAATTATATAAAAACAGAAATGTTTTTTAAGACAAAATATTATTCCCAGAAAAATTCCCTAAAAGATTACAACGAAATAATCGTGCATAAAATGAACTACACAAAAAATGAAAAATCGAACGTCAGAACACATTATTCTTGTATTACCATAGTTTGTAGATAAACTATTAACTTCTTCAAACGCAATTTATACTTATTTTGAAGAAATCGATTAAAACACTGATTTTTTAAATTCCTGAACAAAATTTTAAGAAAAATCATGTAAACTATTCCATGTAGACGTTTATTCTTCCTGTCAGGGTAACCATCTTCAAAGTTGTTTAAAGGTCGTAATGGTTGTATCATATAAACAGTTTGCAACCTTTGTTTACTTCACTGTCATTAGTATGTGGTGGCTTTTAGTTGTTCTGTTTGATAGATGTATAATTGATTTATGAATCTCTCTAAGATAAAGCTAAATAATAAAGGTTTATCATTAATTGATTAACGTTATTCAAAAGCTAACCATTTTATGTTCACTTATGTTCACTTGTTATACTCTAAAGTTTTGTTTCCGCAATTTTTTGCATATTTATTACCCTTTTGGAAAGGTTTGTATGACTGAAGTTAGTAAGATACTGCAATGGTCTGAAAGATATACAATTCCGCATGGAGTTTTGTGAAGATGTGTCATTTACGAGAATGGTTGTTTGGTTTTTACGCCGATTTTAACACATGTTTGGCTATTTCTCGGCGGTCTGTCCACCTTTCCCTCTGTTCTGGATAACTAAACAGTAATTCTTATTTTCTCTGCAAAAGAATGATAGCATAAGAGCTACAAATAACAGAGTCTTGTTTGTTGTTTGTGATTTGTATTGTTCAATAAATTGGCACTGCATAAAATTTCTTTTGCTTTATTCAGAATTTTGGCCTTGCGACTGGAATAATGCACTTCACACTAGCAACAATAGATAACAAAAACATTATCCACATGGCCAAGAAATATCTTGAGTTATTAAGTAATTGGTAATAACTATTTTCTCTGTAAATGAATGGTAGCATAAGAGCTACATATATCATATACTTGTTTGTTTGTTCAATAATTGGCACTGCATAAAATTTCTTTTGTTTTATTCAGTATATTGGCCTTGCGACTGCGTTTCACACTAGCAACAACAGATAACAAAAACATTATCCACATGGCCAAGAAATATGTTGAGTTATAAAGTAATTGGTATAATATTTTGGTTTTGACTTTGTTTACAATCATAATCAATTCGTTTTTTGAAAACGTTTTATTCTTTAGATAGTAAAATCGTTTTTATTACGAAAAATAACACAAAAGAACAAATACTCAAAAAATGCAACTAATTCAGAAGATGAAGAATGTTATGTAGGTATATTTCAGGGTGCTAAATTGGACTGTTTCAATATTTGAAATAACCATAGTTTCATACTTATTATTCTAGAAAAGCGGACAGTTGCCTTAGTTTTTTTGTTGTTTTTTTTTTTTTTTGGGGGGGGGGGGGTCTACGTTGCATCAACAAAAGATAGTTGATATGGAAACTTTCAACCTTTAACTCATGTGTCCCTCCGTGCATTATTTCAGGCACGATCGGGCAACTGTGTAGAATGAACCAGCTTCTTTCATATCTTCCTCAAATAAACGAACCCCAAAATCCCTGACCGGATTTGCACTTAGCGATAAAGGCAAGTGGTTTGTAGTCAACGACCTTAACTACTTGGTCACAAACGCCCCAAATTGCTTTACAACCATGAGTTTTTGTATAACTTATTGCGTAATCATTCTTAGATTTTCACGTAGTAGCTTGCAACGATATTCAGACCATAATTTAGCCTTTACAGACATTTATGTAAATGAATACAATTAGCTGGGTTATATAATTGGTTTTACACATTTTTATGTTACTGTTTCTTTCTATCAAAACTTCAAATGGAAGCAATTTCATGTCGAACGTAATCCAGTTTTGTATTCTATTGTTTACTCAGTTATAAAACTTCTCTTTTTTTTCAATTTCTAACTTCAATAAGTTTTCACATTGACGTCAATACTTCCTAGATATTTAATGAAATTAAAAATATATATTGGTAAAATATAAATTGCTTACTTAAACAGCTTTAGAAATAACATAACATCGATCATTGCTGTAATAATATTTGAAATATAAAACATAATGTTTACAATACAATTTCATGAAATTGGCATGCTGATTTATTTTCTATCTAGTTGTAAACTTGAATTATATATATTCAAAATTATCTACCTCTACCCAGTCTTATCTAATTTACTTTCCTTAACATTACATTTATTTACTTTCTTCAGCTAATATCTGCCAAATATACGAGATAAAACAGTTGTCTTTTAAAATATATTTTCAATTATTGTATGATATTATTTTTTTAATTGTGAGATTGCTCTTAAAGTATGTGTTTCTATGAGATTATTTTTATTTCATCCATTACAGCTGGGCACTTTAAACATAATTTTGTTCCTGTTAATACAGTAATAAGTTACAGTACAGTATAATAGGACAAAAACCTATTAATTGAGTAAAAATTTCTTAGATTTCAGTCTCAAATTTACTGTAAGATTACATAGTATGTTATTTAATATTGTAACATAAACAAATGTCAACTATGTAAAAAGTAAAATGTTGTTAGTATATGGCTGGCATTATCTAATGTATGAACGCCTACTAAGGCAAATTAATCAAATGTTATTATTTGTCTGAATGCCTACTCATGAAACCGAGTAAATTATTGTTAACTTATACACAGACACATTATATATTTCACATTTAGAACATGACAATTTTATCATGTTTTACGCAATTTAACCAGAATTTATTGAATGATATAAACTTGTCAGGGTATAGTTACTGATTTTTTATCGTGAATTAAAAGGATTCAATTGTAATGTTATTCTAGCCATACGTACGCAAACTATTAGAACATTGAATTATATCTCAAATGAATTAAATGTATTAAAATGCCACAATTACATTTTAGGAGTTGTGAACTACGTGTATCATAATAGGTATAGTATTTAAATTGCCTATAAAGTAGGCGTTGTGTCTATTAATTAAGTATTTATGTAATAACTTTCAATGCTAGATGGTAAATCAGAAGTAATATAGACCATGAACGCATTAAATAAACCTAAATAAATTTAAAGGTTTAGAACACAATTAACAATACATAATAAAGGGAAATGTCTGAAACACAATTATTAAAACATGATAACAATTTGAAACAAAAATAACGATACATAATAAATGTAAATGTTAAACGAAAACAATAGAGAAAACAAGAATCCCTAAATAAAGCCCAACACGACAAAATTGAAAATGTTGCAGACTCGGTTTGATCGAGCCTGGTCATGGACGGTACTGGAAAGTGCAAGTTGCCATCCACGCCCCCTAGCATCGTCTTTAGCAGAATTCAACATTTAAACTCGAAAATGGTGAGCTTATGAATTTAGAAACATCCGCAGATGTGTTCGTGCGGCGGTTATTATGGAACCTTAATGTGGCACAGTAGTGCCATTCAATGAAAATCGGCGAATGTTCCCCAAGTAAAAGAATGCGTGCGCTCTTAACGAGAAAACAATGTGTGGAACTAAATAAAATGGAATTTTGAAAGGGGATCTGAGATTATGAAACAAACCATGATAAAGGAAACAGCATGAACACAGTTAATAAATCATTATAAAGGCAAAGGTTTGTAATACAGTTAACAAAATATAAAAAACGCAAAGGTTTGACACGTTAAATGAATGATAAGTTTGTTATCACTTACAGCCCTGATGGATGAGATAATGCCAAGTATATAAAGTTAAATGTTTCTTCTTAATTAGAGTTTAATCGGATGGAGACAAAGGGTAACGATATTCCAATCCTGAGCCTGTCACGTCTTCATAGCTTCATTAACATGGTATAGTTACGCATGTTCATTCATTTTCTTGATCAGGTCCAAACAGCTTTAGTAAATATTGTCTATTGTAATACATTTAGGCGATCAATATTGCTGTCACTAATTATTTACATGTAGTATTTTACACTGTGTAGAGACGTTCTATTAATGAAGTATCAACCATTAAAATACATACGACACATGATATTGAAGAATTAGGTTTAAGATTAAACATTTTTCGATACCAGCTTTATTTGTATATTATTTTCATAAACTAATAGTTAATATGTTTGCAATTGTTTGCGTTAACACTTCTAAATGGCTGAGTAATTGATTTCCTTATATATACATGTATATATAGGTTATATAGTTTAAACAGTGGATCTAAAAAGCCTATATATGAACGTTGAATTGAAGAAGTCAATGAAATTTGAAATAATTGACCTTGAATAATAGTTCTTTTTCATTTTCATATATGATAGGTGTTGTTTAGGAAATAGATAATTAATTTTAGTTGCGTTGTTGTAGAATGATTTACGGTTCAAGTTCATAGGAATGTTATGAACGAAGGCCAGACGTCAGGAGGGTAGAATCACATTTCGATTTTCATTTAAAAATCTTTGAATTTTATATAATTTTTAAAAAAGTTGAAATTGATCTTATTTTCTCCTGCACATCGAATTAAAGCGCACACAAATTGATTTTGAAATACTCTTTAAATCTATAAAAAAAATATATAGAATTTGTTTGTTTTGCATGTAGATCAAATTATATTTCACTCATAAACACCGACTGATAAGACGCCGCTTTTCATGGAATGGCACGGAAGTGTCACATTGAAGGTTCCATGATAACCGCCGTATGAACGCATCTGCGGATGTTTCTAAATTCAAAATTTTACTATTTCGTGTTTAAATGTTGAATTCTGCTTAAGCCGGTGCTAGGGGGCGTGGACGGTAACTTGCACTTTCCAGTACCGTCCATGAACAGGCTCAATCAAACCGAGCCTGCAACATTTTCAATTTTGTCGTGTTGGGCTTTCTTTAGGGATTCTGTATTTATCTATTTTTTGAACACGTTTAAAAGAATGATAGAGTTTTTTTATACACTTAACAGGCCATGATGGATGAAAGATAATACCAAAGGTATAAATAAAAGTGTAAATGTTTCTTCTTAAATGTTAGAAGTGTATAATCGAGATGGAGACATAAAATGTAAACGATATTTCCAATCCGAGCCTTGTCACAACGTCTTCATAGCTTAGAACACATGGTCTCTAGTTAACGATATTTCATTCATTTTCTTGATCAGTCCAATGACCAGTCTTTAAGTTAAGATATTTGTCTCATTGTGAATATCAATTATAGGCGATAATATTTGCTGTCAACTAATATATATGTACATGTAGTATTTTACACTGTGGTAGAGACGTTTCTATTTAATCAAGATATCAACACCATTAAAATACATATCGACACATTGATATTGAAGATATAGTGTTTGAGAGATTAAACATTTTATTGATACCAGCTGTTATTTGTATATTTATTCTTCATAAACTAATTAGATAAGTATGTTTCAAATTGTTTGCCTGTTAACACTTCTAAAATTCGGAGTTAATGTTCGATTATCTTATATATACATGTATATATAGGTTATATAGTTTAAACAGCGGATCTAAAAAAGCCTATATATGAAACGTTGAATTTGAAGAAGTCAATGAAATTTGAAATAAATGACCTTGAATAATAGTTCTTTTTCATTTTCATATATGATAGGTGTTGTTTAGGAAATAGATAATTAATTTTAGTTGCGTTGTTGTAGAATGATTTACGGTTCAAGTTCATAGGAATGTTATGAACGAAGGCCAGACGTCAGGAGGGTAGAATCACATTTCGATTTTCATTTAAAAATCTTTGAATTTTATATAAATTTTTAAAAAGTTGAAATTGATCTATTTTCTCCTGCACATCGAATTAAAGCGCACACAAATTGATTTTGAAATACTCTTTAAATCTATAAAAAAATATATAGAATTTGTTTGTTTTGCATGTAGATCAAATTATATTTCACTCATAAACACCGACTGATAAAGCTGGCCTTGCAACTCGTTGAAGAATTGTATCTTGTTTTCACTCTGTGAATCGATCTACATGCAAGGAAAAACAATCCTACTTATCATGAAAGTGTATTATTTTACGAGAAAAGAAGCAAAATTCACTTTTTGTTTGTAATACAATGTATTTCCAAATGTTTGTTACGGAAAATTCATTCAAGAATTTATAAGACAATCTGCTTTAGACTTTTGGCTAAAATCTTTAAAATCAATACATGACATAAGTGAAGGAACTTCTTTTGGTATCTGTGTGGAAAATAGATTGCACCTTGTTAACAAATGTAAACAAATGAATTGCTTAACAAAATATTTATCTAAAGACATCTTATATTTCTAATTAGATTGAAAGAGTAAAATTATTTGAGGCTGCAAATATGTTAATCCCCTGTCACAATGAAATCATTATAACATCATCTCTATATAATGTACGTGTCATTTTGATAATGGCGGTACTGCTGGGCGTGGCCCGTAGCATGTTGTTTAACAAAACAATTAATAGTTATTATCAAATCTTAATTAGTTTCATTTTTGCCATGCATGCCTTCGAATACTTGTATTGTTCGATAGTTTTATTGCATAAAATTTTATTTCACTAATTTTGTGCGGATTTCTACATAAATGTAGGTATAAAATTTTAAAGGGTACACATACTGTTTTTTCTTTTCCACTCCAAAATGAAATTAGGAGAATTTAAAACGTGTCTAAATATCAATGTTTATATAATATAATAACAAAGGAAAACATATATTATATATAAAAAAATCTGTAAATAAAGTTGGAAGAATTGCCTTTGTGAATAATTTATAAAAGTAAAAAATCTATCATTGAACACATCATGTCACGCATTATTCATTGATCGACATAAAACCTATAATAGTAATAGACACGTAATGTATAAGGTAGCACTCAGCAATTTACAGAGATGTGTCGTTTTCGGCATTTTGTTCTTCCGTTTCTAGTCTCCTTAAGCTGTGAAAGGAAAATATTTCAAATATCATTTATGGAAATTAATTTTATCGTTTCAATGAAATCTTTATACATTTACTTAAAAAGTGACTGTAGTTTGTGTTCTATCAAGAGCCATTGAGATCGCCTTTTACACGACACAATCCATCTTTTTGTTTGTTGGATTGTTTCCTTCATTTTGGTATGAACAAGTCAATTCTTTATGTATTTTCTGATATTGTGTCTTTCGATGATTTATTCAGATCAAAAGACGTTTATATTCAGTTGAAATTAATGTGTTCGCATATAAAATAAATACATACGTGATTGTGTTAGCTTTTGACACCTAACATTACGGTGTGCAAACTATAAACAGTTACTGCAAAATCTAAATTCTTGTCGCAAGGCAAGCATTAAACTTTGTAAAAATATATCTGATAATTCCATGTTACTGAGATATTGTTACATAATCCACCTGTTTTTACATTGAAAGGAGTCATGCTTTATCTAACATATTTGATTGATACAGTTTTGTATTTTAGAATATGGGTCATCAATGTACATGTACTATGGACACATTTCTAGCTTATACCGGAATGATGTCTTTGATATGAAGTTTTGTTGAAGACTTTAAACATTTGTTATGTTTATGAGAGAGGAAATTATCAGAACTGAACATGAGCAAAAAATGCGATTTCAGTCTTCTGAATACAAGCCTAATATGTTAAGCCAAATCAAAATGTGTGATTTACAATCATCATAAACTTTATACATGACAGATACTCATCAATGTGATATAACCCTTTATCAGCAAAGTGCACATGTATTAGTATTGCTAGACATTTTCCTTTTATTTCAATGCATTAGCCTATCCAATTTATACCTTTTGGAATTTTACAAAACATTTTCGTCCAATGCTTTCTACTATAAATCACTTCAAGTTTGACATTTTGCAGGATGCCAACTAGACGACAATAATAGAATTTGTTTACAAGCCATTCGTCTATTAATTGAAGCATGCGATTTAAGTTTCTTTTTGAGGCATTTTGTAAATAAGAATGAAAATATGTTTTAAATTTAGAGTAACTTAAAGTGCACATTGATTGTTACAGTATTAAAATATTTTAGGTACATAGGAAATAAAATATATTGTGTTATTATTAACATGGTCATGATGACTTCTGTAATAATTATGGACCTCTAATTATTCAAAATTGATCATTTACACTGGTCTAGTTTTGGTGATTTCTTTAACAAAATTTTAAATTATAAAAGTCATCATTATATAACTTAGATATTGAGTGGCCAGACTCTGACGCTAGTTGAATATTTTCAAAGAAGAGGGATAGTTTGATCATGTAATAATTTCATATTTTTCATAAAGCTTAATTTTCTACCATTCATATTGGAAAAAATGTGCCTTTTTCATATTTTGCGCAGAGTTAAAAATATTTTCATTTAAAATAGCAATAATGTAACTGCAAATTTTGAAAAAGCGGTCAGATTAGAAGTCTGCTTAATGTACAATTAATTTCCTGTCAATCCAATATTTCTATGACAGTCTTCGGAAAAGTAGAACAGGAAATCACTAAAGTGAAGTGTGATATTGCATGCTATAATGACACAAATTACACGGTTTTTATTCAATCTCCCATTTATCCGCCCTCGATAAAATATTGAAGCTACTACACTGCAATGTTATTATCACGAAAATATTAAGATAAGGGTCAGTAAAAAATTGAATCTGCTAATACAGATAAAATAAGAACCCATTATCTTTGGCATTATTACATAAAGCTTAGTGCCGATGTCTTTTATAGTTTAAATGCCATAGTTCAATAAAATAGCATTAACTGTTTCACCTCTTTATAATATATTGCTGTAATAAATAAGACCTTTGAAAATCAAGTGATTGGTACATTGATATGCTTGTCAAATTCCTGTCATACCAGAGCTACGCTCTTACGTTCTTACGGCGTCCAAGCAAAATAAAGGGAAAAGACATTTGAAAATCAAATTATTGATAAATTCCTGTCATACCAGAGCGGCGTTCTTACGGCGTCTAATAAAATAAAGAGAACGCTGAGCTTTAAGCAATTGGATCACTAGCAGTATCGCACTATCATCCTTAGTAGACGTTGTCGGACGACCAACTGTGTTTGTTTTTAGCAACAGACACCGCCGCTCGACGTTCGGATAAGAGTGCATTTGATAAAATGTGTTTAACCTAATTAAAGAAAGTTAACATTTGCATTGAAAACCTTCCTTGTGAAATTCATTGATACAACATATCATTTTTACAGAAATAAACTATTTTACTTACATAATTACGACATTATTTCTTCTTACGTACTTAAATTATAATATTAGTTTTGTTAAAAGTTTACTTGGCTTTTTGTATGTTATTTATATATTTTCTAGAACAATGTGCTATTCATTTAAATTACAACATTACTATAACAATTATATTTATGAGACTATGCAATATTTTATCCCCAACTGAATACAAACCCTACTCTTATTTAAGATGATACAGTATGAACTAAAATGAAACTATAAGGTTATCCGTTGTTTTCATTAAGTAACGTCTTTTTTATTATTATGTCGATTGATATAACACCATTCGAATGAGAATGAATAAATTCTGCTGCTTTAACTACATTGTTTAACAACTAATTCACGTTTTAAAATACATACTTAATATTTATTCCAAACTTTTGATTTCTTTAAAAAAAAATACAAAGCCAATAAGTATGTAATGTATATAAGCATTTATACCTGGAAATTGTTTGAATTAGAAGTAGTTTACGCTAGTGGTTTTCAATAGACGTCATGGTAAAGTTAATAAGCTAATTAAGAAGAAATATTGTTAAACGTATCTACTTTCATAATTGGTTTTCATGTTACATACTTCAGCTGTTTCTAAAACATTAAATTATCTAAGCGAATAAAAACAACGAGGTTATTAAGTCAAGGTGAAATACCTTTGTTAGATAAAAGCAAAATTTCTAGCAGAGAAATTTACAGGGAGATCGTATCGATCTAAAATATATATTTCTTCGTGTATATGCTGTGTTAAATAGAACATATATAAACTTTATTATTTTACCAGATGTTGAGTTATACTTTGCATTATCAAATTTAATAAAGACTTATTATATCATAATTGAATAGAAAGAAATGGAATCCATGGCAAAATAAAAAAATGCTGAAGGCCCGATTTGAGTTAGCCTATTCATTGTACATAAAATAAAACTGTTTTCATTAAGTTATCAAAACATATGCAAGAATATTTTATCATTTAGAAATACAATCATAAACTATTACCACCGTTTATTTGTTTTGGTCTTTTTGCAAAGCATGTCCTCTTTGAACATCATGTCATGTATGTTTAATCATTATTATATTTAAGCCGCGTCATGACAAAACCAACATAGTGCATTTGCGACCAGCATAGATCTAGACCAGCCTGCGCGGATGCGCATGCTGGTCTGGATCTATGCTGGTCGCAAACACGGCTCATTTGTTTGTTAACAAGACGGTGAACATTACCATAAGTCTGTAAATAAACTATTGTTCTGTTATGTTCTTTCTAATTACAATTAAAGTATGCCCCTCACATAAACTGAGGCCACTCTTGGTATCAGTGATATTTTGGGATGAAATTATCTAAGCTCAATTCCACTTGGTTAATTGCCATACTTTGATGCAATGGTGGTTTGACATTTCACAGAATATCGTCCAGACGGTAAAAATACACTAGTGACCTATCTATTCCCGTTATCATAAATCATTTATCTAGGACTTCTGTATTTTTATTGCTATAAAACGTTAAACAAACTATATTCCAAACTGTCATTGTCACATATTGCATTAAACAAAAGCATATCCTTATGCAAAACACGACACAATAAGTGTGTTGTAAAAAATTATTTTAGTTTTAATAATGTGATTGTACGGTTTCCAATATTTTGATTATCAAATTGCAAGTTAAAGAAACATAAATGTATTCCAATAAAGAAAAAGTTGTTATAACAATACAAGACATAATAGTAGTATTTTTATATCTGTCTTTATTAAATGTTCAACTTTTTCTAAAATATTCGTTTATTAAAGCTTTCTTTTTTATATGACATCCTAAAATTGAATGGGAGCTTTTACTCTGCTACATACAATGTCGATAATATGGAAAAGTTCTTTTATTTACCTTGAGAGGCAGTTGGGAATTGTTCTTGTTGTTGTAGTTTGCTTGTTTTGTTTTATATGTATCTATTGTTGCAGTAGTATTTGTTGTTACGGTTATGTCAAAATGTCACAATCAGTATATTCATATTCAAACTTATACATAAAAAATAAAAGTAATTTTGAAAATAAAGAAGCGTTTCGTTTATGCCAAATGTATTTCTATTTCTATAGCATATCATTGATTTTCTCTTCAAAATGTGTCATAGATAAATATGACTGTTACATTTTAACATATTTCTCGTCTGCATAAGTGTGAAGACATTTGTCATTTTGTACATTTACAAGCTATGATGTTTATTTTAGGGATGGTAGAGAAAAACTAAAAACTAAAATTGATAAAAACTAAAAGTAACATAACAAAAATATTGTATACTAACAGAATGACGAAGAACGTGTTTAATTCATTTACAGTATATGAAAGAGGCTATTGAATATGACACATTTGCAAGTTTGACCTAAATGAGAAGCCTATTCCCACAGTGTCCCATTTCCTGTCATTTAAAAAAAAATTACAAATTTATGTAGATAAGTTTGCAACATAGGGGATATTTGCAATTTAACTTGAAACGTGATGTAAGAATAGCACAAGCTTGTCATTGATTACTCTGATATTAATATTCACCATAACTGCTTTTTACTGGTAAATAACTTGATTATGTCGGTAATATGAGTTCCTAATTTCAATTATGATATGTCTATCGGGTAATTTGTGATATGAGTTAATTCATTCATCATTTAGGAAATAGGTTTTGTAGGAATTGTCAAATATAAAGGGAAGAAATACTAGTACATCCTATAGACCTTTAGTTAGTGTTTCGTTAAATTGATAGGTTTACTTTTTAAAATATGTTTAAACAATTTTATTTCAAAATCATGAAAACTGTACAAACAATGACGTTTACCGTACATGTTCTAAGTGTACCTGAAAATAGAAATGTAAATCACCAAATGAAACAATAATTGATTGTCTTGTTTCCTATTAACTTTATCTTTATCAGATTTTGTTGCCGAAATATTTACCCCCAATTGAATAACTTTGGAAATATTGTTCTCGAAAAATGATTGGTATTTTCCGGGAACAGCATGCCTAGATTAGTTTCTAGCAACATCTAACCATTGATCTCTGCAATCAAGCTCACGTCAACTGTATAACAAGTGCAGTTGATTATCTATTTGCATAAGGTCATTCACTTCACCTCCTGTCAGCCAGCCATGATTCATTCGTCAAAGGAAATTGGAAAGCAATTTTGTATATCTGAAATTACGTTATCCCTGACATGCACTGCCATTTATCTATTGTGAGCTTATGATAGATAAGTGAATGTAAATAGCACGATGTGTATACTTTGCATGATAAATTGGTGGGTATTCAGCTGCTCTTTCATTGGATGATTATGCAAGAGGCAAAGTATCATTGAGATAGTTATATATGAGTTAAAGTATATATCAAACATAATAAGTTTAAAGGGACTCTGTTTTTTTTGTTCTATACATAAATCAATACACCCATCCCATCTAATTCTACCCAGAGCTATCCCATCTATCCTACCATTCATCAATATATCGATCTATCCATTCATCCATCCATCCATCCATCCATTTTTTTCTTAATTCTTAAGAAACAGTTATTGAAAGTATTTGTAGAATACGTTTTTATATTGACAGTATTGACAACGCCTTAATTTCCACGACGTCACCATTACATTATGAACAATACACCTGTTATGAGGTAATATTTCTGTACAATCAATGTTCCAGACTTACTGCAAAGTACTATATGCCGCTTGAATATAACTATTCATTTTGAATTTCTTGAGATAACAGACTACACCCAGACGTTTTAATCAGTAATAGACTACATCCAAACGCTTCAATCAGCTGTTTAAGTGGTACGCCGTATGTTCAAATATTCAATATACCCCAGTATTAAAGAGATAATGGTGTAATTGAATTCAACAATCTTTTCCACGCCACATTTGATCAATAGACAGAGTTTAATTTATTTCATTGTGAATTGTCAGCATTTATGGCATTAAAAACAAGAAGAAAGGTAATACGTTTGCTTGATACAGCATTTATTTTACAAATGAGTAAGTCTTAAGTCTTGTTCACAAAAACTGCATATCAAAAATTACGCAAAACTTTGATTTTAACACTTGTTTTTGTTTGTGGTACTCTACATATACAAATGTATTTATTTGCGAAATGAGGAAACATAATTATCTCAGATTTAATCACATTAATAAGTACATAAATCTAAAGGTACAAGTATAAAATGTAAGTATAAATAAACTTTGACGTACCTTTGACAATATTTCACATTTTATATGACATATTTAAGTAAGCCTACAAAAAATAGGTGATATAGATTCTATATCTTCTTGGTAATTACAATTTATGTGATGTACTCGTAGCTTTTTTGTTATATAAAATACTACAGTTAATCAGTGATTATTTCAATATTTTCAGAGCATAAACTATATTAAATTGTTACAAAATTGTATGCTTAACTATTTTTAAGAAATAGGGCTCATTTCGAATAACGCTTTATATCTTCGTTTGAAATTTATTTATGTAAATCTGGCATCTTGCGATCAAAGCAATTAGATAAATGCGCCGACGTTTGTTTACTTTCCTTGAATAACCAGGGAAGCAGTAAGTTTGTAAGAGGTCGTTATTTGTGCAGCTGCATAAAATTGTTAAATCGTAGATTTCAAAGATCAATATAAAGTATCTAAAGGTGTTCGCCCTATATCTTATTGTAATAGTTCAGAAAATATAACTAGTTTTAATGTATACAAAATGTTTGTAATTTGGAGTTGAACTAAAACAAGATGATAATATTGAAGTATTCAGATCTAATAAATTGGATTTGTTTATAAAAGTTTTTTTTGTTCTCATTTTATGTTTTAATAATTGAAATAACTCTTTATAAAGGAATATATTTTGATAAGTTCACTATTTTACTAACTTCGACATAAATTCTAGAACGTCCTTCAATAAATGAGGGTTAAGAAAATTGTGTTGCTTACCCTATGTATAACTAATGCTATGACTTGATGACAAAACTGATGTACAGTAAGGACATAAATTGAAATAACAATATAAAAAAAAAACATTTTAAAATCGTTTAAGGGTAAATTATATCTGTTTCAACTTTGCATACCACACTTCAGAAAACAATTTTTAATTCTTTTATCATTTTATTGGAAAATCTTGGTATTTATGAGATTTGGCAGGCTTGATCATTTTGTTTCCATTAAACTCTACTTTAATGAAACTTGTAAATGTTGTTGAGGTGTTATTTTATTCAAGTTGTAATAAAAATCACATAAAATACATTTTAAAACAATTAACTGATATCATGAAAATTTCAAGCTTGACATCTTAATAGTTTTCGGAATTTAATTGTTTCAAATCTAACATATTTCATATCTACAAAGTAGACATTATTTAACAGAAAGATAATCAGCTTCTTTCACACAACAAAAAATATAATTAACAAAAACATAACATACTTTCATTGAAGACTAATACATTGTTTAGTGTCTACAAACACTGGATATATAATCTTTCAATTTAAAGACAGGCTGTTTAGCATAAAAATATTGTGTAATATATTCTACTCTAAGACTACTTTATAAAGGACAAATACAAGTCCATAGAGAGAGCATTTTATAGCAATGTTTTGTTATGTTAATTTCGTTGTCATTTGCAAACATACATGAATAAGAAAACCCAAAATGATATAGACGTTTTTTAACCCGAATAACCCAATTGTTTAACCAATTCCAGCAATGTTCAACAGTTTGCAGTTTACACATTGAGCTTACAGTAATGTTTACAGAATCAAAATTAATTTTCTTATCATTTTACAATTTGGTAAACTTTAAAGGGTATACCGTTTATGTCATCCATACTTAACAAAATTACTCGGATTTAAAGGAATTTTCAGTTTGCGTTTTTATTGGTTTTCATATAACCTTCAAATCCGTTTGATTTCTAAAACAGCATACTTTATGGCCATATTTTAAAATAGAACCTACAAATCCATCGAAAACCTGACATTGTATTTTTGGTATATCAGAAGTATTTCCAATCATATAACGAAATCGTCCAACGCTTTAAGTGTTTTTCCAGATAAGTATTCATTATATGTATAAAGAAAAGAAATCATTGAAAGAGAATCAAGATCTTTAATGTTTAAATCTATCTACAACTTATGCATCTTTTAAACTGTTACAAGTAGTTTTTTCTTTTTGTTTCTGTCTTCACCCATTATATTAGTTTTAGTTTTATGATTTGACTAAAAAGCCCCTTTGAAAGCTGTATGAACAAAATATTGTGTATTATATTGTTGTCATGCGACGTTTGTCATCATAAGATTATTTGAAGTTAACCGATATCTGTTTAAGGTAGTACACCCCTAATGCACTGTCTCCACTTTGAAGAGTATTCAAATAGGCTAAAATCACTGTAAAGTGTATTGAAACTGAGGGGGCGTGGGTTCAAACCCCAGAAGGGGCAATTTTTTTTTCTTTCTTTTTTTTCTTTTTAACATTTTTTATTAATCTCTCAGACCCCCTATGGAAGAAAAAAGTGTTTTATTTTAATTATATGATTATTGTAGGTATTTATTTACTAAATAATGCTAAATTTAATAGCAAATATGAT
The DNA here is from genome assembly GCF_026571515.1 of Ruditapes philippinarum. Taxonomy (NCBI): domain Eukaryota; kingdom Metazoa; phylum Mollusca; class Bivalvia; order Venerida; family Veneridae; genus Ruditapes; species Ruditapes philippinarum. Next base: position 469,412 of record NW_026857242.1, read on the forward strand.
ACCAGATATTTTCAAAGTTTAATAAAATAAAAACTAAACGGTAAAAGTATTTTATATTTTGCAAGACCAACCGATATACATTAAAGAAAATTTAGGCAAACTTTGAAAATAGCCCCTCATTTTGGAAAATTTTAGGGATATTTTAAATAAGGCTTTTTACATAGGGAAATGGTCAAATTAGTGTTAAAAGTGGGTGGGGTAGGGTTACATTTTTATACATATTAAAAACATTTCGTTTAAAAACAATCATTTTGCTTGTTTAATTTGCTACCTAAATGACATTATTTATTTCTTAACAATGAGCAAAAGGAAAACATTTTTCATAATGATGATATTATAGATTATTTAGAGTTTCCTCATTTCTGAAAAAATCCCTTCTAATGGCAAAGTTTTAGTTCATAAAAATGTCCATAAATCATAAACCACACGGTAAATTTTGTTTAAATTTTGCATACAGGTGACATTAAAGGCATATAATTGTCCTATGTTGTCAAATTTACAATTCCTGATAGTGCCCATTAGGGGTGTACTACCTTAACTTCCTAAGACCAATAACAAGCTTTTCCTTTAGATTCCTACAGGAGCTAAAGACTTTAAACATTTAAGCATTTTTTTGCAATTTGATAAGCATGTATTTTGTTTCCCTAGTCTAATACTTTTATAGATGAAAATTATAATACTTTTATACATATTTACATCTGATTTATGATATAATTTTGAAACAAGTTCATACTTTAACCTGTTGCAAGTTTTTGTGTCGTACTTATCTAACGAAGTGGATTTGACAAATTTTGTAAGCTGTTGACTTTTAAAGTTTGTTTTTGCAATGGGATACAAGTAGTTTCATATATACGATTGTATATCAATCTTATACATATTAACATTAAAAAAGTATTTGATCGATATTTTGTTACAGCTTCTACTTCGACATTTTGGTTCAAATATATTGTATATGTTCACATGTTCACATGTTTTTAATTTTTTTAAATTGAATTACTCTATTGATTAATTTAATTTATTGTACTGATGACAAAAACGTTGGCAAATTTAGTATTGTGTTATTTTACTTTTATTTGATACAACTGATTCAATGGTACCCTCTGTTATCATGATATGAGAACGTGATTTGCTGTATCAAGATTGTCAGAGTTGCTTTTATCTTAAGTCAATCGGAAAAATTGCTGTATAATATTTTTTCCACTGTCCATAATTGAGTATGATCCGATATTTCCGAAAGGCACTCCCAATAGTGTAATTTGTTTAAGTATGTCAATAGTCATATAAACGTTATACGTATATTTCATAGTGTAGTAACATTTTCAATTTGCTCGTTTAACGCATCCGGTATCTGACGAGCTTCCAACCAATAAGAGAAAAGAGTTATAAATAATTAATTATCTGTTTTTATTTTCAATTTTTAATTTATTTCATGTATAGATACATTCAATATGGTATTTTAACGTAGAAAATGTATAAATTGCGTCCAGTAGAAGAAGACTACAACAGAAATAAAGTAATATAGTTCTAGTAAATATAACATTCTTTCAACAGAAACCAATACAAATAAATATTCTTTGGACTATTGATCTTTGTTGATCCTTATACATGTACTCATTCTTTTATCAGAATATTGAAGTGATAAAACATATTTTTGCTCATCTATTAAAATCAATTATAAAAAGTAATATATAAAAGTTAAAATGGTGGAAGTGAGTTCGTAACTAGGTTAAATGCATCAAATTAATGTTGGGTAAAATCTGTTTAAGAAGTTTATTTTATTAAAGATTCAGCAATGATTTGTATCCTGTCAAGAGGTGATTGATTGAAATCTATAATCAGGTTTCAAAGGGAATGAAAGTTGATTATATTTTAAATTGTTATATCATATTGGATAATTGGAGATAATTATGGCAAGGTTTTGGCAGGCTTTCAATCTATTTGATTTAGATTATATCATTAAATGTATTTTAACTATGTTTTGTTCGTAAGTCCAAAAAAGAGCATTTGTTTCTTATTAGTGATATATAAATATTTCGTCTTGTGATGAATTATTAATTAAACGTTTGTAATATAGAAGATAACACTTCAAATATCATATGTGGTTATATAACTGAATCTTTCTTATGCTTTGTATGTAAAAAGGTCTGCTTCTTAATAGAATTATTTTTAAATATTTAACAGGTGAAAGTTTTTCATATGTGCTTAACTTTGGGCACTTGTTTTGTTAAACCTATTGTCTAACAAGGTCAACACTTATTTTCCAGTAATTCCTTCATCTTTGTTGAACACTTCTATTAGAATTCACCCGGAAACATCTACAATGATTGAAAAACATGTAAGGAAATTGCCTTAGTTTAATTGATTTTTTTAACATTTATTTATATAACTCTCATAAATGATTATTTCCGATTTTAAGAATTCTGCAGTAATATTTCTTATCCGTTAGAAACATACATCCTTGCAATATAGTTCCTGTGCTTGATGTAATTTATTGATAGTTCTGCAAAATTGCTGATATCTTCCTTATAATATTGGACCCTTGTGGGTTCTGAGAAGGAAATAAACGAGTAATTGTGCATGGTAATTGCATAAGAATGACACGTCTCAGTCACTAAATAATAATATTGCAAAGAATGAATTACACATGAATGAGATACATTTATTATTATTCTGATCAGAGACATGTGTGTGCTATTTGATTTATTTGGATGATTACGATCTTTTTTTTCCATTTTACTTTAGATTCGTTAAGGCAATATACGAAATGTTAAGCTACAAACGTATATGTGCATAAGAGGCTATATAGCAATTGTAATTTCTATGTTCATGTTTAGATTTTTTGTCATGTATTATTATAGTAATTTTGGAATTATTTAAAAAGAAAATTGTCGAGTATGTTCGATAATAAAAGATAATAGTCTTCTTGTAAAACAATATGAAATATTATAAAAAAAAGTACCATAATGTCGTGTGATCAGATATGTTTATCATTTTAATTGATTTTTCTTTTTTTCAATTTCATAGTCAATCATCTCTGATGTTTTACTACTATAATGAATCACAGTGCACATTAACTAATCGTTAGAACATTGCCTGACCTTCCGTACACTTACGTATTTTTTATTATTATTTTTTTTCTTTGAATGCTAACAGGGAATGTTTAATTGCCATGGTTTCGACGCTATGAATGCTTTTGGATTACTGGTTCACTTTCATATATATATACTAAAAGTGAGGGCTTCGTTTGAAACGACACTTTATTGTCCTATGTGGCATGTGTTTTAACTTAACTCTTTGTAGCAGGGCCATCTAAGGACAGTTATTTATTTCTCTATATGACACTATATATGACACTATATATCGCAGCTTCCAACCATTTACACATGTTTTAGCTCGCATGTGGTTTCTGTTTAATTTAATTTGTAATACTGAGGGAGGATTTAAACGTTGCTAGTGGGCGAAATGTGAAACATAAAATAAAAATAATGATAGCAAAATTCAAAGCAAGCATTTTGGCACAGCTGGGACATAATTAATTCACGTTTATGAAACATTTTAATCAACGATTTACTGTCTTTAGCCAGTATCCATCCGCGGGATTTTCTGTTTAATATATCAGTCAAGAGAACATTGATTCTATAAAGTCCATTTTATATATCAGTAATTTCCATGTATGTTTTGAATGTTGCGAAATAACTTCCGCATTAGGAAAGTCATTATCAAGACTTTATTTGTGATTGATATAGTATAGACGCTGAAACAATTGTCTTGTTGAAACTAAAATAGAACAGTTTGACGTAAATAATACACTTTATGTATCTAAGCGGTAATTGATCAGATTCGGCCACGTGTCATTCTGTACCCTATCACGTCCTGTTTAAGTAATTCATTTTCAATTATATTTTATTTCAACGTTATTTGCATAGTCCTAGTATGGAAATGATTGTCAGATTTTAAACGTTAATGAAAATGTTAAGCGTCTGATTTAATTTAACTTAAACTAAAAAATACATTCGGATAAAATTGCCTAGACTTTCACAAAACTTCCCCAATCTTTTTAACGCTACCAATTTTATAATTTTCCGTCGTTCACTTTGAGTCAAACTGGGTCAATTGTGAAGTGAAGCAGAATATAAAACTGAGAAATAATAATTCCTTATCATTTACACCTTGATGAGCATAATGTCACTTTAAAATAGTCATTATGTGATTAAAGATGCGATAGTTCTTTATGTATCTATTTTGTAAGAATTTTGTCATTTAACAATCACTTAAATAAAACAGAATTGCTCAGCCAATGCATTTAATTAATTCTGCAAGTACCTTACCCGTGCAATAACCTATCCAATCTCTACTTAGTAGGAAGGTGCTTAAGTTAAGCTAAATCATAAAATGAAAAGGGAGACAATCCAATATGTAACAACTTTTTACAATAATGAGGATATATGATGATGATCTCGATATCTTAGACAACATTTTTGCACAATTTTTTTATCTTTACTAATATACCTTTTATAGGAATCTTATGTGAACTAATTGACAATTATCAAGCTTAACTAGCCGATAAATATACAACGAATGGAAGCTTGGAAGCGTATTAGATCTATAATGACGTATCACAGAGATTTTATTGATTCTGAATAGTCTGCACGTTGCAATATTCTTATCTTTATTGAAATTCTGCTGCATATATCAGAAACGTTAGAACTAATCAAATCACCAGCAAAATAAAACAACATAATTCAGAAACAACCATACTAACGTAGAATTGATAATATCAGATAAAAAAGCATAGTTTTGTCTTATTTTCTGACAAGAGGGATTACATGAAAGTTTTACAGATTAAAACAGAACTGAATGAATTCAGACTTTGTAACGAGTGTTTAGATATTTTAAAAACGTCATGTAAAATTGTCGATTGTATATCAATGTAAAGGGGGCAATACACAGTTTTCAAGGCTTCTCGGCAAACAACTGACTGCGCCACAATCAAAACCTCACACACAAGTCTGTAATCACACACCTGAAATAAATGCATTTCATATTTAACATATACATATGTATCTCACAGCAAACAATTAAAAATACATGTCCACCTTCTAGTTTTCTGGCACATAGCCCTGTGTTTTTCATTGTTTTGGTCGCGAAAATCAACGACAAAAAGAGTGGATTACCCCTATTCGCATAATAACAAAAATATATTAACGTCAAAAGATTAAATCACAAGCTATAGTGATTCTTCCTTCTTAAACAATGCACAATCTGAAAATAACATCCAAACGGGGAGTCATGCACCTACTTTTTTCACTATTCTAAGTCTTCTGCATACCCTTTAAATTGAAGAGCTGATTCACCGGCTAGCTCCAAAAACCACACGTTCGCATCCGACAGGTACTCTCTCAAAAAAACAAGGGTCAACACCACTAAATTCAATTTTACTAAATAACTGAAACACAATACTAGTCATTGAAACTTGAAATATAGTAACTATAAACATTTAGAACCTCAAATATCCACTTCAATTTCAAAACTGTCTCTTATTTGTAAATTTCACCCTGGCCAATTCGAAACTAAACAGCCGAAACTGTGTACTGCCTCCAAAGTAACTGACTGCTGCTTGTACTTATCTCTATTTTATTTTACTAAGCAACCAAAACATTATGTACATGAACGAGTAAAACTAATAAAATTGGCATAAAATTACAACAGTAAAATAAGTAAAGCCCTCTAAGTACCGTTGATAATAAATTTTACAGTATATGCTTAGACAGGAAATAAAAATATCGGCATTGAAATGTTTTGGTAAAACATACATTTTAGATAATTGGAATTACGTTTAGAAATTATTGTGATTTTGATGTGAAAAAGTATAAAAAAAAGTTATAATAAGCATAGACTTGTAGGGTCTTCAGCTACTACAATAACCTTTTCCTAAAAGTAATCAATTATAAAACTAAAACATTACAAAAATGATTAATTACATCAGTCATCTTAAAGTTGTCGCGCATGTGCTCGTCAGCGGTATAACACCATAATTTTCAATTTGCATCACAAAGTTTTTAAACTAGTTAGGTAGTTGGGCATGTACTATACTTGTACATGTTGTGAACATATGGCTGTGCCATACTTTAGACTTCGTATGTATACAAAGGAACTCAAAAGTTACCGATAAAAGGTCACTGAATATTCAAATACTGCGAGTCAATGTTTCCTTATTATTTAATGATGTGCGTTTCAGTTAAATCTAACGAAGTTATCCATTTAGTTATTGCGTAAAACAATTCTGGTAAACAGTTGTCAATTTGATAAGAGGACACTTACACCCCTCTGACAGTATACCATATACAATCAGTCATCGTCAAGAATCGGTGCAAATAAAAGTGGCAGACCATTTATTTTCAAAAACATATAGTGAATAATTATATAGAATATAATAGAAATGCTTTTGTCAATAACACTTTTAATGGTGTTATTGATTATATTTATTAATATTAAAAGTACATTCAATTTCACATTGCATTCAATTCAATTTACAAAAATAGTCATTACCTACATAACGAGTGGATGTAACTACTTGAGACTGTTGCTTGTAACAAAGAATACATTCTACTCATTTAATAATCTAATTTTCTTAGATCAGTTCTTAAAAAAGAATTCCTTCCAAACTGTATAATGTGTAGACGGTTTTAATGAAGACATTTGAGGCGCGTCACGACAAAACCAACATAGTGCGTTTGCGACCAGCATGGATCTAGACCAGTCTACGCATCCGCACAGTCTGATCAGGATCCATGCTGTTCGCCGTCAGTTTCTCCACTTGTAATAGAGTTGGTAAGCGAACAGCATGGATCCTGATCAGACTGCGCGGATGCGCAGACTGGTCTGGATCCATGCTGGTCGCAAACCCATTATGTTGGTTTTGTCGTGACACGGCTCATTTTATATAACACTGAATTACATTCCTAATAATACATATATGGCAATAAAATAATTGCTTGTCTGATTCAGATAATGCTCTGTATACTTATGTATCATTTCAGATATTTTCTTCAGATAAAGAGCTTAAATTGACCTTTATTGTCTACCTTTTGTCTGCAAGTTAGTCTTTAAATATGCAGAGGCAGTTATTCTGAAGTCATATATTTTGCTGATACTTTTTTCTTTTGCTGTTATCATATACATCTTGTTCTATGGCTTAATGTGGATGTCTCTGGTATATCAAAGAAATACGTTGTTAAACGGATGTAGTTAAAATGTTTATGATATAAATAATAAAAGAGTTCATTTGAAATGTCCAACATTTCTATATCCAAAATATCTAAGATAATTTTGCGTTTTATCAGACGTCTTAACAGCTATTTATACATTCTTAAAAAATGTCAAAATTATAAGTTTTGAAATAGTTGTGTTTTTTTATAAAAGTGAAAATTCATTGAAAAGAAAAAATTGACATTTGATATGTTAAGTTAACAACAGTTGAAAGCAATAACATACTGCATTAATTCTATGTTACTGATTAAAATGACACATGTATCATATGTGTCCCAGACAGGTTTTTTTGAGAAAAACATCACTTTCAATATGCTTTATCAACAAATTTACATGAACATTGCAGACTCAGTAAGACTTTCTTCCCAGAGATGCATTTGTAGTAAAATGAACCCGATATATTAAGCTGAAATTGGCTACAAGGTATATACTAATTAGATGATATAACTTAGGTTTTACGATAGAAAACCTTGCCTGTCCAGGTATCGATTTCCTTGTCTTAAAAAAGAATAAATACATGAAATAAATCAAGTGAAATACAAATTTCGATTTATGGATGGTACATCATATAGGTCTGCATAAACGGGACGATATTTGGCAATATATGACCTGCACAACCCTTCATTATTACTTGGACGTAAGCTATGCTGACATTAAGAGGGCATCTGGATATATTCCAAGACTATTCCAATATTACATCGATACTTGTGTCTAGGAAAAGTGTTATCAATCAGTTCTTGTGTGCATGACTGGACTTTAATTATTCATCTACTGTACTCTTTCACGTCTTACAAAAACACCATAATGAACAGATCAGGAAATCTCAAAATCAGGAAGTCTACAAAAACAGCATGGCAAATCTCCTCCCATCTCGTGACATTCAAAAAGCGGATATTGTTTTGCACGATGAAGACTGTTTAGTTGCTCTTGAAAGCGTCCATTTACTGTAATGGTCTAAATTTTTATAGTAAAGAGGTTGCATATAATAATCAATATTTGCATAATCAGTTCTTTATGAAATCACTCGGTTAGGTTTTGAAACTACTAACAGGAAAAAATGAAATAATTTTGCCGTCAGGTGCTAGTGTGTCCTCTTTCACATTTAAAAAACATATCCGATATTGTCTGTAGTTTGTTTGGGAATTCTGAAATTGCTTCTTCTGGATATATTCCAAAGCTTTTATCCTTGTCATTGATTTGTATTAAGACTGGAAATGTTTTTACCTAATATGTCTGGATGGACTTTTAACATTCATAGAATGACATACACTTCAGGTTAGCCCATATTTGTTTTTAAATATAGGTTCAAAACTTTTTGCAATACACCATTTGTTTACGTATTTCCAAGTGCATGTAAATTTTAAGATATTTCACCAAGTATCCTCATAAGTTGTTTTTTGTCAATACTTATGGATAACATTGATTAACTGTTATTTTTGTTGGAAATGTCAGTGTATCAAAAGTTGCTTCCTGACTTGCATTTTTTAATGACAAGGCACCGTATAGAAACATCACACTACTCTGTATTGGTACTTCTGAGAAATACATGTGTGCAAAACAGTTTTAAACTTTGGAAATGTTTTGATTAAAGTTTGATTTATCATGTCATTTACATGTACCTATTTTGGTATTGTATTGTTAATGTAATTGTTATTTTTATGTGGTTAGGAGGTGTTCCGGTTGCTTTTGCATCTTCTCAATTCTCATTATTTTTATTTGTAATAAATGTTGAAACATATCTCACATTCATTATTAAAGCGATAATTAATTTTATATTCATAATCGACCATCTTCGAAATTGAAAGACTTCATAATTTCATATTATATCACATCCAGGTCAGCTGCATAATAGACTCCCACATTCTGTGACCGATTATTCTGCAATACTTGTGTCATAATTTCTTTTTTCATACTTATTGGATTACTATCAGACACTTAAATCATGTATTGCGGCGTTGGAAATGATGTATTTATATTTTATTAAACCATTAAAGAGCCAATAAGTTTTTAAGCATCCCTAATTGGCATACAAATTACTGTTTGGTGGAGGAATCAACATTCCTTATATTACAATAATCGCGTAAAACTGACATGTTTATATCCCAATGGCATGAATAAAAGATAAAAAGTGTCTAAGCCAGGCTTTTTATTTCCATGCATGAATTGAGAGCAGCCTGGCGGTACAAGGTTTAGTTATATAATGATATTGAAGGGTACCGGCTGTGTATAAACAAATTATTGGTGACAAAATGATGGCCGAAGAAGGAAGGGTATTATATAGTGGCTTTACAAAAACGACAAATTTAGAAACGAGATATAATTGTGGAAAGGCAAACAATAAAAACCGGGAATTGTGATATAAGTGACGACTTTTTAAGTGCTTATGTCTCATTGTCCTGAATAATCTCAATTTTGTTTCAGAATTTTTACATTTATTGCTGCATAGCAGACGGGGGGAAATCATGTCTTACATCTCTTATATTTTATATTTCTCTGAATATTCAGGAAATAATTGATTTAAATATCTTCCCTTCCTTCTGAAAACGTTAAACAATTGTGCTAGGAAGTTTAGGCTGGTGCTGACTTACTTTATAGCACATAAGATGGATTAATGACGTATCACCATTTGGAAGTCTAAGTTTAGAAATATAATTAAGTTCAAATAAAGATTCAGATGAAGAAATTATGAAATATTTTCTACATTTGATTTTGAAACATTTTTTGCTCTTGAAAATATTTCTAAGGGTGAATACAAAAGAATTTGAGCGTTTTATCTGTTTTATTTTCACTTACAAGTTTCTAAGTCTTTTGCAATTTACTGACGTCATAACTACATCAAAGAAGCATGTTGCATCCTTAATTCTCCTACGTAAGAATACTTTGATTCTATTCCACTTGACACCTGTAAGGTAACTAGATTTAAAATTGAGCAGTAAGCGTGGAACATGCGTTTTCAATTATGAATATGTTTTAGTAAGAGTAAATATTTTCATTCCTGAAAGATTGTTTGGGACTAAACTCACTTAAAAACATCAGAATTACTTTAGATTAAATTGATTTGAAGTACATTTAACTGTTTAATGCTGTATACTATTATTGTGTTTATTTCTTTATTTTGTAACGAATAAATGTACACCGAGCAATATGGCATTTCAATGGTAGTGTAAAATAGTATAAAATAGATTGCTCTAAAACACAAGAAGCGAAATTTAGAACCTCAATTTAATTGTGTCTGTGAATGATTTGTTGCTCTAAGCGTCAACTTAACTAATTTTCTTTGGCTTGTTTGTCTGGGAAAATTCCTAAGTTATAACTTAAGCTGTCGATGATGCCTCAAAAGGGAAAACATTAATTTGACTAATTTTAGAATCTGCATTTTTATTACTTATAAATCTTTAAAAATAGTCCTTTTTTGTGCAGAATTTTCTTTAGTATTGAATACCAATGTGACATCGTTTAAAACGTAAAAATATATGATTTTGAGAAATTTCGTGCTGAAAAGCAAACGTTTGGAATTAAACACCATTTTCCTGTTTTAAAATGTTGAATACTGATTAAGACGGTGCCACAGGCTGTCGACAGAAGGTTGTATTTACCACTATCGTTCATGAACAAGTTCAATCATACAGAGCTTGCAACATTTTCAATTCAATGTTACTATTCTGACTTTTTAACAGTTTCCATCCTATTAAAAACGTACATTTACGTTTATAGAATTATCTAATGCTTCATGTTGCTATTCTGCTATTTTATCATTATACCCATAAAATATGTAAGCTGTTCATACTTAAAAACCTTGTTTTAAATTAGCTCTGGTCGATAGTAGATCATTGTTAGATCTGCCAAAGAGAAAATAAGTAGGTTGTGACATTTATGTAAGCTTCATGGGTTTTAAAGAGTTATAATGCAAAATTAATGTGGTTTAATTGAATACATTTGACAAATTTTGTGCGTTATATAAAATTAAATGAACCATTACTTTTTACATGGACAGAAAATCTTTACTATCGGAAAAATTTCTATGGATAATCTGATTTGTGCCGAATCAAATAAAAACTGGAAAATGTACTTAAATACGTAATTAAGAATGTAACTTATAGTTTGATACACGCACACACATTGTTGTAATTGTTTTATATTTATTTCCTGAAAATTAAGTACAGTCCTTTATTTTATGGTAATGATTATTTCAAGAGTAAATGGTCAGCAATGCTATGTTTGAATATGTTCTTGTGCTCCACTTTCCACTGAACTTACTTAAAATTCCAGTAAGATTTCATTAACGATAATTTTGCAGGAAAATTGCCTGCAACAAAATGAAAGATATATTTAATGGAACGGATTGACTACATGACTTTTAGATTTAAAATATAGTTATTTGTCTTGAAACCAGATTGAATTTCGAAGCTTTGCATCAAGTTTCAGTAAAAACAAAGACCCATTGTATAAGCTAAAAATGTTAAAATCATAGCCTCGGGGAATTTAATTACACTATATTTTACTGCAATCTTCTTTAATCTTAAAAATAAAATGATATTTAAAAATAAATTCGTAATGGATTTTCCGTGATTGTTAGATTGTCATTATCAAACCACTCCTATATTTCAAAGTATGCTTTTTACACTTCTAAAATGATAACATTAGGTTCTTGAAAAAGTAAACTAGAGTGACGGTATTTGTTTCCTGCACTACAGAGCATGCTTATTGACTAGCTCATTTTTTATTTTTTTCTGTGGTTTACTTAATGTGACGAGAGAGAATGGGATAACGATATAAAAATGTATTCTGATGCTCGTTAATTGGTTACTTTTTTTCTGAGGTTTCATAATATGACAACAGGAAATGTGTTTTTATTTTTGCCTATGATACAAAAGAGAAAGGACATCAAAACACTCGACATTATAATTTATACTCGGTGGCTATGTCCCCTCGTATATATCAGATGGCCTCGTGTTCCGATGCTCTATTACCTAATGATTTTAAATAACTGATTTCACGGTGTCTATGATATTGATGAAACATTAAAATCATGATCTGGCCTAATCGTGTAGTAGTCAACTAAGATGCGCGTGTATCAAACAATTGTCTACTGTTTTGCAGGGTTTTTTTTACACTTTCATTATGATATATGCACGATTGTTGAAGGAATGTTCCAAATTCATTCATTCTTGATTTTAAAGTTTGGCATACTTTGTCTTTTCTGAATGAACGATTACAATTTTTTTCATATTAATTTCATGTTTCGGAAATATAATAGGCAATTATTTTAACAATTTTTACGATAAAATTCTTGTAGAATAGCATGAATTATACTCATTTTTGAAATTTCAAAAATAACTTAACTGTTTTAGTTCTGTTTTTATTTGACAGATATATGAATAAAGGCATACAATGTAGTTATGAAATATGAATAACACGCATGTAGGCAACAAATGTAGTATTTTCTTGAATTTCTATTATTTTAAAGAAAAGTGTTTGGTATAACTAAATGTTAATTACCGATTCCAATACATATTTCCGTTTAGTATTGATGATTCAGTACATGGACAAATTGAAAAAAAGTCTACAGTTGTCGCTTATAAATTTAAATTTTATTATTCTCGATGGATCTCCTCTATTCAAGAATATTTAAAAATCATTTGTGTACTCAGATCTACTTACACCAGTTTTCTTGAAACTCTACGAAAAATTTAAGATTAAAAAATGTGCTGTATTTCGTTGTTTGTACGTATTTTATATTTGTTGTAAATATATTACACTGTAAAAACCTTCAATAACAATGGTAACATGAATGTTAAAGAAATTAAATTATTGTTTTCAGTTTTGTTTTAATCTTGATACTATTGATTGGTATGAATTAACGCACAGTGCATGGTCTCCATTTATCTTCTGTTTAAAAGTGTGTGCCTTCCAAAACATTCTTCTAAAAGCATTTGAATTCTGAACTGTTTTATTCTGTTTTTTTATTATTGTTGATAAAACCTTTTTTTTTTCAATTTAATTGTTGTAATAAAAGTTTTTAATTTTCATATATAATATAATTACATTGCAAATAGATTGTCGTTTGAAACCACAATTATATGAACTGTATATATAGTTTCATTATATGTAATTTAAATATTCTACTGCAAACATGATAACTAAATTTAATACTGTTTCACGGTTATTGTATTTAATTTTATCAAGTATATTTATACAAAGATACGAATTGTTATATGGTTTCAACATTCATGTTTATATGTATTAATTTGTAAAATAAAATATTGTAAAGTATTAAAGAAAGTAACACATTGCAGACGGCACTTACAATCTTTTGAAAATTACTAAAAATAGATCAGAATATAAAAAAATTCCGAAATGTGAATATTTTTACTTTTCTTACTTTACTCTACTAATTTAAGTACATTTTTCTCAAGGTTGATGTAATTGAAATACGAGTATTTTGGCTCATCTTGAGGCATGCAGCTTTAATATTGAACTTTAAATAATGATATAAGTTTTCCAACGTTCGTAAACTCCAGAAAGGTGTTTACATGATAATGAGATAGTGTTGATTTCGTGTCTAAACAAAAGCATGCCACTTCTAGCTAGTTGGCAATGAGGTTTTATACATTTTAAAACAATTTTAAAGTACAAATATCTTAATGAAGTATGAAGAGAATCAGCCAGAAAATAGTTCTTATAAATGATATGTACGTAAGGAGTTATATACAAACGTAGCATCATCTTTAAAACTTATATGATCTCTCTTCTTTAAGGTCTTGTCAAATCAACAAGCTGTAAGAAAGCTGTTTTATTACAGATTCTTGATTATCTTCCATAATCTTCTTTGAACAACGTTTTTGGAATTCTTTATTTTGATTACACTGTATTTGGCTATTGCAATATCGTGTAAGAAATTTATCGCAAGCTGTTGGGTCGAATGATTGGAATATATTTACTACAGCTATCAATGCCATGGATGACGTGATAAATATGTCAGTCGGTAACGAAAGGTTATGGAATAGAGATATATACTTTAAGCCAGTTTAAAAAGTGTTTATATGCATAATCAGCATATTCCCATTGTATCCTCAAACGCCATTATAATACAGACTGAAATATTACTGCATTTACACTTTGTAAAACATATTTATGGGGTTGGGTGGTTGGTTGGTTGGTTGGTCGGTTTGTTGGTTTCTATTTTGACATTAAAGAGTTTTTTATTCAATCATTCATAATTTTATGTATCAATCAGGTTTTAATGCATTGATAATGCAATAAATATTTAATGAACAAGAATTCCTTGGAAAAGAAAAATGGAAAATGCATTTGTCAGAATTAGACAAATGTTATCAAATATGTATGATATAAGCGAGTCTATGGAGATTAAAGAAAAAACTTCGTCTAAATATGATAGAGCGGGCTTTATGGATTTGCTTATGTAATGATGTTTTTTAACTATCAGTAATAACAAATGCAAGTAAAATTTACATTGTACTTTAATGTTTCAAACATCATAATGATCAGTAGATACCTCCTGAAATGTTTGGATGACAATAAGATGCCTATATAGTTTTTATGCCACCTCTACCTTGCATTTTTAGGATATAAGTACATATAAATTAGCATGGTGGTTAAACGAATGAAAGAGATTGAGATATTTACAAACTGTAGAAGTGTACGAGGGTGCATCAATAAATTCGTAAAGTAATTCAATAGCGGGGAAATGATTTGATTCAAGTACCTAAAGTGATTACTGCATCTTCTCAAAGTAAAGTCCCATGCACGATTTACTATTGTCCAATCTCTTGACCCATGACTTGAACACGTGTTGTAGCCCGTCTCGTGACATCTCCCGCAGCTGTCTGTCCACGACACACCTCAGTTTCTCTCTTGACTCAAATTTCGTAGCACGAAGACTGTTTTTTAAAGTTGGATACAGCCAGAAGTCACAAATTAGATAGTAGTTTTCAAGTAAAGTAATGTCTTCGATCTGTGATATCGACCACTTTATCTCATATATTGCTTACATCTCAAATTTTCCTTAGAAAATATTTTTTTACATATAAATTTTTCATTTCTCATATTTCCTTTGTCACGCGTACAATTTTTCATTATATTGCTGAATTGTAATAAAAGTTGAATGTTTTAAGACGAAGCTTTCGATGACATGAGGCAGTCTGTAACGTCTACATACCCTATCCTATTATCTAGACATAGAAACCAATCAATTTTATGCATTCTATGAAAGATGTATTTTAATCATGACCCCTGTAATAATTTGTAAACGTATATATGTTTTGTCTCCTAACAGTTTCAGTGCTTTAGTTTGAATCAGATCTTATATGAATGATTTGTTTCAGCGGCTTATTTTAAGGACACGTCAAAATCACACTATCCAAAATGATAAAAAAAATTCTTGAGATTCATCTTAAGTTTCAGGAAGACGTAGTCAAGTAAATGATCTATACTGTAAGAGAGATGATTTTATCTGGCTCCAGATTATCTTGCGTAATCTTCCTTGAAGCATAAACAAATTTTGTGGCCGCTTTATTTTGATGAAACTTGACTTTATTATTGATATAGCATTCAGAACATTTATTGCAGGCTATTTGTAAGGCAAGTGGTATATCTTTCCATTCCTGCTGACTGCATGTAATATGCGCACCAATCTATAAGGAAATGCTATAAAATCAGAACCGCGTATTAAGCTTCTAAGTGATCCAATCAATTCTAATAATATCTGAAAGGGCAAAAAAACTAAGACGATTGTGAATCTGATTAACTTACACGGAGGAAAATTCTTTGCATTTCCTAACATTTGTAACAATGTACTTTGTTACTAAACGAAATGGCATAGGGGTTATGGGTTTAAGCATGGGTTGCAAAGGTGTTAACAATCCCAGATCATGCATATGTGTATGATTTCAACTTTACTAAGTAATATTTATTTAAATTGCTGACTGACAAGTGCAATTTTCTGCTTCATAAGAGTTTCAGACAGGCATAATTGAGCTTTGTTTTTTGTTTTTGATTTTATTTGTTTGTTGTTGTTTTTTTAATTAACAGACACACTGCAACATTATATCAACTGAAGTAATTGAATTTTACCGTATAACTATAGTCTTTTGTTCAGGAAAGTTGTTTTTAAATCTGAATGAAACTATTAAGCTGGGGTTTAAGCATGACTTTATTAAAGTTTTGAAGTCATATACTTGATTCTTTAATACAGGAAATTATGTATACATTGCAGTTATCGTTCGCTAAAGTAATTGCTTTAGATGAAACAAACCTTCTATATTCATTCAAGAGAACTTCCAGTCTGGATCATTTCCAATGTTTGTACTTTTTGATGATTATCTTCAATCAAACGCCTATCAATCAGCTCTGTGGTATTCTGGTTAAATTGTAAATAATTTAGAAACAAATTGGGCATCCCAGGAAATTTGTTAAATGCGATTGTTTTGTTATAACCTAGTGACATAAATTATTAATTCTATAATTGGATTTTATCTTTTATTTTGATTTAATGTTTCTTGTTTAAGCTTGTTATCAATTGTAATTGATACAAAATATTTCATTGTTCATAATGGATGATGCGTTTATGATGAAATTAAATGGAATGTTGAATTATTCGAAACCTTAATTTATTGAATTCGTAACATAATTTAAAAATGTTATATAAAACACCTATCTGTCTCACTTCATTCTTAGAATCTATGTGTGAATCATATTTGTTATGAACGGCTCGTTTCAATTATTTGATTGAAGTACGCGTCAAAACCAAGGCATGGCAATGATTTAATATCTTTAGATTCATCTCAATTTTTAACAAGACCTAGTCAAACCAATGATCAATACTGTAAGAGAAATGACTTTATCCAACACCAGATTATCTTGCGTAATTTTCCCTGAAGCAAATCAACCTTGTGTAGCAGCTTTATCTTTTTTAAACTTGACTTTACTTTGAGATAGATTATTCGGGAAACTTATAGCAAGTAATTTGGACAAATGATTGGAAAATTTCTATTCCAGCTGTCAGCACGACAAACGGCATGAAATATGCATAAGTCCCATAAGAAATGCACTACAGTTGACATCTGTTTTTAAACATTTCATGACATTGATTAAATTAGAGTAATTTGAAAGGTCAAGAATAAATATTTAAGCCGCGTCACAACAAAACCAACATAGTGCGTTTGCGACCAGCATGGATCCAGACCAGCCTGCGCATCCGAGCATTCTGATCAGGATCCATGCTGTTCGCTTACAAACCCTATTACAAGTAGAGAAACTGATAGTGAACAGCATGGATCCAGATCAGACTGCGCGGATGCGCAAGCTGGTCTGGATCCATGCTGGTCGCAAACCCATTATGTTGGTTTTGTCATGATGCGGCTCATTTGTATTTTGTTTTACTGTGTTGTACTTGGTTAACAACCATTTCAGAGCAAGTACTAGTATGTTTTATGTGTACACATTATGTTCCGATCGGTTTAAAAGATAACTGATGTTTTCGATGTGTGTATGTACAGTACCTTCTGATGTTTATTTTTGTTTTATTTATTTATTTTAATGATTGATTGGACTTTGGAATAAGAATAGACATAAAAATGAATTGTATTGACCACCAATAATATATTTTCAATCTTTTACATCTTTTACTAAACAGAACATACTATTAAAAAAATTTTACAAAATAATCGAAGAAATTCTAGTATCAGGAATAATTGTCATATAATATGAATTGTGTATATGTGTATTAGTACTGTATATTTGTATTATTACACATGTTTTAGCTGATCAAAATAAAAAAAGAGAAATCAAATCTTAGTTTGCTTAGATACTCTTAATAATATAACTTTACAGCTATGGACATTGTTATAGTTTTAAGTTTTTAAGTTAACCGCTTTGTTTTTTAATCTTGATAAAGTGATTCCAAAATGACCTGACTGTTAACATTTAATGTATGAATTGAATTCTATTACGATACACCAACAATTTTGAAAGTAAGACAAAAAAGCAGCCAGTTTATAAAGAGAAATAATTGTAAAAACACCTATTCCTATCAAATACAGCCAATTACTGCAGGATATGAAAAACTGCCAGATTAAACTTACAGTCATTTAATCAATTGCAAAGAATTTGACACTAGAATCAGCCAGGTAATTTGTAGTCTAGGTAAGTTATCATATTTCTGCTGGCAACAATGTCTACAGAATTCTTGGAATTTGAATATATCAACTTTTGTCACCGGAAGCCTTCAACTTCTTGATACTTCCCTGTAGCTAAAAAGTTTAAAGTTATTAAGTTACTTGAAATTGAACATAGAAAAATGTGACCAGAAATTTGAATGAAATGTTAAAGAGTCTAGACTATTAATTTAAAAATGTATTTTTACTTTAAACCTCCTAGCAAACTTACAGGTACACATTTTGATAGTTAATTAATACCTACAGAAGAAGATTTGCCGATGTTGCCATTGTGTTGGTTGTTGTATAGCATTTTCAACAAATTTTGAACTAAATATAAATGAGCCACGTCACGACAAAACCAACGTAGTGTGTTTGCGACCAGCATGGATCCAGACCAGCCTGCGCATCCGCGCAGTCTGATCAGGATCCATGATGTTCGCTTAGAAACCCTATTACAAGTAGAGAAACTGATAGCGAACAGCATGGATCCTGATCAGACTGCGCGGATGCGCAGGCTGGGTTGGATCTATGCTGGTCGCAAACGCACTACGTTGGTTTTGTCGTGACACGGCTCATATACTAATTTCTTCTACAATCGTCACCTTTCGGTGGTCATTGTTTTGTTTAATCTTACAGAAAGTGTTTCAAAATTAATATCAGGAGAACGTTATAAGACTTTGTTTAATTCAGATCTATAAAAGCTGTATAAAGTTAAATGAATGTTTGTTACACTGAACCATCGTGTTTTATATTTATCTCACAAGTTTCTTACGTCAGTGTATAACTGTCACTTCTCTAGATAATGACTGTTTGGAGGAGCATATTGTTATCTCGCACAATATCAAGTTGTCCTTTTCACTCTCGTGTCTAGTTGCACATTTTTCCAAAATACTGTCATTACACTGTGTCAATCATATTGTATTCCTGTTCTCAAGATTTACTGACAGCTATTTATTACAACTTGAGAGGCAACTCCTTATGAAATAATAACTTTTATTCAATGCTCAGTTTCAAGTATGACCTTTACTACATTCAGACCTTTCACATCTTTATTATACAATGTTTGAAGATCCACTCCTTTATGTTATTATAACTATTCAGTCTGTCACATACATACAATAAGATTATTTTCTACTTTCAGGTTTTACTGGGACCTCTTTATGTTGGTTTTACTGATAGCAAACCTCATTATATTACCGGTAGCTATCTCATTCTTTAACGATGATCTCAGCACACAATGGATTGTTTTTAACTGCATTAGTGATACAGTCTTCTTCTTTGATATACTTATCAATTTTAGAACAGGTAGGTGACATCCTTCATATTTAAGAGCATTTAATCAATATATATTTATTATAACTGCACCATGTAGTCATTGTTCTATACCATATGATAAACATCCTTGTCAAAATCAGTTTATGTAGGAGATGAGCTTCACATTGTAACATAACACATTATCTCTTTATCAACATTAGATGGGTTAATACACCGTTTAATTTGTGCATTAACAACTGCAGAAACACGATGGTGCATTTAGCAATGGATTGGTAAGACCGAAGGCTTCTGCAGATCTGTTATCTCAAATTTGAGATTATTGTTATATAGTCAATCTCTTTTTGAATGTGATATAAACACACACAGCGTAAATACTTACGTGTGAAGCTCTACACACTATAGGTAAACACATTACGAAAATACATACCGTGAAGAACCGGTGACAAGGAGTGCAGCTTTTAAGAATAGAAATAATTTCGTTATAAGTGATGCCCATGGCCTATTTAACACGTGAAGTTGTGAGGCGTAGGAACAACCAAAGCCGTATATAAGTGTGTTTAATTCTTACTCATGATAACGACAATGTTAATTATGAATTGACTAATAAGGTGACAATAAATTTGAAACTGAGTTTTGTTATTTATTATGTAAGTTGATCAAATATTGGAGAGTCGCTGAAACGCATGAAACTCATATTGTTGGAAATATCTGAAATGATACGTATCTAAGATAGAAAAGTCTAAAACATGTATTGTCAATTAACTCATCTGTCCCAATGCCATTTGGTACCAAAGTATATCAAATATATCGATACAATGTTTAATAATGTTATGTCTGAATTCATTGGCAATAACTCAAATTCCAACGATGACAAATAGCAAACGAGTTTATTACCAGTCTAACGACATAATTATGGCAAAAAAGCAATACAAATGACTTTCTTTTATGTTGCTTTGAGCGTTCTAGACCATTTTAAAGACATGACAGAACAATAAAACATTTATTACACTTCTGGCACGTAAATCACAAAATACTGCGGGGGCATACTCCGGGCAAACTTCCGATAGTTTGGCTTTTATTAACACGAGTCATGCTCGCGAAAGATAGAAACATACATAATTATATACATTCTAGTTTTTTTGTTGCTTTTTGTCATTTTCGACGAAATGATACAGATCTACGACACATCCTGCATATTAAGAATTTATATTGTATTGTTACTATCAGCTTAATCATTGAGGTTCATGACATAAACTATTAAATAATCATACAAGGCATTGAAGGTTCTTCAGTTAACACAATGCTACTTTAATATCAGGCAAATTGAAATGAGCCGTATTGTATTTTTTTAATTTTCTGAAAACAGCAATATTTGAAATATGTCACGACTATCGGACTTTTCATTAAAATCAAATGACAATTTAAAGAACTAATGTAACATATACATTTTCTCATAAAGATATCACTTCTAGGTATGCTGGGAAGTAAGCATTATTCTATGTCTGCATATCAAAAGATTTGTCGCCAGTCAGTCTTAAATCAACAGATATAATTTGCATGATTAACATGGATGGATTTTTTTTATTTCAGGAATTATCTTGAATGACTTTGCCGACGAGATTATTCTTGATCCTAAACTTATCGCCAAGCATTATTTTAAATCCTGGTTTTTCCTGGATCTGATAAGTTCCATACCAATGGACTATATATTTCTAATGTGGGACTCGGAGGCGAATTTTAGCCAACTCTTCCACGCAGGTAAACAAGACGAGTTGGACGCATCCCCATACTGGCAAGGTGATCATTCTCTCTCGTGAATATTCAAACTTCAATTTGTTTGTCTCGTCCTCTATTTTACATTCTTTATTGTTTAAACACCCATTCGTTGTGTCGTTTTTATCTATATTCAGTAAGTGTGCGGGGTAAAGCATTCCATCTGACTGAAATTGCCATTTACAATTCGGCCCAAATATTTGAAGCATTCATTTTTTCCATTTAATCTTTTATAGCGCAGGTAGATAAGAATTGTCCTTAATTTGGTTACAAAATGAAACTGAGTGCATGTATTTTAAGTTTCAAGGGTTATTAAGGAACTAAATAAGATTATTTTGTTGTTCTTTTTATTTATGAAAATACATGGAATCACGAAAGCAAGTAGAATTTCTATTGTTTCAAGGTAATCATTCTCTTCAAAAATAATTTTCACGAGAAAAAACACATTGTTTTCATAGTTACGTCATATTTTAAATCTTCTTAGATGTTTTGTTAATACATTTGTTAAACATATTATAGGAAAATATGCCATTTTTTAAATGTCATATATTGATGAATATTTCATACCATTTTATATCAATTTTATGATTATAAAGATTTTACCCAATATAAAGCTATCTAGACGCATCTTACATAAATGTATATTAAGCTTTTTAAATATAGCAGTGTCTAAAGGTATATCATCATTTATTTGATATTTAAATGAACGCTACACCATTTGTAATATCTTGATGTAAACAAATATGATAAACGCTTCATTCTTATATGCATCAGTTTCATGGTTCGTACCCACCTGCATTATATCAACAGATAAAGCTTGAATACAATATTGCATAATGTTATCTTAATATTTGTTTAAAAGAAGCATCAAAGCTTTTAACCTTTGCTTCAGCGCTTACTTAGATGACGTAATCAATTTATAGATGACGTAACAACTGAAGTGAAATAACTAACTGGTAGACTAGATATGGATAAACTACTGAGTGTTTTTAACTGATAGCCCCCTTGAATTCAACATGTTATGGATTTTTGTAATGTAAATGTCATGACGAATATGTAGAGAATGGTTGCCTTGCTAATCATGATTCATCATCAGAGCTTTGTCGTGCTTTATTCTATTATGCACGTGTCGTGCTTGATTATCTTATGCACGTGTCGTGCTTGATTATAATATTTCGTCACAGAACTACTTAAATGGATGTGGTTTTGTTTTTTGTTTCTTTCACATTACTTTGTGTTCATCCATTTAACTATATGATAAAATTTGGATAATTTGTACATTGAATGAAAAACATAAACAGTTGAAACATAGTGATAGCTGTCCACATGCTAACTTCAAAATTCTTATGTTTTCATGAATGAATCGCATAAGAAATATTGCATGCAAGTATTGTTTAACTGGTTGCTACAAGAAATTGAAGGAAAGAGATAATACCGAGTATTTACAGGATTTTTGATATATTCTAAGACGCTGAAGTACTAGATTTGGCTACGTCATGATGCTTCTTGAAAGATAGGTAGATCTAAAAAGTTCTGTTATGAAACATTATGAAAAAAACACGCTCTAAATCACACATTTACTGTATTTATATTGTTTATAACTATGATCTAGACTAGTTTTTAAAAATATATATGTGCGACCTTTATAGAGATATTATCCTGACATAGATGTTATAATTCTGTTGAATTTTAAATCACAGACATATTATATGTGAAAAATTATAACCTAAATTATTATATGTGAAAAAGTATAATATAAATAATTATATGTGTAATAGTATAACGTAAATTATTATATGAGAACAAGTGTAACGTAAGTTATTATAAAATCATGTGGAATAGTATAACGTTAATTATTTTATGTGAAATAGTAATGTAAATTACTGTATTCCTAGAAATGTTCGCGGATACAATATTTCGCGATTTCACAACATCGACATTTTCGCGGAGACAAACTTTCGCGGTTTTGTATTAATCGCGAATTCCGCGAATATTAAGTCGCTACGGCCAAAATAACAGTTAATGGAGGCTACGTTTTTGATGCATGACCTTGCCTGTTAGGTACTTTTAATTCTTTTATCTTTTTGACATTTTAGTCGCTCCAAAGCGTTACGTTACTTGATACCTTTTCATCTAATGACTAGTCGAATACGGACGGTTGTTCCGTTTATTTCCCTAGTATCTTCTTCACTGTGTGATTAAGTAAGATTAAGTAAGCTTTTATTGTCATTTGAATCATAACTGACTTAATCTTCAAAACGTCGATACCTAATTTTTTTACAGTATCGGACTGTACATCGCTTTCATTATAACAACATCACAGCTGTTTATCAATGAAGCACTTGATCGCTATTGTACTTTTAACAAAGGATAACACCTACTCCAAGCAAACAAAATCCTAGTCATTCAATGTACGAAAACTGTAAATGATTTTGTATGCACCGTGACTAGCGAATAACGTCAATAAGCATGATAATTACTAAAAATTGACATTTCTTCAGGGTTCAAACAGGTATCTATAACATACATACATAATTCTTTACAGACCTGTGTTCAAATGTTTTTTGTGTAAGAAGATTATAAAAAATATTCTGCATGTTTATGTTTTTATTTGGTTGAAGCTAAAAATGTTCGCGGATTTGTTATAAGTGACATATTCGCGGCTATAAAGATTCGCGGAATCTTGCCTACCGCGAAAAACGCTAACTTAAAATGCGCGAAATCTTTTCTAGGAATACAGTATTATAGAACTGTTTTGCAAATTTGCAAAATAGATCATGGAAATTAACAATAAACAAATAAGTGTTTACTGATTATAACGAACCAGATTAAATTTCGTTTAAAAAAATTATCAATAGCTACTAAGCTTTAATATGTAAGTTATTAAGATATGGGTGCAGTTTAGTTGAAAGACAAATTATATTTATGAGTGCTTATTACTAGTGCTTTAGTGACCAACGAACACATATTCAAATTACATAAGCACCTAGCTAGGTTGATATATTATTTAGCAAATCACCCGAAAAGAAACTAATGTGTAAATGATATCAACGTTGTCGCAGAATTAATTTGTTGAGATATTTTTATGTAAGAGTACATGTTTTATATGTGAATGTGCGGTCAGTTTTAATATTTTGTTAAGATATATATTTTAATCTATGATAATTAATGTTACTGCCCAGTACGCACATGCATATTGTCTTATAGTCATATATAATTGATGATAAATAATTGCACATGCATGACAAATCTATTGTACATGTATAATTTAGATACTAGCTCAGATACTATGGCATTGACATAATTCTTATAGATAGATACACTTCTTACACAATAATAGATACACTTCTTACACAATAATAGATACACAGAGGTGCACAGCATATATAGCATCAGATAAAAGATATAATTTTTTCACATAGCACTTCTATCAATACGGAAATTCCGAAAAAAACACTTTATCTGTTTATAAAAACTCCCTATAGTACAACACTCAATTTGAAGAACGCTTATTAGATAACCATTGACTCAGTCGGTAGCTCGTGTCTGAAAAAATGCACGATACCTTATGCACGAAAGGTAAAGATGAAGAGTCGACATATGACCATTATAGTGTCGTTGTGAGTTAACATTGATCTTGTGCTACCGGGCGTGGACAGTAACTTCCACTTACCATTACTGCCTATGAACAGTCAAACCGAGCCTGCAACATTTTCAAATTTGCCGTTTTGGCGTTCTTTAGGGATTCTGTTTTATTTTATGTTAAACCCAATGACATACAGTTCAAATATACCTTAGTTGCAGCCTCTAAAACTGTTGTAGTTCTCACACAAGCACCCTTGCCACTTCTGATTAGCAAATTTTCAAGGAGTTTGGTAAACATAACGGTTAATTATATTTCATAGAAAATTAGAGGAGCGTGTACCGATAAAAAAATGAATAATTAGAGATACGTTTACTGAAAATTAAATAATTAAAGGTATATTCACTAAAAGATAGATAATTAGAGGTACATTTTCTGAAAATAAATATGAGGTTTAGTGAACGAAAAACAATGATATTTACAGCAACAATTGTTCAGTTAAACACAAACCTCGCATACTCTCTTTATGTCTCAGACATACAACACTTCTGCTTCTATAGTTAAACTTGCTTTTGAATTAGAAATTCTTTGTACAAACAATGACTGTTTCAGCAGTCAATTGTAAAATGATTATTATACATATAATCTATTATGTAATGTTATATTGCATATTTATATTGTACACATGCTAAATTGAGAGGCACATATGTTTATTCTCAATTTCCTTCAAATGTAAAAATGAAATGAATAAACTTTCTAAAAAATATTTACCCTGAATAAAGTACTTTAATTGCTAATGTTTTGATATGGTTGATAGTTATAATTGTATTCTTACTTTTGTACTGTGGCCAATAACGTTTGTTTCTCTATAAATTAATCTGCCAAAGGTTCATTTTAATGCACCATTCTTATCCATACTTTCCTTTGTTCATCACGTGATTTTATAGCCGGAAGTTATATAGGTAAAGTATAAATATGCAGTACATTCCCGGACGAGAAAGCACGCACAGTGCAAAATAAGTTCGATTATTTATTTTTTCAAAAAAACAGCGTTTTATACAATGAACACATTCCTGTTTTTGCAAAATAAAATTATCCTTGATACACTATACAATGCATACACACTGCAAGGAGATAACCTCATTTCTTCTCCAAGTATGTAACATAAATCAAAGCACTTAAGATTGAATCAGAATGCAAAAATAAGCACATTAAAATGTGGCCGTTCTTTCTTTTTCTACCCTGTTTCCTTTTTACCCATCCCTACCCAATACAATCTTCTGATATATACCAACCCCTCACCATTATTTGTACATGTTTAAAGCACAATAATTAAACTCAATGTTTGTTTCTATCAAACTGGTAAACATGCAATATAAGTATTTTGTGTTGTGTCCTTTATGAACAAAATCACTAATTAAAGTGTTTTTTTGTCTGAAAACAAAATGCATGTATTTTGCGACGAGGTTAATTTGCATTATTGTCTTTGCCTTAATAGTATATGCAATGTAAAGCAACAAAGTCATACAGAATTGTTAGCTATTCCACAAGAATGATCCTAGGGAGAATATTGCTTTATATTTATTTCCATTAGAAAGTGACATTCTTACTTCCAAAATGTGTAATTAAGAACATGAATGTCTTTTTAAAGAAAATATACGACTCAATATTTGGCGGGTTATGAAAAGTATGTAAAAAACGAATAAAATACAATACAGTTTCAGAAACTCCATATAGTGTAATTTGTGCACAGTCAGCAATATTTCTTTCAAGAAGTGTCTATCATATCTAATAAATTCACATTAGCACAAATCAAAAAATGAAACACAATAGGCATGTGACGATTAGAGAAACAAATTTATTCGTAGTGCACAGATTACAGACAATTTGTCAATATTTCTGGCCTTTTCTGATTGACGCCCAGTAAAATATCATAGTACCTTTTACATGTTTTTTGTGAGTGAAAAATGAGAAAATGTTATTAATGCCGCCATTAGATGAATAATGTTTGTTAAAGAATGCATAGATGTATATACGAACTTATTATCTTTATTTTTTATGCATCTGTATAACGCTTGCACATTACTGTGTTTCATAAACGTCACAAGAACATGCAAGCCTTAAAGAATGAGCTATTACTAAAAGAAATTGTTCATATACTGTTGGGTATGAAATAAATTACTAGTAATTGGCATACAATATAGTAAAGACAATCCAAATCGGCTGACCAGTCAAATAATCAATAATATGAAGAAATGACTAATCATTCAGCTAACTTTCTGCAACTCAATCATTCTTTACTGAGCATGTTTACAATATACTGATTGTGAGAACTGTTTTCTTTTGTCAAATATGTTCACATCAACGTCCATGTATTTTTTCTTGTGGTCATATTATTTTTCACATTTTTCAGGTCGTGCCTTGCGCATGCTTCGTCTTGCAAAGCTGCTAAGCTTATTACGTTTGTTACGGCTCTCCCGATTGGTCCGTTATGTTCAACAATGGGAAGAGGTCAGTATGTTACGTGGAACAATGAATATGTTTCCGGCCTTGCGTAGAAGCAAGTTCAGTCAGGTATTTCATTCTGCTTTACGGTCAATCCTTTGATGAAGACAACCTTGTACTGAAAACATACATGTTTCTGTTGTACGGATGGATGATTTACCTAAGATAGAAATACGAAACACATTTCATTGTGTGAATATAGCTCTATGGGTAAAATGTGTCTTAGGTTAACAATAAAAGCCTTAAAATTATAATTTAAGAGTGCAATTGAAAACTATTCCAAGCATCCAATTATCATAACTTCTAAAAGATTAACCGTTAAAGCACATTAGAGCTAGAGACAAGTTTTCCTAGCAGCAAGAAATAAGATATGTGTCTCTATTGTGTAGTCTTCATACATAGGATTGACTGTAGTCATAGATGACAGCTCATTGCTATTCTAAAACCAGAAAGGAGACGGAGACAATTTCCTATACTTTAACTAATTCGGGAGATCTACTTAAAGTCTATATGATTCTCAGTAATTGGATTCTTTGTCATTATTTCCAAGTCACTTTTATAAAATATGCACAAATAAATAAACAAAATGAAAAAAAAAACGTTTTAGAATTGATAATTGTGAAATTTAAGTAATTGGAAAGGTTAAAGAAACTATAGGAAAATTTCACAATGAATTTTCTTTTTTATTATCCAAGGAAATGCTTGGTATTTTTAAAAATCGAACCGTAACAGACAAGCGGTTTTCTAGAGGTTTTTTGTGTTCATAAAAAATGAAGAGAAATAATGACATTTCAATAGTGCTTCCAAAAAGGTTTCTCAAGACCTTAGGCTCTTTTGGTGATATTTCAAACATCCTGGATATTAGCCGACGGTTTGCCTCCTGTGCTATAAACTCATTAATCACTTACGCTTTCCAGTGCTTTGTACAGCTAATTTGGTTTCGCTTTATTAATCACGGCATTTTTGAAAAAAAGAAATCTTGTAAATTTCAGATAATACTGTATTTCAGATATAATATGTTACAATATCTAAATTACATGTGAGGTCATTGAAATCATTTTGTTAAATATAATAGTTTATTGTAAGGCTTGGTTAATAAATGTTGTTCATTTAATAAGGTAACGTTTCTCGTCACCAAATTTATATTCTTCATAAGGCTAGAAAATGTGTTGTTTTCTCCTGTAGAAAAATATTTAAACGTGTAATTTTCAGTTTGATATAATAAACAGGTTACGGCATTAAGAATAATTCAATGATATTACACATTTACTTGTGTTACTTTAATTGATTTGTGTTCGTCTTATAGGCATTTTGCTTTTCTGAATAGCTAGATAGATTATGGGATGTTGAAATATTTTGGTTATAGTCTAGAAAAAGTAATTTTGCATCTCTCATCAAATATATGCACATTTAGCTAACTGGGTGGTCTATAAATAGATTTGCTAGGTTAAGCTTGCTTCTAGGTCAAGGTCGGAAACAACATACACATGTTCAAAGGATTGTCATTTCGTTCCATAAATGTTCAGCACGTATTTTATGTACTGTTATACGAAATGTGTTTTTATTAAAATTCAGATTACAGTTTTTGTATTTAAGCATTATGCAAGCATTGCATGTACATTAAAAATGTTCTGATCGTGAATGGTTCGAGATGACAATACTTTTGTAACACTTATTTCAATGATTTTAATTCTTTGCTCTACTTTTATTACATTTTATACAATCTTGTTATAACTGTATGTTACAAATTTACGTACATCCAACGGCATGCTAAACGTTGAATGTTGTTATTTCTTACCGGCCTTGAACTGTCATTTTAGTCCGCTTATTTTATCAGTTGGCTTTGAAACTTCATCATCTGGTTTTCGTCAAATGTAGTTCTTTACTCATAGAATAACCGTTTAGAAATCTCTTGTTTGTGTTACTTTTACTCACCATATTTGTTGTGATTAGCGATATTTATAAGAAGTGTGTTAGTTTGTTATTTGTTAAGCAGTTTTTCCCCCGTTATTTCTTTTGTCAATAAAAAGTAAGGATTTGATTTTAAGTTTATAAATAAATATTATTATAGTAACTTAATCGTACTGATATTACGCTATAGTTGTGTTTTTAGTGCATGTAATTAAATTTGAAAAAATAAATGTAAGTCAGTCTGAGAATTAGTAACTCATTTTTTATAATAATTATGAATTAAAGTCATGTCCATATTTTAAAGCACAAGAAATATTACAAATTGCATGAAATATTTCTGTTAACAGACGTTAGTGCCGCTTTAGTGTTATTGTTCTAGCAATTACATTTTTGTTTCTCAAAATATTTGACTTAAGCATATGGGCGGAGTAATACCTGCAATCTTTTAGAAGGCTGGACTGGACTTTGCACAAGTTCGATGCTCTTTTTAACAGTCACTGACTCTTCAAACTCTATTCTATCTATTTTTGATTTATTTAAGTCTAATCCATGTATACATAAATGTTTGAAACTTTGTATAATTATACAAATTACAAACACTATAACATTAGAATACATGGTTACTCACAATAGAAGTATAGAAGGCAGTGAAATTCACTGTTAATGTCAAGCAAATGTAATATATCAAATATATGACAACATTTAATTAAGGTTCCTGTCATACATTTAGAACTAAAGCACATATGTAAAAGATGAAAAGTTAATGCAACAAAACTCCAAAACCTTTACCACTATCAAAGTTATTACTATCATTCAAAAATAGTGCATAAAATCATATTGAAATCAGTAATGGCTAACGATACATGATGTTTTCTTTCCGTTTTTCTAAAATAAAATAACAGGCTTTTGCAGCTTAATTCATTATAGTTTTCTCTGATAAAATAATAGCAGTACATGTTGTTGTTTTTTATTTCTAACAACACTTTTGCCTATGATCTTATAAAAGTTACATTTTCTTTACTCGAGATGTGTTTTTGTATAGCTTCCTATTTCGATATTAATTGGAGCAGTTCTACTTCTAAACTTTGCCGATTTATGTTCTTACCATACACTTTCATACAATATGGTTCTACTTTATATAGTTTCCTGAAAGTTTTATAAAGTCTCAATATGGTTTGATCTTCTCCGCTATTTGATCTTTTCACATCTTACCACCAAGAGTAATTATTTTCTTGAAGAAAAAAAATATATTCGACATGACTGACAATTTCTTGTTTGATTTAAAGAAAAAATCAATATAAATAAACTTATTCATATTTGTGTTTATTGAACATCACAACAATTCTACAGTTTCGATCTTTACCATACTATAACCACTCAAGAACATTTGAAATTACTGGGGAATAGAGGTTTAAAAACATTAGACAATACCACGGAGCATGCCAGCCATATTTTTACCTTATTCAATACCGAACAAAAATGTAATCCGTTGAAGTTACTGTGTTGTGAGTACAGAAAGCATGTTAGTGTGATGTACTTTTAAATATCTGATGGGCGATGGTAGTGTAAAATTAGCTAATTTATAGTAATGCATTACATGATAGGAAAAGACCTTTATAAGCATCGTATGCTTTCAGATCTGATCCTTCATCATTGTATTATGTAAGTAATTATATGCATTGTATGTTCATGTAATATGTTTTTGTGCAAATGTTTGAAATAAGATATGTTTAAACTAAAATATGATGTAGCATATTTTCTTAAACATTTACGATGGAATTATAATCATGTATATTCATGTATTCAAAAGGGATATTGATAGTTTCTAAACGTGAATTGGTCTGCAATGAGCACATTTGATTTCCGATAAGTTTTTCAAAAAAAGATAAATCAATATGAATGTAGCATTTGGATGTTCTTATAAAATATTTCTTCAAAAAATGTTTGTATGAACGGTTTAATGATGACTAAAGATATTTTGTTCTAGAACAATTTATTATCTGCTATGTGTTGGATTTTGTATCTCACACTTACCAATAACATCCATGCATAAATCTTCCATGTTTTGTTACA
This sequence comes from Ruditapes philippinarum, assembly GCF_026571515.1. Lineage (NCBI taxonomy): Eukaryota > Metazoa > Mollusca > Bivalvia > Venerida > Veneridae > Ruditapes > Ruditapes philippinarum. The sequence goes on from NW_026857242.1 coordinate 500,978, forward strand.
TGCATGATACCATAATTATTTTATTACACACCCTCCATTATGGACCAATTCATTTAGATAGTAATTTGGATTATACAAACGTTTTGCATCTGTTCAATAAGCATTTTTCGCATGTTTAGCAAAACCTATCGCCCATTGTTCTTGTCTAAAATGAATTTTGAATTAAATCCATACTGTATGTAAATGAATCATTTAATTACTTCTTTAATAGTCGTATAAGTAATGGATTTCTCGTAAAGTTTCCTGACATTGTGACACTTACTAAGCCCAGCGTACATGTGATAATTTCTGTTGTTAAATGTAGATATGTCGGTACTAAATTATTATTATAGAGCAGCTGGTGACATACTCATGCTATTCATATATAATAGCAGAATAAATAAAATGTTCAGCGAAGTGTCAGCACGCTCGGACAACCGTCACGAAACTTTACGAGAGCTTACATTTCTTCTTAACTTAATGTCATGTTTAAGCGAAGTTAAGATATTTTGTATAATTTAGTTTGTTTTCTAGTTTTTAGCAGTTGCTGGTAAGTTTATGCGGATCTTCAACCTTATCTGTCTTATGTTTTTACTTGGACACTGGAACGGTTGTCTGCAGTTTCTCGTCCCAACTCTACAAGACTTCCCTAAAGATTGTTGGGTATCGATTGAAGAGCTGCAGGTAAATCTTTTTAAAAACTTACCCGCAAACCGTATTTATTTATATTTCTTTATTAGAAGTCGTAAAGTAAGATACGTAAACCAAGTTAACATCAAGCTTGCAAACGAGCTAGAAATTGTAATCAAAAGATTATGATGCCAGTTTTGGAAACCTTCCCTGATACATATAATAATTATAACTAGATTTACTACCTTTGGGTTTATATTTTGATCAAGACAGAGATATGCATGTGAATTGAGCAAGCATTTGTAAAGTATGTAATAAGTATATGAGAGAAAGGGTATGTGAATTTTTGCACTGTAAGGCAGTCTGGGTCAAGCCGAGCCTAGTAAAGTTAGAAATTTATAAATTATACTATATGCGACATTATGCAACTGCGTTTCAATAATATAACCAAAAATGTCAAAATTCGGCCGAAGGCAAACATCGTAAAATGCGGCTGATATTAATTGTATATGACTTCCAGTAGGATCCATACTTAATAATGTAGGAGACAATACTAGTATACGTATTTTGATATAATCTTAATAAGGCATTATGTCGGTGAGCGATATGCTAGACGATTATTAGATAAGAGCTTGATTTAATAAGCAGTTTTGTTGTTAGATTCTATCATTATCACCTTCATGATTGGGTTTTAGTTCTTCTCTTAAAAAAATTATTATAGCAGGAAGCTACGTTAATCAATTAGATAACTGAAGTATTTAAACAGAAGTTATTGCAAGGGTAGGAAGAATGTAGCTACACTATGTGTACTTAGGATGGACTTTAAGACTTACTTTAGAATATACATATATATAAGTGGAAAATAATTTTTACGTTTATAATAGTAATAAAGGAGAGTAAAAATATTTGACTTTACTTATTTTTATTGTAAGCCAATGGTTTATGTATATATCATAGACATTAAATGTAGTTAAATAAAGGAAATTTTCATATTTAAACAAAAAACTTATTGAAGATTTCTTATCCATTTCAAGCGGTAAAAGGAATAAGCACGGTGTTTCCAATACCTCAATTTTTTAATTAAATGCCATTCAATACGACTTTTGATATAAATGTTTGCTTAAAAATATCAATACAAAATGAAAGTTTAAAGATACGTAATGTTTAGAAATATATTTGTAAAGGTGTATCGATTAGTCTTTGCTTACGTATATTGGAACAATGGATCGTTATTATTCTTTCTAAAAACAGTAAATTAATATAAAAGTGTCAATATTTGATCTACAGAATGTGTGTTATATAAACATGTTAGTTTTATTTAGAACTTCCTTCAGCAGCGAAACACATGTCAAAGTCAAAAACTGAAACGAACTTGTTCAATTTTATAACAGTGACGTTAACGAAAACATGAACGATTGTTCATTTAATTTGAAAAAAAAACTTTAACATATGCGTTCAGAAATGCGTCTGGAGAAATCAAAAGTATCAAAATGTTGTTTTCCCCTCCTTCAAAACTTTACATAAGTATCTCAATCTGGTAATAGATGGCAATTGTTTATACATATTAACACACTGAAAAATACTTCTCATGAATTGTCCTTGATTTGCCCTTTTTAACGAATTGTGTCATTCCCCGATTTAATTTCATTCATTTTGATCATAAGACAATTCAAAATATTATGTCTACTGATTTCGTACAGGATTTTTAGATGATTTATTTCAAATATGTACTGTTGCTGGTTTCCACACAGAAAAAGTTTTAGATTTTTTCTGATGTTTTGATGGCAAAAAAAATATTTTTTTATTTGAGAATGCTAAGTACCAATGTAATACCTGTTTTGTAAAAAAAGAAACTTTATCAGCGACATACTACATTATACTGCATTACATGATATTATTTTTATGGTCTTTTATATGGTCTATCAAAGATATCATGACATTATAATCCATTCTTTTATTTCTAAATGGTTGTAACGACACAATGTTTATTTATTTAGCAGGCCAGGTCGTTCACCGTAATTTCTGGTCTTATTTTTAAAATTGTTTTTGCTTTATTTCAGGATGCCCACTGGGCTCATCAGTACACATGGTCTCTATTTAAAGCCCTGTCACATATGTTATGTATTGGATACGGTCGTTTCCCGCCACAAAACATGACCGACACGTGGTTGACCATACTGAGCATGCTCAGTGGCGCCACTTGCTATGCATTGTTTCTAGGTCACACTACAACCATAATTCAGTCGTTTGATACTTCAAGACGATTATATAATGAGAAGGTAGGTAACTGAGTGCAGTAGATCTAATTAAAACTTCTCTATGCCATATATCTCAGTGATTTATGGTAATGCAAAACGTTTTCTTAAAATAATGTAGCCTGAGTTACGACACGTTTTGTTACACATTTTGTTTCCAGAACGTCACACTTATCGTGACAAAAATATTGCACCTCAAACTTTGAGCAGGCGATACTAAAAATAAAATAACCTTTGCATTTACGTTTTACAGTTTAAACAAGTTGAAGAATATATGATATACAGAAAATTACCTCGTTCATTGCGACAAAAGGTAGCCGAGTATTATGAACACAGGTACCAGGGGAAAATGTTTGACGAGGAGAGGATTCTCGGAGAACTCAACGAATGTTTACGTCAGGTAAATGTCAGACTGTTTCCATTGTTTAACGATATTTCTGATATGAATTTACCACGACATTTAGTCAGTACATAACCAGTCAGTACTTATAACATGTTGTAAACTCTACTTATTTACAAACCATTTTAATGATTATAATTTTCGATATTTTTAAGTTGAAACCTTTCATCCGTTTTTACGGCCGCCATTCATTCTCAATTGTATGTTATCGATATAATTGAGATAAGTATTATAAATGCATTGTTTCTTTTTGGCATGAGGAACGATTTAAGTTTTAATATCCTTCTAAAGAGCAGCTGGAAACATTCAAATTTAATTGCAACGTGTTGGTGTTAAAGCACGTGTATTAAAGTTTAGGAGTCCCAATAGCTGGCAAATGAAAAAAGCCTCATATTGAAATGTTCTTGTGTTGATTAAATGTCTTTGCTGGGTTCCGTGCCGGTAGTTCGGTGTGGTAGGGTTTTGTTATTTGTTAAGGGCTGCGTTCATTGAATGTCTCCCATTGTTGTTGATCTTTGTTCTTGTATTTCCAAATAAAAACCCCCATTCACATTCGTAATCAATATATTGGATTGTAATATACATTCTTCTAATACATTCTTGTAATCACTATTCATGTCTTGAGATTCGCATGCAGGAAGAAGTAGGTAGGTTGGTGGAAAATTGTCTCTCATTTTGTTTTAAATCAAGCTGCGCCGAGGCTATATGCTGGTAACAAAGCTAACATGATAGCTGAAACAAAACAAATATAGCATGCAACTTCATCGACTTCTTTCAAGTCAATTTAGTTTGCTGCCTCAGCCGATGTAATCAATCTTCTCACAATTGCTGGTCGTTTTAGGCTAAACCTATCCATTTTTGTGGCATTTAGCGTGCATTACGGGCCATTGCATGAATTGTCAGACATTTTGTGAACGATTGCCTTCAAATTTGAATATTTGTGGAAACTGTCTGTGATGCACTCGACATAGTTTGTCCCAGTCGAATATTCGTTAATCCAGAACACGGCTTTGGCGCCTATGGAAGTTTCTTGTTTCTTCTGGAAGTCGAGACCAAGTAATTTTGAACGTAAGGACCGCGGTTATATGATTTTATTATTTAATAGATGACATTTAAAGTAAACATATAAAATATAGGGTTCACATAAACTACATTCACTGACTGATTCATGTACGTCTTCTACATGTAAATGTAGCATTTATAAATTAAGACTAATTTACATCTAAATTCGTCTTGGCTAAATCCTGAAATTTCCTTTCATCTTAATTTTTAGAATAATCCCTACTATTTATGTCAATAAGTAAAGGATTTCTTTTTTTAAATATTGATGTACGTATTGACTTCCACTTCTACAATGTCATATTACATCATTTAATTATTTTTACAATTCCCTCTTGGTCTTCGATCTACATTTAAATGCCTGTATAATAAAACATCAGAAACCGTGATACTGCACACTTTACAACCTTGCATAGAATATCAATAACTCGGATGACACAAAATTGACATGGAAACAGGAATACCGGACAAAAAAACCCAAAGCTTTATAAGGAAACAATGACTGTTAGAAGGAAAACGTCAGTATCCTTTTATGTTTCAAACAATAAATGTTATACAAATTTGGCGCGTGAAAAACAAAAACAGTATAGTTAAAATTGCAGATTCGTTTTTATTGAGACAGTTGTTAGTAAGGGATATGATTAAGTGTCACACATCCCTTAATATCTGCTCTTTTGTTAATAAGTAAAAAATAGATGTTCATAAGAAAAGAAAAAGACCTCAACAAGATTCAAGATTTATTTCAAAAGGCATAAACATTTTACAATGTTCATCGCCACAAAAAAGTGACGAGTAGAAAAGTACGGTGTAAACTGAATAGAAATCATTTGTACAATAGCATTTTTACTTTATTTAACACTACAAATACATTGTGTTTCAATACATTTTTATAAATAATATCATGCCATAAATAATATCAATATATTACGTTATTAACATTGGCGAAAAATATATACTAAGATAATCTGTTATCAATTACATGCTTATCATTAAAATATAAATTTATTTAATGTAAGCCAATAATAATAGTTTGGTTAAATAAATGTTCTTTTCTTATTTCACTATAAAATTGGCATAACAGTAAAAAAAGCATTCTGTTTGAATCTCATTCATGTTTACACACATACTCTGTTTTCGTCCATATAATAGTGATATAAATTTGTTACCATCTGTCTTATTTCATAGCATAATATTGCCTAGACCGAAGTTGTTTTGCTTTCACCAAACAAGTACTCAGTTACATTGCTTATCAGCTAACAGAGGCACATAAAGACAAATTCTCTGATATTTTTCATTATTCCTAAATCTAGCCTTTTCTGTCATAAATCTGTGTTCTGAGCATCTAAAACGTAACACAGCTATTCTTAACTTTAGATTGTTTTACACAAGAAAGGTATTTAATTATCGTAAAATTTTATAATCTTATGAGTCTCTAATTGTGTTAAATTACCAATTTCCGATAACCAGTGTTGATTATCTTGGTCCTATATACGTAAGTCAGTATCATCAACCAAAAATATTTATTACTTACAAGTTGTTGTATATTAGTATCAGATTGTTCAGTATTTTATGTACAATGCGTATTTTACGTAATATTAACAAAGGTACCCTTCCAAATTCACAATATACACCAGTGTTTGATGGCGAATCATGCAGTAGACAAAGAACATGTTTCTTAAACGTATTTAAAGCAGCTACTGGGTTTTATACAAATCTTGAACATGGGAGATCCCTCAGAAGCAACCAAAACAACAAAATTACATGTAAATTACAGACTCGGCTTGATTGAGTCTGTTCATGAGGAATGGCGGAAAAGTGCAACATCCCCTAGCACCAACCCCCCACCCCCCTCCGGCTTAGAAGTATTCAATATTCAACACTTAATGTGCAGAAATCAATGTTCCCGAAGGACCAGAAAAATATGACAACACTTAATTCGTTTTTAATCTCTTGTTAAATAATGAAATTGCAAACAAGTGGCAGACAAAATACAAAATATCATTAAGAACACTTTGCATTTCTCTTCAATGAATTAGTCTATCTTTCAAATTTTTTTGAATATAGTTTGATTTGCAAATGTGTTACTTTCTGTACTTTTATTATTTATGTGTCAGGGTTGTTCCAGGATGAATTTGGCAGCGTGCAAAGCGCAAAGTAATTATTACTGAAAATCAAGTCACTGTAGTTTCTCTCGATAATTTTTAATTCATGAGGATTTTACCGCCAAACATTAAGTCTTGAGCTATCAATAATGATTTGACATTAACTAACTTTATTTTCCCGACTATATGTGAGCATGGAAAATATTGTTAGTTATCTAAAGTCCGTTATTTTATTTCTAACACCATTACATGCATCACAAGACTTTCTTGGAGCATTGGCCCGTCGTCAATAAAACATTTCAAGCCCATTCAATAAATAAGATTAATTATATTTCCAATATTACAACTACCTTATAGATACATTTAGGAACCAAGAATGAAAAATAAACGTCAAAGGGCTATTTCGTGGACATATCTGTATATTGCATTATAAAGACAGTTATACAAAATGATTCTGAAAAGGGGACGTTATTAGAGAGAAACAAAATGAAATGGCTCGGTTTGATCGTGTTGTCAAGAATGACATGCTACACCCTAGCAACGTCAGAGATTTTGCGTACAAACGAGTTTTGCCTGTGAAGCAGACTTATAAATGCCCGTGCTGTCGTAAGACGTGATATATTATTTATTTTTGTTGATTATTTTATGTTTTCATCTTTAACATTTTCATAAGATACTGATTTAAATGAGTAAAGTAACTATTGTTATCTATGTATAGATCTTGTTCAGCTTAAAGTATACGTATAACAGAACAATCTGTTCTAGAATATTGATGTGAATATTTCACGTTTTCCTCTTCTGTGCAACACGTGATAAAACAATAGATGTGGGTGTAAAATGATGGTGAATTTATTGTTATTTAACATTATTAAATTCTTGTATTTCGTTCCCGATTTACATAATTAAAATCGTTTTTACTGTTGATTTCATTCGATATTCATTTAATTTAATATCCTATTAACCTTTTAAGTTTTAAAATGTTCGACCTTTGCCTTTACTATTGCCAAAAAAAATAATTTCATGCAAAACCCGTGGAATAGCTCTAATATATGTATATAAGATTAAACTCTTCAGCAGAAACACCAAGTCATAGCTCTCAGATATTAAAAATTGAGAGTTTCGGATTTATATAATATTTAAGTTACTTGTCACATACCGGAAATACATTGTATTGCTTGTGTTATTGTCCAGTTTTTATTATAACAATACATTTAATATTGTTTTACTTGTTTTCAGTGACTGATCTACTTTTTATAACACATATCATCTGTATAATTTACACGTTGAAAATCGGTTTGTGTAACAAAATGCATGATATGTCAGAGTAATTTATCTAATTCAATTAGATAAATAACTCTGACATATCATGCATTTTGTTAATTATTCCTTTCTGTTGAATTTAGTGTTGAGCAATTTTCTGCTTCTGTTAGTTTTTAATCACCAACATGGCAATTATTTTCATCTAGCTATTAATTTGCAAGATGTATTTGACAACCTACATAATAAGATTGTGTTTACCTTACACAAGGTCAGTTAAGATCCATGTCTTTCTCAGATATTTCCTATGGACGAGGATTTCATTGACAACATTTAAGACTTTTTATATCGACAAAGAGATGACATTTATTCCTATGCATTGTCATTTATAGTATCAGTTTGTGAAAAGCATTTTAAATACAAGACGAACCCCTATTTTATACAAATAAACATTTATTAGATGTTACCTTCGGGTTAGACCGACAGACGGTGCAAGATTCTTATTTATTTTTGCGCGACGTATGTACTTATGCAGTTCAAATATCAAATGTTAACACGTGCCTTTACAACATTGCTGATGCCCAAAGATAAGCTGAACTAGGTTTCCCTGATAAAAAGATTTTAGTTTTAACAACACTATTTTATTTATAAACATTTCATTAACAATATAATTGACAAATAATAAAAAGTACGGATTGAGTAGCAAGCTTGATTTTAACTTTACTTATCGAGAGCCAATTTGCGTGTTGTTTTTTTTTCAAAGTTATATAACACAAGTATTCTTGCCAAATACTTTCATTGTTCTTCCGGTAGTTTGTACTTTCGTGTGGGATCGCAAGACTCAAATACAATTCATTAACTCAACAAACCGTTCAATTAGAAGCTTGCTAAGAATTGATGATGGTTTGCGCAGTGTTTTTTTTATTCTTTAATTGTCTTTCTCTTTCAGGTTTTTGTCTTTGGTTTATGGTTATAGAGTTTTTGAGTTCAATTAAAGTAAACGGGGAATAGTGATTCATTTTTTACTGCAATCCATTAAAGTATTCTCTTCTTTTATTGAACTTAAAAAAATGCAGAAATCGTTCAGTTTCGCTTACAAATACTTGAACATGAAGTTGTATCATTCATGATTAATATATACATGCTAGAATATGTTTTTTTTTGTTTTGTTTGTTTGTTTTTTTTGTTTTTTTTTTCGTATGGCATAGCAATCTATCTCGTTATTTGTGCCCTTTTTTCTTTTAACCCTTTTTATCTTAAATTAATTTGTTTTTGTTTGTTTGTTTGTTTTTCGTTGTTTTTTTTTCATGCATTTAAGTAAAACAGTTCTGCATTAATTTTCAAACTTGCTCAGCGGGGTCTCACCATCCTTGTTAGAGGACAAAACATGAAATAACTAAAATCATTCATTGCCGAATGCCAATATTTCATTTTCCCCGTCAACGCAAAAAATAATAAACAAGGACTAGAAAATCTCGGAAATGTGGGTGTTCGATGTAGAGTTTATTGTAATTTTCATCATTAAATGATCGAATTTCATATCAAAATTGGTATGCTGTCAATGTAACAAGGACATTTTTTCGTTATTGAATTTTCTGTTACTGGATTCAACCTCAAGAGATCCAATGTTGAAAGGAAAATTTAAATTACATGATCTTATAACAACGCCTTTGCTGTCATTTAGAAACTAAAAGCTGACAGAGTATGTTTTACATATGGAAAAAAAAATATTCCGCATTTTCAATCATACTCGACGTCTCTGCTCTTAGTTACTTTGTGCATATCATGTAAAAAAATATTTATTATTGGATTTATCTTAATATCAATGGACTTAAATGCTTTATTTATACTTCATAAGGAAATTACTTCTTAGCTGGCTTAACATGTCAACGCAGATATTGAGAAGTTGGAAATAATTCAAAAGCTCTTGAACACTTTATTAAAAATTAAATATACCTTGGTTCATTAATTCATAATATACAATGACGAACAAGCTTAAAAAATACGTTATAAAACCAATAATTGCAATTATATGATAAAATTATATACGGTATTTGCTGAAATATTTTTTTCTGCCTTACAATTCAGTCAAGTTTGGGACTTCTTGCTCTTGCTACTGTCATGTAGTTGTTTTGTTTCCCAGAATAGATTCTTTAGGAACAGTGTATAATTATGAAAAACACGTGATTGCTTTAAGGTCTAAATTATCAATATGTCAGTTCTGGTTCCTTTACCAATAAATAAACAGGATACAGTGACAGACTGCAAAATAAAATGCAATCTTTCAGACTTAAATCAAGTCCATTAAGCTTCCAGTCTCTGCTATTTCTTATTCATGAGCGTTTGATTGCCAACCTTTTAGTTGTAAGCTATCAATAATGAGATGACATTAACTTTCTATTTCTTCTCATGATATTTACGTCAGATGATATACATGATGATTGAAAAGTGATTAAATCCTTCAATTGACCAAAATAGTGATTTCGTTGAAAACCAGACCACCTTACGGACTGTAGTAAAAGTTCGACATTATGGGGGAAATGTCAAACTTGCAAAAACTTGATCTTATTTCAAATTATTTCAAATTTTGATGTTGGATGTTTGTGTGATTATGATTTGCTGTAAAATTGCCATGTTTTATATATATTTGTATGTATCATTGATTCCCATACATTTAATGTTGAAGATTTAATGTTGCTAAATCCGAAATAAGGGTAATAAAATATGTTGCACTTTCCACTATATGTCATAACAGAGTCTATCAAAGCGAGTGTGTATCTTTAACATACTAGTATATAATTATGTTTGTGTCATTGTACTCGTGTAATCTTACAATTTCCAGAAAATTCATACAGTAAATAAAATATGTTATAGAATTTATAATTAATGCATTAATTTGACAATGAGTATAAGTTCTAAACAGACTCCAAGCAATTATCTAATACTCAAATACAAATTATTTTAAACAATGTTTTGGCAAAATCAAAAAATAGTAAAAATAAGAATAACGTGTATGTTGCCTTGAACAAATAACATTGCCATCATCGTCATAATGGACATGCCATTGCTGTCCATGTTGTGAAGATTGATAAAATTAAAATTAGTATTTAGAAGTAGAATTTAGAATTCGCTTTTTTCAGTTATATAAAGTATATGCACTATGTTCATATAAAAAAGCATGTGCTCTATAAAATATATAATCTGATGTAGGTAAATAGGCTATTAACTAACATAGGCATTAAATAAGCGCTAATTATTAAACGATAGTAATGTGATGAAAACCTGTATATAACTTATTGACAAATAAATTTCTGAAAATGACTCAAATAACGCCTGAATTGTTAGTTTATTTTATTCTGCTCACTGAGAAAGTTTATTTTATTCTGCTCACTGAGAAGATTTGCCTCTGTTGAATACAATTAACTCAAACAAAAACTAACGAAGCCATCCAAGGAAAATAACACCATCACTAAAGATAAAAACATGCAACTTCTGCTCGCTATCTAATTAAGGTAACTTCATTTGAAGAACAGCATTTTACGTGAAGCTCTAATGTCCCAAGAAACATTATGTTAAATTTAATTCTAAAATGATGACTGACATTACATGAAAATGCAAGCCCATACATAACCCACTATACCGATTTTTCCGAGACATAATTCCCCCGTAGACGTGTGAACAACGCTTGAAAACATAACACGTTTAATCTATAAAGAGCATATACATATATACATACGGCCTGCATCATCATTGTACATATGTATTGGTGTTTATAAGAATAACCATATGTTGAAAGCGTCATCGTTCATCTTGGTCATATAAAACCATAATATGATCTAGATTTGACATGGAGTATTTTGTCGGAGATTCATTTATATATTTTTCTTTTCTTTTTAAGGATGTAATAAACCACAACTGCAGATCTCTAGTCGCTTCAGTGCCATTTTTTACAAACGCTGACCCTCAGTTCGTATCTGAAGTGGTGAGCAAACTACAGTTTGAAGTCTTTCAAGCAGGAGATTATATTATCAGGTAATGACGTCACTAACATATATGACGTAAAGTTATATTTTAAAATATCTACATCTCGAGATTTTAGAAACACCAGAAGCAAAAATATTCTAAAATTTTGCTTTACTTATAAAAAAGAGTGGTTATCTTCAATGAAAAATGTGTTATTATGATTCATATAATATTATTTAAAACTGAACATGAACAATGAAGATCTAATATACACATGTCAGGGGTAAATAACATAATTAAAGATTGAATTGAACTACCAGGTATATGAATGATAGCCATCTTAATCTAGGGAAACATTGTTTTAATATTATTTGCATGAAAACTTCTCTGTTTTAAAAACTTGAAGAAATAAAAGTAGATGCAAAATTCATAAAATTAGGTAAATACGCAATGATGGCACATTGTGCAGTAATATAATGTATACACAATGGTGTTGTTTGTTTATTTTGACATTTACAGGAGGGTATTGCATTGACAGTTTTATATTTATTTTGAAATATCAAATGTCTTTATCTGTTCGATTTAATGTTTTGATTAATGGGGTTTTAGATAGGCAAACGTCAAGTCACGAACATTTGAGATATTGCACAGTATCCAGTCTGAATACAAGATTACACAATGGATAATGCCTCATAGCTGTCACATAAAATTGATCACATAGAACATGCCAGGGGATTTAAGACCTTCTCCTTAATGTATTTCTTTAAGTTTTTCCTGTTTGAAGTCAAGTATCTTAACCATAACAGTAAAAAACATCGTTTATATTTCACATTTTTCTAGAGAACTAAATGGTTGCATAAAGAAGTTTTCTTCTGTGAGTGTGTAATTTTGATATGCCATGTTAATCCGACAGTAAACAGTTTAACATTGATTTAGATAAAAAAAATTTACGATAAATATTTTGATATGAACAAAAAGGCAATTTTTGTTGTAGTCAAGTCAAAATGAAGACATTAATAATGTTGATAATATATTAGCATATATGTATTGTTTTACATGTATAGCCGTACATCATATTTGGTAAAATGTGACATACAAACGGTGTGAGGGGGTGGATCCACAATCTGTTTATTATATTTGATATTTTAATTACAGGGAGGGAACAATGGGCAGCAAAATGTACTTCATTCAGGAAGGTATTGTCGACGTTATAACAACAGAGGGGGAAGTAGCCACTTCTCTGTCAGACGGCTCCTATTTTGGAGGTATAGTCCTTGAAGCCACAAACTGTGTCTTACTAAATCATATTTGTTCACTGTCTTGGCTTAAACATAATTAGAATATTTTACAGGACCCTTGGAACAATATACACCCATAAATCATTATTTTACAATTGTAAAAGAATTTCATCTGTTATTTAGCTTTTATGTTACAATGCAACTATACTATGTATATGTGTATTATTCTCTTCTATATATATTTTGTAAATATGTTACGTTCTCCAATTTTGGAGGATAATAAAATTTAATAACAAAAGTGCTTTTTACGAAGAATGATGTTCTCTTACCAAGGCTGTATATACCCTTAGTTTGTTTGGGTTTTTTCAGGTCATAAAATATGTAATTTAAATAAACTATATTTTAATTATTCAAATTGATAAAAAAAAATGTTCGTTCTTTTAAGCTTCTCTTTAGAATGATTTAACAATTTTGCTGAATAATGAACAAAATATTTTATTGCTTCATCGACATAACATTTACATTGTTGTTTTGTATATATACATAGACGATTCTTATATTTGAAATATATATAAAGGAAATAATTGCACATACGTGATGCAAAACATTTATCACAATAAATATCTAATTTATCAAAAAGAAACTATTGCGTGATCAAACAAAAAAAAATCTCAAAATTATAAAAGATTGTTAGTCTTATCAATATATTTTACATTTAAACAATTTTCTTCTTTAAATATATCGCAGTATTTATGCTTATATATGTTTCGTTTAAGTATAGAGTATTTAAATTAATTTGTCGTAACTTGTAACAGTGATGGTGTAAAGATTGCATTTGTCTAATGTTCTCCAGTAAAGTTATTAAGTTCTGTTGCACGGTAAGCAATCTGGATACGCTAGATACAACTCCAATCATTAAGATAAACATCTAAGGTCATATATTAGAAGTGTGAATTCATCAATATTTTTAAAACATATCCAATTATTGCTTTTTCTCCCATTTTCACTTTCTAGAAATATGTCTTCTAACGAATGCAAAACGGGTCGCCAGTGTTAGAGCAGAAACATATGTAAATTTGTACTCACTATCAGTCGAGCATTTCAAAGACGTCCTTGACCGCTATCCAGTAATGAGACGGACAATGGAAAGTGTTGCAGCGGAAAGACTTACAAAGATCGGAAAGAATCCAAGTATTGTGAGTAGTCGTGCTGATTTAGATGAAGACCAGCGATTGTTGAATGAAATAGTACTGGAGTCGACTCCAGTCGTAACCAGTGCTAGTGAAGACGAAGACAAAGATTCCGACGATAGTTCCGGAAGTTCGAAAAGTAATAAAAATAAGAAAAAGTTTAAGTTAGATTTCAGTGCAAAGTTGCACAGAATTACAGAAGAAAGGAAATCTAGGTCTAGGGAGAATTTGAAGGATGTTCATGTAGATAGTAGGTTTAGGAATATCCTTCGGAAAGCTCCTTCAGGGCCAAATCTATTTGGGCTGCTAGCCCCACCTGTTTTTAGTGAAAGAAAACGTTCTGGAAGTGTTGGTGCAAACTTAGGGATGATTATGGAGAGTTTTACAGAGGACAGTTCTCATAAAAAAAGAGATGACAGTAGTATAGGAAACAAATTCTTTAAAGTATTTGAAAAAGAAGGAAAGAAACGAAAATCCGATAGTAGAACATCTGTCTGTGATGAATCACCAACATCGGAAGGATTACATATGCAATTTTTAACTGTTCCCCATGATAAAACTCCTAGTAAATCTAAGGAGCACCCAAGTTCTCCGAAATGTGATACAAAGAAAGAACAAATGCCTCATAAAAGTGTTATTAAAACTGATTCAGGTCCCTCGAGCAAGTCAGATAGACCTATGCAAGTAAACTTTACGCTTTCCACAACTGAAGACGAGTTAACGCCCTTGACAACTTCTGACCAATCAGAATCGAATACAACTAAGAAAAAGAAAATACGACACGTCGATTTTGAAGAGGCAAAACTTATTCCATTTAACAACGGCAAAAGCTCGAGTGATGAGGAGGTTAAAAAATGTGAATCACCGTTATAGATGCCAAACTTCAAAAGGTACTAGTAATATTGTAATATTTTTTTCCGCAATTAACAAGCATATTTCTTTCTTTTCTATCATTTACTCGGTCCAAAAGATTGAGTTGTCGCGATTTTTTTTTTTTGCTTTTAATCTGGAGTCATCCAAGCTTTTCAAGTTAAACTAAATAATCTACTTCTTTCACAGTATTCATAATGATATTAAGTACATATATAATATAATAATTTAAATAACATATAACTGCATTATCTTTAACACTGAATTCAATATTTATTTATTTCAATATTCTGTTTCTTGAACTTATTTGAACTTTTATTTTCTAGGTCTTACAGCTGGGAGGATAAAAAAGGCCGCCATATAATATATAATTAGTTACTGTGATCAATAGAACTTTCATATACATGTTAAATATGCATTCTGTGTACATATATAATTATTTACTTAGCTTAACAATGGTATGACAAAACAATTTTACCTGTCAAACCATTGTGAAAAGAAAGTATGTGTATATCGATTTTTTTCAAAACGTTTCCGATTTTTTTTTATAAACTTTTCAAGGATTTTAGTTTTTAATTAAAAAGAAATATGTCAAAATTGTCAAAAATCTACCTTCTTCCACTTTTTTTTCAATTCGTTGACTTTTGTTCTGATAATTTATATATATGATAGCTATTCAGTTGAATTCAATGACGTCAGTGCTCAAGAGCCAGCATTATTTATAATTTTAAACTTTTTAAACAAGAAAATAATGCTTTGTTTACAATTGTCTAATAAATGTGTGATTGTAGCTCTATATCATTTTCTCCTAACTGAAGCAAATTCTTCAAAACACATAAGGGTTAGATGTTAAATTGTTTATTCTTTTCACCATATCTGTTTCTAAATTATAATCTGTTAAAATTATTTTTAATTCGTAATCACTTTGGTTAACAAAACATTCAATGGTATAAGATAAACATATCATAAAAATAAAAATGTTTGTTAAAGGCAAGAATCATTCATAACCTAAAAAAAAGATAAATCATTATTTGTTCACCTATAATGGTTAGTCACTTAACGTCTGTGTGTATTTATCAAATCGTAGTTAATGCAACCCATATCTTAGTTAAAAGTAAAACTTCATTTGTTGTCATGGCTATCATTTAAACAGTCAATGTATCAAAGTAGCTTTGTCCCATGTGTATCATCTTTGTCCAGTCTGCCGAGTAATTTGGTAAACCGGTCAAAATTATGGGTAAATCTTTAATTAATGACATTGTAGACATATAACTATAGCAGGGCAATATAAAAACATAAATTATAATCATGTCTCTTTGGCGTATCAATTATTATTCATTGATAGATTGATATTAAATTCTCCCATCTAAAGTTGCATTGACATGCATTGAAATTAAATACATTGCTTCATTATATGAACTGTGAATTAAATATCATAATATTGGTTTAAGATACGAAGTACAATGTTGGAAATTCATGATTGAATTTATGGTTTTATATTGATATCTTAGTATTTTAGACATATCTGTATACATTCCTGTGATGACATTATTCGTCGTGCTATTTTTAGAACAGGTCCACGCGGTCACTTGTTGTGGGCGGTACTTAGAATAGTGTTGAACTTAACTTAGAATAGGGCGGGGCAACGAAGAATATAAACAATAGCCTTGTATGCCAAATGGTCTTCCGGACGTTGTTTTCGTATTCTTGTCCTCTTGTTTGTGGTTAATGTAAACATATTAATGAGCCGCGTCACGACAAAAACCAACGTTATGCGTTTGCGACCAGCATGGATCCAGACCAGCCTGCGCATCCGCGCAGTCTGATCAGGATCCATGATGTTCGCTATCAGTTTCTCTACTCGTAATAGGATTGGTAAGCGAACAGCATGGATCCTGATCAGACTGCGCGGATTCGCAGGCTGGTCTGGATCCATGCTGGTCGCAAACCCATTATGTTGGTTTTGTCATGCCACGACTCATTTGATTACTTTACTAATTGTTAAAGGCGGCAGGCATTCATTACAAAAATGAATAATCTTAATACAATGTATATAAATGAATTTCAAAAATCAGATGCAACACCAGATGAAATAATTAGAAACAATACAGACTAAAGGTAAACATTGAAAAGTTTAAATGTGCATTGGAAACAGTGCATGTACCTGTAGCTAGGTCATGGTATTAATATCTAGGTCAACTAATATGAAGTTTCAGTTCTGTATCTGAAGCTATGATAATAGTCCAAATGTCAATACTGTAGCTCTCAATACAAAAGAGTAGGTCATTGGTTAAAAAACTAGGTCAACTGATATAAAAGTTTAATTCTATAGTTAATATTGTGGTCGTAGTCCAAATACAAAACATAGATATCTTGTTCAAATATAGTAGAAAGTATATTTCGCATAAAACTAAATGTCATAGATACAAAAATAGGGACAATTGGTCAAAATCTAGGTCAACTGATATCGTAGTTTAAATCTGAATCTGAAATTCTGCATATATAGAGCATGTCCAATTATGATTCCTATAGCTATAGTTATAACAGATTTGGTAGAGGACCACGAGTCGATGTTTCATGCCAAATATCTAAGCTCTAGTCCTTGCAGTTTTAACTGTTTTATATTTGGGTTGCTATGACAACCAACCACTTAAAATAAATAATTTTAAAAGAGCATTATGCCAGGAATACACCTGTTAAGTTCTAACAATACTGACCTAGTGTTGTCGGAGATGTTCTTGAACGCCCTTTAGAGTAGGTGAGCTAACTTAAAGAAATGATTGTCGGCAGACTTGTCCTTAAGTCAAATTATTTTATTCTTTTTTATTATTGTATTCTTTTAAATGCAATGACCTTGTTCTATGATCATTTTCTGTTTTTACTATTTTTTTTCCCTTTTTTGTTTTGAAAAATAAAAGGGTTTTAATTTATGTTTTGTAAGGCCCCGTGGTCATGTGCATATTTAGTTTGGGAAAAATTTCCCTTGAGGATGTGTGGGGAAGTTAAAAATTTAAAAAATTTTAAATAGTCGTTTTTATAGGGTACAGGAAACCTTTGCCCAATTTTTTATTTTTCTAATTGGAAAGTATACACATGATTTATTAACTTGTTTGTTATTTATTTCTAGATTACTTATTTCATTATTCTATGCACATCGTTTTTATAAGGTGATATGCTGTAAAATGGTTTAAAGTTAATATGACACGTTTCTATTAAAGTATAGAATGTAAGATTTTAAATTGTCTAGATCTCAATACTATTACTCTGAGATACAGGGCAGTATTAATTTATTATATTGCACGTTTTGTAACGTCCATTTTCGTGGGATAAGCATATCTTTATTATATATATACATGTATATATAAATTTAAATAATTATAATTCTAACGAAAGTAAGTAAATTTTTTGTGCAGTATTATCAATTTGTTATCAACAGTCAAGACTTATATCAACTTGAGGGCCGTGTTTAAACGAATGTTTGCTACAACATCGGAAAACATGTTTCAAATCTTTTGTCACGTTTATGATGTTTCAAGTTTTCCCGCGTCAATCAAGTCATCTTGTATGTCATCTCTGAACTTGGCACGCGGTGTAAACACGTTTACATATATAGCTAGTAATGTAGTCTTCCATCAGAAGCATTGAAAGCAGAATGTACTATCTATACCCTGATCAAAGCCTCTCAACCATAAATGGCTGCAATAACTAATATTTCTAGGTTTCTTTTAAAAGTTTGAAGAAAGATCAGTGCATCTATAGATGTACCACACTGTACCAATGATTTTTGTATCTTGTTTTTATCATACAACCAAATATAAAGAATCTAAGACATTGCGTTTGTGTGTCATTTGATATGTAAATGCACTTCTTTCGTTGTTATGCATTCCTTTCCCATAGATCTAAATCAAGCTTCACTTTTATTATTTTTAAGTTTATTTGACACATACAAAGGCCATAAAATATGCTCCTGATCACGGAAGAGATACATTTATCTGCCTAGATAATATATATTCAGTTTATCTTACATTTAAAATTTGCATAATGGCTTTTAGAAGAAATGGTTAACATGTATACGAAATTCATATGCAGATAAAGCATGTACAGTCACACACTGTAGTTTTGATCCTCAAAGATGATAAATAACAATTATATAAAGCCATTTAACTTACGAACATTATTGATAGTGAATCAACGAATTTCAATGTCTAGGTGTATGTTCAAGGTACATAAATAGTCTTATCCCGAGAGAAATTCCTTGCACGAGACTAGTAAAGGCATTAAACTATTGTATAACTTCATCAAATCATAGTATTGTTTTTTTGTTTCCGAAACAATAAGCATAATAAAATAACGTTTGCCCCACAGCGTTTAATTTTAGTCATAATGAACCCCGACCAATGTTTATGATTCCCTTTTTTTAATATTGAGAGAAGTTTTTTACCGAAACAAAAAAATTTCCAATTAAGTAGTTGACATTAAAAAGTGGGCGAAATTTTTTGTTACAAAGTGAAATTTTTTTAATGGGAAATGACGCCCTTATGGCGTTTTTTTTTAAAACCCGTTTTTTTAAATAAATTTATTTTTTTCAATCAAACAGACGAGGGCCCCCGTTCAAGACGGGTTTTTTGATTATTTTTTTTGTTAAAAAGATTGCACAAAATTTTTTAAGTTGTTGGGTTATTTTTTTTTGGGGTTTTCAAATAAAAATGAAAAAAATAATTTTCGGGTTTTCTTTTTTTATTTGAGGAAGTTATGAATCTTGGGACGTGTTTCCCCGGGTTTTAATTTAGTCATTACTCCCTTTAAAGGAAAAAATTCAAAATGATGGTTTCTCAAATACCCCCAGTGTTTTAAAAACAAAAAATTTAGTTTAGGGAACTTTTGGTATCAAAAGATAATTTTAACCAAAATTAAAAAGTTTTTTCCCAAATTTGGAACCATTTAAATTACCATTGCTAATGAATGTAAAGGAATTGGTCACATCAAATGCTAAAAGGGGTACATGGGAAAAGAACAAATCGAAATATAACTTAATCCTTTTATTTATAAAAAAAAATTTTAAAGAAAAATTCTGAAAAAAGGTTTTTAAAATCTAGTTGGATGTCTATACAACCTTTTTGGGGGATTATTATTTTGGGGGGGGGTGTAAGTAACTCATGACTGGGGTGCAAAAGGGCATTTTTTAGCAAAGGGTTTAATTTTCAATCATTTGGGAAATTTTTTTTAACCCAAATTTTTTCTTACTTGGGGTTCAGTACCTTTTTCACAAATTTTAGGTATATTGGAAATTTAAGAAAACCCAAGTAAAAAAAACACGTTTTATTGCATAAAATGGCAGTGAAAAGTCCAAAATGTTACAATGTTTTTAATTTTAAAAATGTAGTACCTTTACAACCAAAAATGGGTTAAGAGAACAAAATCCCTTTAAAATTTTGGGAATGTTTTATATTTATTTTGTTGAAATAAAAAGATTTAAAAAATGGGTTTAAAAAATTTTTAAAAAGTACAATAAAAACACAAAAAAACCTTTTTTTTTATGTAAAAAAAAAAGATATATAAAATTAATGGGTTCCCTCCCTTTCAAAAAAATGGGAAATTTTTCGTACACTAACCTAACCTTATAGTTAGTTTATAATTAAAGTGATATCTCCACTATGCAGCAAATCTGTCTATATAGTACATACTAGCATGACATAATTTAAGTAGCATACACAATTAAGTACTGACACATTTATTCGTGGAACATCACTAGATATTGTCGCATACAATATAAAATATAACAATATATTACACAGTATGAGGTTTGCATACACAACGTGTTTAAAAAGAGTACCAAAAAAGATTAGAGACAGTGATGAAAGAAATTTTGATATATATGATAAGCCACATTTGCAAGATAACAAAAAATTAGACAACATTTTAATAAAGAAATTATATTAGATAGAAAGTCGTATTTCACTTGCATTTACTAAATGTTTGCTGATAAATTAAATTTGACAAATCGATACTTTATCGTTGCAAAACGGGTAAAATATCCGGCTAAAAATTCACTGATACTCCATTATTTGTCTGTATGTATCATATACTAATTATTATATTCGTATGTGTGAAATACGACATACATTAAATCATACACTGTAATTGTGTAAGTTTACTATTTAGTAAACCACTGTAAAGATGTGAAATCATGGAGCAGTATATCTATTTAATGTATAGTAAATGTTGTAATATTTAGAGAATAAAAACATAAGTAAGTTATTATCATTGTCAAGTATATTAAAGTACAGTAATTATAACTGGTTACTTGAGGCAGTAGACCTAACCAATGCATAGTGATTTAGTGATAGTCCATCTTTCTTGCAAAACTTTTTACAAACAAACATAAAATTGTAAACAAGAGGGCCATGATGGCCCTGAGATCGCTCACCTGTATATAGGCCCCCCCCACAAAACCTCCCCCCCCCCCCCCCCAACGTTGCAGGGCCAATTTAACCCAAGGGCTTTTATTTGCACAAACTTGATAGACACCCATAAGAAGATGTTTCATGCTAAACATCTAAGCTCTAGCTCATTGGGCTTTTTAAAAGAAGATTTTTTTAAGTTTTTACTTTACACATATAGTTAAAAACAATGACACCCCTTGGGCCAGGCCAGTTTTGACACCAGGGCTTTTATTTGAACAAACTTTCTAGACACTTACTAGAAGATGTTTCATGCTTAATATCTAAACTCTAGCTATTTGGGTTTTTTCAAAGAAGATTTTAAGTTTTTGCTATACACATATAAAGAAAATCAATGACCCCCGGGGCGGGGCCAATGTTGACCCCAGGTCTTTTAATTGAACAAACTTGGTAGACACCTATTAGAACATGTTTGATGCTCAATATATTAGCCATAGCTCTTTGAGTTCTTTAAAAAAAGATTTTTTAAGTTTTTGCTATACACATATAAGGAAAATCAATGACCCCTGGGGCGGTGCCAATTTTGACCCCACGGCTTTTATTTGAACAAACTTGGTAGACACCCATTAGAACATGTTTGATGCTAAATATCTTAGCCATAGCTCTTTGAGTTCTTTAAAAGAAGATTTTTAAGTTTTTATTATATGCTTATAGGGAAAATCAATGACCCCCCTGGGGCGGGGCCAATTTTGACCCCAGGGCTTTTATTTGAACAAACTTGGTAGACACTTATTAGAACATGTTTCATGCTAAATATCTTAGCTCTAACTCTTTTGGTTCTTTAAAAAAAGATTTTTTAAGTTTTTACTATATGCATATAGGGAAAATCAATGACCCCCCGGGGCGGGGCCAGTTTTAACCCCAGGGCTTTTATTTGAACAAACTTGGTAGACACCCATTAGAACATTTTTCATGCTAAATATCTTAGCTCTAGCTTTTTGGGTTCTTTAAAAGAAGATTTTTTAAGTTTTTACTTATATAGGGAAAATCAATGACCCCCGGGGCATGGCCAATTTTGACCCCAGGGCTGTTATTTCAACAAACTTGATAGACATCCATTAGAACATCTTTTATGCTAAATTTCTTAGCGCTAGCTCTTTGGGTTCTCTAAAAGAAGATTTTTTATGTTTTTACTATATGCATATAGGGAAAATCAATGAACCCCTGGGGCGGGGCCAATTTTGACCCCAGGGCTTTTATTTGAACAAACTTGGTAGACACTCACTAGAAGATGTTTCATGGCAAATATCTAAGCTCTAGCTCTTATGGTTTTTTAAAAGAAGATATTTAAAGTTTTTTCTTTCGGTTGCCATGGCAACCAGAGTTCTGCATGGAATTAAATTCTTTGAACAATTTTTAAAGGTGACCACCAATGGAACATTCCTGTGAAGTTTGGATGAAATTGGCTTAGTGGTTTATGAGGAGATGTCATTTAAAGTAAAAGTTTACGGACGGACGGACGACGGACGGACGAACGGACGCCGGACGAAAAGCGATCACAAAAGCTCACCCTGTCACTTTGTGACAGGTGAGCTAAAAATAGCATCAAAACCATTTGTACAATGGACAACTTTCTGGTCACTATATCAACCAACAATAAAACTTTTCTTTTTTTGTTTAAATGCATCCGACCTGCTAAATATTTCTTCACATATAAACAGACATATTACTTATGACATCAACACATTTGACATAAAAGACAAAAACAATACATATATCTAACCAATTAATATAAAAGTACACATTACAAAGAATGTCAATAACATATATAAATCCATGTCTTCTATATGATAGCAATTAATTACAAAGTCAAATAAAAGATGAGACTTTTTACCATTTTCATACATAGACTTGTTAGCATGTGACTTGTAAAACAGAACTTACAATGCTAATTGTGAAATTCTTAGAAGAAGAACACAATAAGCAGTATTTGATATGGGTATACACTCGTTAGAAAACATTTAGAGTTTTAAAGCTGTCATACCATCACTATATATTTCTTTCATTTCGCTTCCAGCATTAAATTTCTTAGATATGACTAATTAAGTTGCTTTGATGTCTGTTACATTTCCAGTATTTTTATATTATTTTTATAAACAATGTCGTGCCAACAGTCACAGTATGTTAATAATGCCCAATGTAAGCCTTTGGTATGTCTTTTTAAGTATAACTTGAGCCAAACAAGATAGACTTAACCTCAGTGGCTATTTCTGGTTTCTCTTATTATAAATAGTAAAAGGCAGCCTATATAATTCTGCTGAAATGTCTTGTCCATTAATGACATTAACTGACAATTAATAACTTTGGATAAGTGAATTAATATACAGCAAACCTCAGTAACAGACTTTAACTTGTTTTACTCTGAAACCACCTCTTCTAATAGAATATCAAAACTAAAGCTTTTTTTCTTCTTCTTGAAAAACAAAATTAAGACACAATAGAAGTAAGACATTGCAAAAGTCTGTTAAATGTCATACGGGTTTATTAAAATCTTAATTGATATAACTGAAAAGTATAATAACATTTTATCAAAATTTATTATTAATAAATATAATGGTCAATAATATATAAACATCATATAATTGAATTATCATATTGAGATTAAACTATGATCAGTGATCAAAGTTAAAAGTTTTATGTATACAGATTCCTCATTTTCTCTCCCTTATATAATCTATTCAAACATTGACATAACAAGATATGTTTGTAAAACATGTATGCCCCCTATCAGCAGCCAATAAGTCATGTGATAAGGTTATTATGCATGACTTCTGACCCAGTGATCAAACAATTAATAAGGGTTATCAAGTATCTACTGGTCATGACCTTAACCTGTTGACCCTTGACCCAAACTCAATAGGGGTCATCTTGCTTGGTCAACGACCAATCATCATACAAAGTTTGAAGTTCCTAGGGCCTAAGCGTTGTTAATTAATGATCGGAAACCGTTTTATCTTCAAGGTCAATGTGACCTTGACCTTTGACCCTTGACCCAAAATCAATAGGTCATCTGCTGGTCATGACCAATCACCATGCCAAGTTTGAAGTTCCTAGGCCTAAGCGTTCTTAAGTTATTGATCAGAAACCGTTTTTACTAACAAGGTCAATGTGACCTTGACCTTTGACCCCTTGACCCAAAACTCAATTACGGGGTCATCTGCTGGTCACGACCAATTTATCATACAAAGTTTGAAGTTCCTAGCCTAAGCTTTTTTAGTTAATTGATTGGAAACTGTTTTTACCTACAAGGTCAATGTGACTTGACCTTTGACCCCTTGACCCCGTAATCAATAGGTCATCTGCTGGTCATGAACAATCACCATACCAAGTTCGAAGTTCCTAGGCCTCAGGGTTCTTAAGTTATTGATTGGAAAATCATTTTTACCTACAAGGTCAATGTGACCTTTGCCCTTTGACCCCTTACCCCAAAATCAATAGGGGTCATCTGCTGTTCATGACAAAATTCACCATACCAAGTTTGAAGTTCCTAGGCCTAAGGGTTCTTTAGTTATTTATCAGAAAACAATTTTTACCTACAAGATCAATGTGACCTTGACCTTTGACCCCTTAACCCCAAAATCAATAGAGGTCATATGCTGTGGTCATGACCAAATCACCATACAAAGTTTGAAGTTCCTATGCTTAGGGTTCTTTCGTTATTGATCAGAAACCGTTTTTAAACCAAAGAGGTCAATGTGACCTTGACCTTTGACACCTTGACCCCAAAATCAATAGGGGTCATCTACTGATCATGACCAATCACCATATCAAGTTTGAAAATCCCTAGGCCTAAGGGTTCTTTCGTTATTGATCGGAAACAGTTTTTACCTACAAGATCAATGTGACCTTGACCTTTGACCCCTTAACCCCAAAAATATATAGGGTCATCTACTGATCATGACCCAATCACCATATCAAGTTTGAAATCCTAGGCCTAAGGTTCTTTCGTTATTGATCGAGAAACAGTTTTTACCTATAAGATCAATGTGACCTTGACCTTTTGACCCCTTAACCCCAAATCAATAGAGGTCATCTGCTGGTCATGACCAATCACCATACCCAAGTTTGAAGTTCCTATGCCTTTTAGGGTTCTTTCATTATTGATCAAAAACCGTTTTTACCCAAGAGGTCAATGTGACCTTGACCTTTGACCCTTGACCCAAAATCAATAGGGGTCATCTACTGATTCATGATCAATCACCATACCCAAGTTTGAAGTTCCTAGGCCTTAAAGTTCTTTAGTTATTGATCGGAAACCGTTTTTGCTTTCAAGGTCAATGTGACCTTGAACCTTTTGACCCCTTGACCCCAAAGTCTATAGGGGTCATCTACTGATAATGACCAATCCACCATACCAAGTTTGAAGTTCCTAGGCCTTAAGGTTCTTTAGTTATTGATCGGAAACCGTTTTTGCTTACAAGGCCAATGTGACCTTGACCTTTGACCCCTTGACCCAAAATCAATAGGGGTCATCTACTGATCATGACCCAATCACCCATACCAAGTTGAAGTTCCTAGGCCTTAAGGTTCTTTAGTTATTGATCTGTCGAAAAACCGTTTTTGCCTTTCAAAGCTCAATGTGACCTTGACCTTTTGAACCCCTTTGACCCAAAATCAATAGGGGGTCATCTATGGTCATGGGACCAATCACCCTGTAACCACAGCTTTGAAACGTTCCTAGGCCTAAGGGTTCTTTGTTACGTTATTTATCTGAGGGAAAACATTTTTTTACCTTTTTACAAGATTCAATCGTGATTTTGACACTTTTGACTTCCCTTAACCCTTAAAATAATAGGAGGGTTCATTTGCTTTGGTCATGACATCCAATCACCATACCAAGTTTGAAGTTCCTTGCCTTTAGGGTTCTTTTGTTACTGATCAGAGGGGAAACCGTTTTTTACCCAAGAGGTCAATGTGACCTTGACCTTTTGACCCCTGTGACCCCAAAAATCAATAGGGTCATCTACTGATCATTGATCAATCACCATACCAATTGAATTCCAGGCCTTTTAAAGTGCTTTTAAATTAGTTTTCGGAAAACCCTTTTGCTTTCAAAGGGCAAAGTGAAACCCTTTCCTTTGCCCCCTTTCCCCAAAAGGGCAATAGGGGTATTTTTATGATAATGACCCAAACAAAAATACCAATTTGAATTCCTTTTGGGCCCTTAAAGGGTTCTTTAAAATTATTTTCCGGGAAAAAAAATTTTTGGTTAATTTAAAAGTTTTATAGGACCTTGACCTTTTTTACCCCTTGACCCTTTTAAAAATCAATAGGGGCCCTCTACTGATTTGATCCTCACCATCCAAGGGTTTAAGTTCCTAGGGGCCCTTTAAAGGGTTTTTTAGTTATTTACGGGAAAACCCTTTTTTTCTTACAAAAGGTTTAAGTTACCTTGACTTTTTTACCCCTCAACCCAAAAATTTAAAAGGGGTCAATTTTATGGTTTCATTTACCCCAAATCACCGGACCCCAAGTTTTGAAGTTCCTAGGCCTTTTAAAGGGTTCTTTAGTTATCCACTCGGGGAAACCATTTTCTACGGAACCTTCCGGGACCGAACTAAATCAAAAGCAATATTTACCCCCTTTTTTCCTTTCCGAAAATGGGGGATAATTTAATTCTACAAACCATGGGCGATTATTTTCACTATTCGGTGGTTGTAACAATTCAGTTTTTGTTGCTTGTTGGATTACAAACCGACATTGTGAAGTACAATCTAAGAATTTTCCAGCTTATGGTCAAGGGGAAGACAAATTAAAGGTACCCCTTTTATGTTTATTTATCATCAAGGACAAGAGGTTCAATTGGAGTGAAACTCCTCACCTCTTTCTTGAACCTGATTTTGACTCAAACAATTTAAATTCTGCCTTCAACAATTTAAAAAAACAATTTTTGCATGAAGGGAAATCAATCTCTTGTGTTTCATATAAAAAAATCAAACTAAATAATTTAAACAATTAACAAAATTATTTGACATTTCCCCAAAAAAAAATGAATAGAAGTGCAATAATTCCTGTAATATTTCTTTTTTTCCAAACTTGGTGTGAAATACAGAAACAAATTAACCAAACAAAGTTTAGCTTTACAGGCCCTTTAAAATATCCAATTTTACATATTATCTAAAAATACTTACATAAAAATCAAAATGAATATTGCATCTTGAACAACAAAAAAAGCACTTTTGTTTTAGTTTAAAATTTTACAAATTGTTAAGAAAAATAACAACCAAATGTGTGCTTAAACATCATTCTCTCGCTCCTTATAAATTACAATCAACCAAAACAAAAACAAACAACACAAATGAAACAAAAAACAGCCACAGATTATTTGTCTCAGAGACAACCTGACAAAAAAAGTCCCAATTTTATATCTCTTTTCAACAATTAATTTGACTGTTTTCTTTACAAGAAAGTTCACGGCGATAGTTTTATTAAAACACAAGGTGGACAATACCTTTTTCCTTTCATAACACACAATCTTTTTGGGTTTTGAGTAGAGAAAAAAACCTGAAAAATTTAAAACTTCCAACATAATTACAAATGCCCTAAATATATAGATTTATCTCTTTGGTTTGTCACAATTAAATTTAGATGTGTAAAAGGACAAAACCCAACTTTGAAACTGTAAACTGAGTTTTATTGTGGTCTTCGATATTTCCCTAATGTGCAAAAAGTCCAAGAATTCCTAAATGTATGACAATAAAAACCCAACTAATATGTGTCGTGCCCTGGAAATTTTCTGGCAAAAGCGACTGGCCTGATTTTTAATCTTAAAGTCACGACCGGGTCTGGCTCTTTTATAAGTGGGAACAGGTGGCCTATTTTATATAAAGTGGCATAGGTTGGGGGCCCATTCTTATTCTGGGTTGACACAGGCTGGGCCCGATTTAGCCGTTTAAATGCAAGAAATTTGGAAAGGGTTTTTATCAGTAAAAAACCCGAGAAAAGCAAAATTTATTTAATTTATTAAGGGACAACGGCTGGCCTGGGTTCCACAATATTCAGCCTGACTCTTCATCAGTTACAAAGGCAAACTTTTATAACAGGAACTAGCACTCAAATTTGGCAGGAAAATGAAATCTAAAAATGATGCATTGTTAAATGATGTATCTTTTAACCAAAAAATAAAATAAATCAATTATCTTGATTTTTTTTCATTTTCAACTATCCTTTAATCAAAAAAGATTTTATAAAACTGATTAGTGTTAAAACGATCAGTTGACAGTGATTTTGCTCTAAATATTGTTATTTTTGAGTCACCAAATTTTTTATCATCCAAAAAAAAAACATGTTTTTTAAAATTTTTAAAAAATGCAAATCATTAAAAATTAAAAATTCCCCACCTCAATTAAATAAAACATTCAGAAAATTTTTTAATTTTTTCTTCATAAAATTAAAGGAAAAGGGGTTTATTTTCTTCTAAAAAATAAATAAAAACAAACTTTTTTAAACAACCCGGTGACTTTTTTCCAAATATGCAAAAAGTTTAAACCCTTAAATTTTTTCTTTTTTTTCCACCTAAAAAAAAATTTCCACACACTTCGTTTCCTTTTCCAAGACTTTTAATTTTTTTTAGTTTCAATTCTTTTATTGGGTTATAACATTGCACGGGGATAAAGCCAATTTCCCGCTTTAATGGGGGAAAAAGGACCTTTAGGTGCCATTCTGGCAAAAAAGGCCTTTAAAATTTAAAAATTTACCCCTGGCCTCTAAAACCCAAAATGATGACTTTTCCCGATTAAAAGGGGACAGGAAAATTTAGGTGCCCTTTTTCTGCATTTTTCTCCACAAAGGTGAGGAATTCCCCGTTTTGAACCCAAAACAAATTTTCAAAAAATTATAAAAATAGCTTTATCACATGGGATTCTTTTCCCAACCCGGGAATAAAGTACGAGTTTTTTTTGAAGTCAGCAAACTTTAACCCTTTTCCCCCTGGGGCCCTCCCGGGCCCACCCAACTTAATTGGTTTTAGGCCCGGGGTCTTTTTAAAAATTTGATTTTCCAAAAAACCAAGATACTAAAAGGACTTTTTTAAAAATTTTTTACAAAATTTTTATTTTCACCAAAAGTAAATTTGGGAAAGATATTTTAAATTGATTTGGTACATTGAGAAAATTTCAAAAAAAAATCAAAAATTTGCTCAGATTAAGAATTTTTAAATTTTAAAATTAAATTTTTACCAAAAAACCCCAAAAAAAGTTTAAACCCAAAAACACCCTGGTTTGGGTTTAAACCAATAACAAAAAAATTGAGAGAAAAAAAAAAATTGAAAAAGATTGTCATAATATTTTTTCTTCATATAAAATTTTTAAAAATTTCAAAATTAAAAGTTTAAATTTTCGATTTTTAAAAAAATTTTTAAAATTTTTTAAAAATTTTAGAAAGTACCCCAAAATTAAAAATAAAAAACATGAAATTTTGAAGAGAACTATTTTTAAAAAATATCAGGAAAAAATGGGAAAACTTTTAAATATTTCCTTTTTAATAAATAAACAAATTTTTGCATTTTCCCCCATTTTTTAAAAGATAACATGGGCCCATTGAAAATCTGCCACATTTTTCAATGATAGTTTCATACATTTTGTCAAAACACCCAAAAATTTGTTTTAAAAAAATTTTTGTTTTTAATTGTAAATTAAAATGAAACCCAAAACTAATTTCTGGAGATACCTTTTGTTTTAGGGCCCAAATTAATTTTTACCAAAAAATCCTATTATCCTTATTTTTTCAAAAGATTTTTGTGTGTACTGTTACAGTTTCCATAAAAAATTTGCATTGGCTACATAGCTGAGCCAATTTTTGATTATTTTGCCAATTGTATGTAAGTCAAAGTACTAATTGGTTTACCTTTTGGTACCTTTGCCACACAAATGGTCACATTCAACAATATTTTCCTTCCGGTAATAAGCATAATTATGTTCTAAACCTTTATTTCAAATTACAAAATACTGTGTTTGTCCTTTCTACGGAAAGAAAATATAGTCATTTCTGAGACATAATATGTCCTTTATTTTTTGTTTTTTTTTAACATAATTGATTCATTAGATGATGATTGCCTTTATAGCATATAAATGCTTTTATTCATATAACCTATGGAGATAGTTTAAGAATTATTTTTTAACCTAAAAAAAACAAAACATGTATTTCAAAAAATTTAGAAAATTCACAAAACTATTTTTTTGATTGACAAAGGGTTAACCTTTTCCCTTTAAGAAGCGAAAAAAATCGCCCGGTTTTTTTAAAACCCTTCCCCTATGAGGGGAATCGAACCGGGCTTTCGAAAAAACCGAATGATAAAAACGAGAAAATTTGGCCGAATTGCTTGATCTCAATGGAAAAAAAGAAAATTTCCCGACCTTTAATATTTAAACCTGTTTTCCCCCAAAACAAAAAATTTTCCCCGGAAATTCCCGACCTTTAATGTGAATTAAAGTAAAACTTTTAAACCCTTTCCAATGAGGGGAAATTTCCCTGCAAAAAAAATTTTTGGGGGTTTTTCTAATTTTAAAAATTTTTGTATAATTAAGCGAAAACCCCAAAACCAAAAGGGGAAGGGTGGGTTAACCTTAAAGTCACGCAAAATTAAGAAAATGCCCAAGGCATGGTATTGTGGATTTTGAAAAGTTTTTTTTTGGTTTATTTACAAACTGAAATGTGTTTTATACCGATTAATTAAAGCCCTGGGCTAAAGGGGGATCTTCTCGGGCCCTGGGAATAAAAATATTTCGTAAAAAAAACCGGCCCAATTTTTTTTTTTAAAAAGAACCCACAAAAAAATATTTCAAAGTTTTAAAAAAATTCTTTTCAATTTCGCTATTGATTTTCAATAACAGACACCCGATGGGGCCGGGGTTTTTACGATATTTTAAAAAAATTTACCCAAAATTCATTTTTTGATTGGGCGGAAACATTTAAAATGCCGAAAAAGGCCGGGAAACCCGGAAAGTTTTTTCCCTTTTTAAACATTTTTGATTTAAAATTAAAATCTTTTTTTAAATGAAAAAAATTTTTAAATTTTAAATTTTATTTTTCATGAAGAAAAAAAAATGACCATGACAGCAGAAATTCTGAAATATTTCATTCAACAGTTATATACATGTATTACAGAAATGACAGTTACTATTATGAAAAAATTTAAAAAAAAACTAATAAAATAAATAAAAAAA
The DNA here is from genome assembly GCF_026571515.1 of Ruditapes philippinarum. NCBI lineage: Eukaryota > Metazoa > Mollusca > Bivalvia > Venerida > Veneridae > Ruditapes > Ruditapes philippinarum. The sequence goes on from NW_026857242.1 coordinate 532,545, forward strand.
AAACAACTGAGATTTCTTTTTACTGGTATAAAAAAGGAACTTGTTGTTATTTATTTCACTAAAAATTAATGCTGCATAAACCAAAACAAACAAAAACTCATCATTTTTGGAAAAAAAATCTTAAAAACCTGTACACCTACACAAAAAAAGTCAAAATGGGTATCCTATAAGCCTTTTTTGCCTAGTTATGAGACATAATCAAAAAATTAATAATAAATTAGCCATATTTCCCTAAATCCCTGTAAAAGAGAGAGAAAAATTATACATCAAATTTTATTGTTTTTTAACTACTGTAAAATTTTATTGTTTAAAAAAAAGGCCCACAAATTATTAATTTAACCACTGGAAAAAATATTCAAAACCCTTTTCCAAAACTTTTTAAAAATTTGACATAATTTTCCCCAAAATTGGTAATAAAACACTTTTAAATTTGTTAAAAAAACCCTAAGTAGCCCCAATTTTTCTGAAAAATTTGGGGAAAAAAAAACCTCAAGTTTTTTTAAAAGTTTAATTAAATTTTTTAACTCATGTAAAAACAAAATTTTGTTTTAAACCCAACCAAAAAAAGATATTATATTTCCAAATTTGGAAAGGGGATTTTTAATTTAAAATATTTTAGTTTTTTTTTAAAAAAATTGTTTAAAACACAACCTTAAAAAAAATTTATTTTCCCGTTAAAGTTTTTTATAGTTTTTTAATTTTGACCAATTTTACTTTTTAATTTGTTTTTTCAAAAAACCCCTTATGGAATAGGGTTTTGGGGGACTCCTTATTCAGTGGGGTATTGGGTTTTGATTTATCCTATTGGGCACTTTTATTATGGGGTGTTTAAAAAAATTTTAAAAATTTAAAGGGGGGTGTATTTCCCCGGGAAAAGGTTACAAAAAATTTGTTTAGCTGTTTTTTTTAAATAACCCAAGTTGTTTCTATTATCAACAAAATTTGAAGCTTCATGACACTTATGAAAAGGAAAAGCTTTGTGATCTGGGCAAAATTGTCAAAGATAGTAAAAAGTTTGTAAAATTTACCAGGACTGTTCTTGATATAATTAAAAAAATTGTCTATTCTTAGGATTTCCAAAAAATTTTCTAAAAAAATACAACAAAAAAACTTCTTTTATTTTTTAAAAATTTACAAGTTTTCTCTATATAATTAACAAAGTTTCTGTTTTTAGCAATCTAAAAAAAGTTCTATGTATAGATAACAAAAGACTTCTATATCTAGTAATTTACAAGAATGTTCTATATATAGTTAACAAAAGTCCTCTATATTTAGTAATTTACAAGACTGTTCTATAAATAGATAACAAAAGTCTTCTATATTTAGTAATTTACAAGAATGTTCTATATATAGATAACAAAAGTCTTCTATAGTTGGTAATTTACAAGAATGTTCTATATATAGACAACAAGACTAGTATACTATAGATATCAAATACCTGATACTGATATGTTCTTTTTATGACAAGAAAAGTAAGTAAAATATAACATAGAAAATCCTCCTGTGGAATTTGATGATTTTGTCGACTATAAAGAAAGATAAGAATGTAAATTGAAAGACCATTGTGTCAATAAATTTCTCATTTACCAAGGGTCTCGCTTTGCACATATATATTATTTATAAGTCCATCATCAGAAACAAGAAAGATATCTCAATTTATCAGCATAATCATTTCTTTCTTGCTGAAATATTCATAAGCAAAATACAATCTAAATTCCTGTCATTTTTTCCTCAATGCCAGAAATTTTTAGAAATTTCTTCTATTCTTATAAAACATTCAGAAAAAAATACATCTCACGATATACAGTCAAGAAAAAAAAATCACACCTGTCTCATACTCCAGATATATGTTTCTTTAGTCAAAAAAGTTTTACAAAAGAAGGAGTTTATAATACTATATCAATTTTTATCAAAAATCAATATGCAGTTTGTATGTTAACTGGGTAAGAGGCCCTCCATGTTGTTCTAGTTGGAATGTATCATCTATCTATCATCCTTTGCTGTCTGGTTTAATGTCCATAACTTTACAAACCCAATTGCCTATGTCAATATCCTCTGCTTCAGCTTTCTTCACAAATGGATGTGTCTAAAATATGAATAAAAGTTAATATATGTAGACTATGACAAGAAAATGTAAAAGTTTAAAAATATTTAAGACTGTTTGTTATATTGGTAGTTTTATATGGATAAAAAGAGCGTTGATGAGAGACTGAAAATCCTGATTCAGAAACAATCCTGAACATTTTAACCTATGTAGAATACATTTTGGCATATAAAAGCTCCTTCCAATTTCTTAGCACTCATAGACATACAATTCTGATATCAAAAAGCATCATGGATGGTAACAATATGAAGGAAACACAGCTGAACAGGCTTTCAACTTTTCTGGCATGTTTGGGTATATCAAACACTACAGATTTAGATGGTTTCACTAAAATATTGACACTCTGCTAGTCTCGTAAGAGATCTAGTGATTTACATCTAATAGCAGTCAATTACTACTGAATACAGCTCTACAATCATTTTAACTCAACAAATCATAACAGTCTACAAACAATACATGGATCAAGTCTTACTGCAATTACAGGGATAACATCTTTGATTAGGATAGTCACAAGCACTTATTTTTCATTCAAAACTTTAACACTAAATGTTCTTTTCTTCTAAATGTTAGGACATAATTTACAGTCTCATAGGTATGAATGACTGTTTTAAAAGGTTGTTAGAGTAGCTATTTTCTTTTGTATCATAACACAACATTTCAATATCCTGACAATATATAATAAAGCTTGATTGTCACAAATATCCTTCAGAATCCTCAGGCCTATTTTGAAAATTCTATCATTTAATTTATGAATACTTCTTTTGAAACAATTAAAGTCATACAGTGACTTTACTGGTGCAGATAAACCTCTGCTCACCCATTGTTCATTATTTCAGGCATGGGTGATTTGTAAATTATCTTAATTCTTGGAGGAGAAAGACCTGACGTGACCTTCTATGCATTATTTCAGGCACAAATGGGCACCTGAGTAGAACACCCCACATTCCGTAAGATGGCTAGATAGCTTTCTCGCATGAAAGAATCCAAAGTCCCTGTTGGGATTCCAACCCTAAGAGGTGAGGGAAAAGTGGTTTGAAGTCACCAACCTCAACGTGTAGGAAACAGACGCCCCTATTATCCTAATTCAAAAGAGTGATATATTTGATAATAAACAATTGTTATGTGATGTGGAAATGTCCCACAATAAATACTCACAGCAAGAGAATGCAGGTCAGCTCTTTCTGATGGGTTCTTTTTCAAACTGAAAAAAGGAGGAAAAATAAGTTAGTCTCTCAAGTGTATCAAGAGATAAACCATTGCAGGTAACTTATGATTTCTCAAACATTATTTGCCTGTTCTTTCTTTGGATTACAATAACCGTTTTAATCATGTAAACAAATAAAAACAAGATCACATTCATTTCTTGTTTCTATACAATTGAACTTTGCGATAATCGAGTAGTGTCTAGTGAACTTTGGGGTCAATGTTATATTTCAACATGTCAAATTCAATTAAAAGACAATGTAAAATGAATAAATCTCAAACCCCAAATTGACAAATCACAGATTTCTGTCTGAAGACTAGTCTCTGTTCATTGAGCAAAAAGGTAAAAAAAGAAGCTTTTAAGAAACAAACACAAACATACCATCTATTTACGAAGTCTATAAATTCTTCAGAAAACTTTCCTTCTGGTAGAGTAGGTGGTGGCTATAAACAAAACAATGTTAATGCAGTCATTTCATGTAAATGTAAATGCAATCATGTAAATGCAGTCATTTCATGTAAATGTAAAGGCAATTATGTAAAATTGGCATTTTACCAAAAAGTATTTCCATATACACACAGCCGCTTCATGTAAACAAGAGCTGTCCGTAAGACAGCGCGCTCGACTTTTTTATTGCTTGCCAATAAAAAAAGTTTTTGCAGTAAAAGGCAATACAAGAATCTCTGTATTTTTAAAGTGAACTAGTTGTTTGATACCCTTGAATATTACAGCAATGTTTATATGACATAATTTATGGTAAAGTGAACAAGTGGATAGGAATGAATTTTTTTAGATTTTTTAAGTTTTTTAGTGCTTGCCTATAATACAAAACATTGACAGTTAAGGGCCATAATTCAAATAAAATCTTTGACAGAATTACCTTCTCCTGGACATGTTTGGGAATCATGATTGTAAACAAGTATTCCAACTTTCAAATTAATATCTCAAACAGTTCAGTCAAAAAGTGGACTGGTACTAAAAACTTAACCAAGATTCTAAGTCGATAAAAGGCCTTAATTTTTAAAACAAATCCTTGACAGAGTTACCTTCTCTTGCGTACAGATGGGGGTAATGATGTGAAATAGCATTAAAAGTTTCAAAGCAATATCTCAAAGGGTTAAGGCAATAAGTGGATTTTACCCATATTCAATGTATTTTCTAAGTCAAAAAGGGGCATAATTCTGTCAAAAACCTTGACAGAGTTATGTCCTCTTGTCTGTTGATGAAGGTCGTGATGGTAAACAAGTATGGTCAGTTTCAAAGCAATACCTCCAATGGTTTTGAAATAAAGTGAGGTGGTACAAAAAACTTAACCAAGCTCAATACACTTTCTAAGTCAAAAAAGGGCCATAATTCTGTCAAAAACCTTGACAGAGTTATGTACTCTTGTCTGTAGATGGAGGTTATGATGGTGAACAAGTATGGTAAGTTTCAAAGCCATACTTGTAATACTTCTGAAATAAAGTGGGGTGGTACGAAAAACTTAACCAAGGTGTGACGCCAACGCCGACGCCGGGGCGAGTAGGATAGCTCCCCTTTTCATAGAAAAGTCGAGCTAAAAAGCAATTTAGTGCAAAAGCAATTTATTTCATTTAACAATCATTACATTTAGTAAACCAAATGCTAAACATTCTTGTATGTACTATACATATTTCATTTACAGGCACTTCAGTACTATAGTAATAAATTCCAATTCTATGTAACATATTCTGTGTTTTATTGTATTGATTTAAAATTAACAATAAAGTGTTTTAATTTATAAAAGTTCAAATTCAATACTTAAAAAGGTTAGGCCATTAAAAACAATTTAGAATAAGCAAAAAAGCATAAAGTACAGATATTTTAGCCAACATTAAAAAATCTCTTCCCAAAATAAGCAAGTCTGAAATTTTTGTTCAAAAGAACAAGTAACAAGGAACCCCGACATATTCTCCAGCTTACTGGCTAACATGCACATTTCCTTCCTATTTATGCATTTCCTACATACCATAAACAATATAAGCATATCATTTACTATAAACTAAAGCTTGCATTGCTCAATTTTCAAATTATACTCACTAATCTTTAATGAATAACATATTAAACAAACAGCATCAAATTTCAACAAGTTGAATTGGTTATTAAGACCATAAAAATAAGACCAAAAATCTAAGACCACAAAAGTAAGCAGCACATCTGCATGCATGAACAAAAGCCTCTTGTCTTACGAATCTATTTAAAAACCTTTAGTTCATTCCTAAATTACAGTGCAACCCCTGCAAAGCAGCACCTCAAACCAACAACCAAAATTTTCATCTCTCAAAGGGTGTTGCTCTGAAGAAGTTGTACTGTATTACCAAAGAGAGTACAGTTCTCATAAAACTGCTAAAAATACAATTCTTGCTTCTCCTTTTTAAATTTTTGAAAATTTCAATATTTCCTTACATATAAAAATGTTGTGTCAGGTGTAAAAGTGTTTTGCAAAATTAACTTTTATAAAAGCCTGGATTGACAACACTTAAAGCACAACACTGAGAATTTGGGAAGAAGAGACTAAAGAGAATAAAAACAAAGCAACAACATTTGTGCCGCATCACGACAAAACCAACATAATGCGTTTGCGACCAGCATGGATCCAGACCAGCCTGCACATCTGAGCAGTCTCATCAGGATCCATGCTGTTCGCTATCGGTTTCTCTATTTGTTATAGATTTTATAAGCGAACAGCATGGATCCTGATCGCGCAGGCTGGTCTGGATCCATGCTGGTCGCAAACCCATTATGTTGGTTTTGTCATGACGCAGCTCATTTAGTTTAGCTTGAGGTATGTTAAGGAGACAACATTCTTTTTTTTTTTGGGTCCATATCATTTTCCGATACTTTTTTGGCTTAGTTTAATTGAAACATTCTAGGTTAAAAATATTTAGGACCAATCATTCTATTTACACATTAAGCGGGACTCAGTAAATAAAACTCTCCCTTACATTATTTTACACTTACATTATTTGATCATACAATTTTAACACACGTTTTCCAAAAACAAACAACAATAAACGGCTGAATCAAATTAACTGAAATGCTTTAAGCATGGCTAAAAGCTTGACAATTTGAGCCAAATTCTATATAAATTATCTCCCGTGGTTTTCAGTGTTTTGGTACCTGCAAGTTTATACGAGAGTTTGTTTTCATTTCTCAAATCGTTTTTACACAATAATATGTTCAAAAACTGGTTAATGGCCTTAGAAAAACAATCTTTAACAAGATATGTTTGTAAAACATGTATGCCCCCTATCAGCAGCCAATTATTCATGTGATAAGGTAATTATGCACGACTTCTGACCCAGTGATCAAACAATTAATAAGGGTTATCAAGTATTTACTGGTCATGACCTTGACCTTTGACCCCTTGACCCAAAACTCAATAGGGGTCATCTGCTGGTCAAGACCAATCATCATACAAAGTTTGAAGTTCCTAGGCCTAAGCGTTTTTAGTTAATTGATCAGAAACCGTTTTTACTTACAAGGTCAATGTGACCTTGACCTTTGACCCCTTGACCCCAAAATCAATAGGGGTCATTTGCTGGTCATGACTAATCACCATGCCAAGTTTGAAGTTCCTAGGCCTAAGGGTTCTTTTATCATTGATCCAAAACCGTTTTAACATACAAGGTCAATGTGACCTTGACCTTTGACCCCAAAATCAATAGGGGTCATCTGCTGATCATGACCAATCACTATGCCAAGTTTGAAGTTCCTAGGCCGAAGCGTTCTTTAGTTATTGATCAGAAACCGTTTTTACTTACAAGGTCAATGTGACCTTGACCTTTGACCCCTTAATCCCAAAATCAAAAGGGGTAATCTGCTGGTCATGAAAAATCACCATACCAAGTTTGAAGTTCCTAGGCCTAAGCGTTCTTAAGTTATTGATCAGAAACCATTTTTACTTACAAGGTCAATGTGACCTTGACCTTTGACCCCTTGACCCAAAACTCAATAGGGGTCATCTGCTGGTCACCACCAATCATCATACAAAGTTTGAAGTTCCTAGGCCGAAGCGTTTTTAGTTAATTGATCGGAAACCGTTTTTACCTACAAGGTCAATGTTACATGACCTTTGACCCCTTGACCCTAAAAACAATAGGTATCCGCTGGTCATGACCAATCACCATACCAAGTTTGAAATTCCTAGGCCTAAGGGTTCTTAAGTTATTGATCGGAAAGCATTTTTACCTACAAGGTCAATGTGACCTTGCCCTTTGACCCCTTAACCCTAAAATCAATAGAGGTCATCTGCTGGTCATGACCAATCACCATACCAAGTTTGAAGTCCCTAGGCCTAAGGGTTCTTTAGTTATTGATCAGAAACTGTTTTTACCTAAGAGGTCAATGTGACCTTGACCTTTGACCCCTTGACCCCAAAATCAATAGGGGTCATCTACTGATCATGACCAATCACCATATCAAGTTTGAAGTCCCTAGGCCTAAAGGTTCTTTCGTTATTGATCGGAAACCGTTTTTACCTACAAGGTCAATGTGACCTTGACCTTTGACCCCTTAACCCCAAAATCAATAGGGGTCATCTGCTGGTCATAACCAATCACCATACCAAGTTTGAAGTTCCTAGGCCTAAGGGTTCTAAAGTTATTGATCGGAAAGCATTTTTACCTACAAGGTCAATGTGACCTTGACCTTTGACCCCTTAACCCCAAAATCAATAGGGGTCATCTGCTGGTCATGACCAATCACCATACCAAGTTTGAAGTTCCTAGGCCTAAGGGTTCTTTAGTTATTGATCGGAAACTGTTTTTACCTAAGAGGTCAATGTGACCTTGACCTTTGACCCCTTGACCCCAAAATCAATAGGGGTCATCTACTGATCATGACCAATCACCATACCAAGTTTGAAGTTCCTAGGCCTAAGGGTTCTTTAGTTATTGATCGGAAACTGTTTTTACCTAAGAGGTCAATGTGATCTTGACCTTTGACCCCTTGACCCCAAAATCAATAGGGGTCATCTTCTGATCATGACCAATCACCATATCAAGTTTGAAGTCCCTAGGGCTAAGGGTTCTTTAGTTATTGATCGGAAACCGTTATTACCTACAAGGTCAATGTGACCTTGACCTTTGACCCCTTAACCCCAAAATCAATAGGGGTCATCTACTGATCATGACCAATCACCATATCAAGTTTGAAGTCCCTAGGCCTAAGGGTTCTTTCGTTATTGATCGGAAACCGTTTTTACCTACAAGGTCAATGTGACCTTGACCTTTGACCCCTTAACCCCAAAATCAATAGGGGTCATCTACTGATCATGACCAATCACCATATCAAGTTTGAAGTCCCTAGGCCTAAGGGTTCTTTCGTTATTGATCGGAAACCGTTTTTACCTACAAGGTCAATGTGACCTTGACCTTTGACCCCTTAACCCCAAAATCAATAGGGGTCATCTGCTGGTCATAACCAATCACCATACCAAGTTTGAAGTTCCTAGGCCTAAGGGTTCTTTTGTTATTGATCGGAAACCGTTTTTACCAAAGAGGTCAATGTGACCTTGACCTTTGACCCCTTGACCCCAAAATCAATAGGGGTCATCTACTGATCATGACAAATCACCATACCAAGTTTGAAGTTCCTAGGCCTTAAGGTTCTTTAGTTATTGATCGGAAACCGTTTTTGCTTACAAGGTCTATGTGACCTTGACCTTTGACCCCTTGACCCCAAAATCAATAGGGGTCATCTACTTGTCATGACCAATCACCATACCAAGTTTTAAGTTCCTAGGCCTAAGGGTTCTTTAGTTATCACTCGGAAACCATTTGGTCTACGGACCGACGGACCGACGGACCGACAGACCGACGGACCGACGGACCGACAAGTGCAAAGCAATATACCCCCTTTTCTTCGAAATGGGGGCATAATTATCATATTTCAATCTATTAAAATGGGGCACTAATAAAGTTTCCATACTTTTATCAGATTTTTTAATTAACCAATATAAGGAAGTTGAAAAACGTTATTGCTAAAGATTTGCTAACTTGATATAAACTATCCTAACAACTTTTAAAACATCTACAATTCAATTTCTACTTTAGTAAACTAATAAGGTATTGGCTATCCGGGGTGAATAATTGGCTAAGTTTTTTTACTTTTAGACACTAAATGCAAATTTTTTACAATTTATAATACTAACATGAACACATAGCCCAGCTTCATTCTGGGAAATAATACTAAATGCATAACTAATATTTTTATGCTCTGCACTTACATAGAACACAATGTTACCATGGTGAAGTGACCTGCAGAAACTAACATTAACATGTCGGGAGGTTGTTTAAATTTGAAAGCATTAACCACTGGAAAAATTCACTTCAAAGAGTACAATCACTCAAAGGAAATGGCGGAAAAGAGTGAACAAATTTTTCACCTATTCAAAATGGCAAACTTAAGGTAAAACAAGAAAATAATTTATAAGTTACTCAAAAAGTCTAAATTCCTCCGATAAAATTATGGGAAATAAATACATACTAACTGAAAATGTTAAAAAAAAGTCAATTTCTAACTGCAAAGTAATACAAAACCCTTTTCTGTAAAAGTTTACATTTCAAATACTGGGCAGGCTAGTGTATACAAAAACTAGGCTATGCATTGCAAAACTATTGTGAAAAAAAAAACATGACTAGCTGATGCAAAATCAAGATACCAAAAAATAATGCAACAATTGGGAATTCCAAAGTAATGTACTGCAAATTTTACAAATATTATGTCAAATTATTGCAAACTTATAATGAGGACAGCTTAGCAGCAGTCTAGCAAATTGTCGCTCCAGATTTAAGGCATGTTGGTCTAGATTTAAGGCAACGTGGAGGAAATTCAAGACAAGTAATAAAAGCATGGCTGCATAATGCACAATGCAACCTCTTGATAAACTCAGGAAAAATTAAAGGAAGGTATTGCAAAATCATTACAAACATATTGCAAAATGCGGGACTATTACAGAAATTTATTGTCAAAAAAATGCTATTAATACCAAACTGTGGGAAAATCATTGCAGGTATTTTATTTAAAACTGAGGTAAAAATAAAAGCAACATACATTAAAATCAGGAAATTTCAAGGCAACTTATCACAAAATTGTTGGAAAAACAAGGCTTCTTACACCAAACTACGGGGAAAATCAAGGCAACTCATTGCATTGCAAATATGGAGACTTCAAGGCAATTATTGAATACTGGGAAACAAGAAAACTTAAAGCTTAGGCCTACACTAATATTTGATTTGCAAGTCAATCCAAATCTAGGTTTTCAAGATTATACAATAAAGAGGCTATATAATATGCATTATGCTTAGACAACTCCAAACATAAAAGCAACGCATTCCAAAAATGCTGCCAACTGGTATAATAGTTATATCATAGATGAATACTGAATGTACCTTAACCTTCTAATTCATCCTTTTTTCATATTTTTCAATCATAATTTTTTTCTTTTTCAGACTTGCTTATTTTTTTATGAACAAGGATTGTTTATCTTTATTTCAAATTGTTTTTAAATATTAAAACCACAAACCCATGCAAAATGTTATGTTTTATATGAGATAAGTATAACTGTTAGTGTGTAAAAACTTGATGATGATCATGAAAATGACTGTTATGATGACGATAAAGCCTAGCAGGTTTCAGGGGTACGAGACTGAAATAACACACCAATCACTTCAAATATACAGCTTATGCAACAAGCAAAAAACTCTACAGCCTTCTAATTTTTATTAAGATTTCAAAACTTTTTCGCCAAAATGTAATGTTTTTGGTCTGTTTTTGAATTATTTGTTTTAGTAATGTAAGCAATACGTCATTAATAAGGAAATAAAAACCAACAGTTTTACTTTTTTAGTTTTTTTTTCTCTCACGTAACATACCTCGTTAACAATGAAATCTAAAAGCTCAAAAATTGCCATTGGGCGTGGCCCGTCTGAGCCAGGGCCCGGTGCACATGGAGTTGGAAAGTTATAACTATGCCTTTTGGTTCCTAAAATAAAAGCAAAAAAAACAAATTTGCAACAAAACCAATTATTTCATGACAATACAGCATCTCATACCAGAGCAAGAAAGGTTTGGAAAAAAAGTTTATATGGGGCACCTCCCTTTATAAAGCCATGTAATGCAGGCAACTCAAGCATCTGCTCACACTGATCTGGGATGGCAAGTCAAGTCTCTGAATGACACTGATGTAATTTTAGGTGTGGATGGCATAATACACATTTTGTCATTTCGCATTATTTTAATGAATAAAAAGCCATTCTCTTATATGTATACAGTTCATGCTGCAAATATACTTCTGTATAAGAAATCTGTATTACCTCCCTTTAATTAAGAAAAAATAAACATAAAGAAATACAAAAAATAGATAGTTTAACCATGCAAATAAAACATAAATAAAATGTTAAACAAAAGTGATTCTTCCAATGTTTCAAAACATGACCATGCAAGTTTTTTAACATTCATATCTTTCCTTTAAACACTCATTCATTTATCATGATCAACCCTTACATTTTATGGACTTTCCCTATTTTGCACTCTGAACAGTTCATGACACAAAATTACCATTTAACAAACTATTGTATACAGTCTGATTAGACAGCACATTATGTACAGGCAGAAAATCCCCTATACTTTAGGCATAGGTCAATTATTATTTCTGCTGGCATAAGTCAATTATCATTTCCACTAGCATAGGTCTTTTATTATCGTCACCAACATAGGTTTGTTATTGTTGTTTCTAGCCAGGGTCTGTTATTATCGCCTTTAGCAAAGGTCAATTCTTATCGTGACTAGTCTAGGTCTGTTATTATCGCCTTTAGCAAAGGTCAATTCTTATTGTGACTAGTCTAAGTCTGTTATTATCGCCTTTAGCAAAGGTCAATTCTTATTGTGACTAGTCTAAGTCTGTTATTATCGCCTTTAGCAAAGGTCAATTCTTATTGTGACTAGTCTAGGTCTGTTATTGTCGCCTTTAGCAAAGGTCAATTCTTATTGTGACTAGTCTAGGTCTGTTATTGTCGCCTTTAGCAAAGGTCAATTCTTATTGAGACTAGTCTAAGTCTGTTATTATTGCCTTTAGCAAAGGTCAATTCTTATTGTGACTAGTCTAAGTCTGTTATTATCGCCTTTAGCAAAGGTCAATTCTTATTGTGACTAGTCTAGGTCTGTTATTATTGCCTTTAGCAAAGGTCAATTCTTATTGTGACTAGTCTAAGTCTGTTATTATTGCCTTTAGCAAAGGTCAATTCTTATTGTGACTAGTCTAAGTCTGTTATTATTGCCTTTAGCAAAGGTCAATTCTTATTGCGACTAGTCTAGGTCTGTTATTATTGCCTTTAGCAAAGGTCAATTCTTATTGTGACTAGTCTAGGTCTGTTATTATTGCCTTTAGCAAAGGTCAATTCTTATTGTGACTAGTCTAAGTCTGGTGATTTTTTCAAGTTTTCAGCATGAGAATGTAATTTGAACAAACATTTTACATCTTAAAATTCAATTTTGTATCAATGAAAATTAATGAACATTTTTGTTTCTATTAAATTTTGTTCATTTTCTTATAGAGTTTTATTAGAGATGACAGCAAGCAAATGTTGATGGTATATACTAAGACTTGCCCTGTAGGAGCTAAATTTTACAATCTAAATCTTAATAAATTAGAACAAATCTATTACACACAATTATCTGTGAAGAACCATAAGATTATCCATTTGTTTTCTTAGCATTGTCACATATTTGTTAAACACTGTGAAATTACTCAACATCCATTTCTGTGAAGCTGGAAAGCATAAAGTACCATCTTTCTGTAATGCATTGGCAGATAGCATGTACAAAGACAGCAAGGCTTCCTTTTTCTGTTACCATGACAACAATCTTTATAAAACATAAAATATATAAACAATAGAAAAAGTTACCCTCCTTACATAAATATCACCTTCGCTAGAGAAATCATTTTGCTTTAATGTTCTATTCATTCAATTAAAAACAATATCATCAAAGTCTTTCTTCTTCTTTTATTTCAGAAGAAAAATTTCAAAAATTTTGGCAGTAATACTTGTGTTTGTAAACAAGAAAAAGAACTGTACACTAAACTTGTACAAAAAAATGACAAACTATACCCTGATGTAGACTGTAGAATATTTGAAATATGAGATATTTGTAAAAGTTTTAGGAACGTGAAATTTTACATTTAAGTAACATAAAATTTAACATTTAAATAAAAATGAAATTATAAAAGTAAACCTTCATACAACTGACATCAACTATATCATAACAAAACTGTTTGAAGAAACTTCTTTATCAAATGAATTTCTTAATGTGTTTTCTAATTAATATAATGCTTGCTGATGTAAGATAAAAATAATAATTATCATTTTTTATTAAGCTATGTAAAACTATAATGAAATGATGAACGATTCATGCTTAATGACAATATTATCATTATATTTTTTTTTAAATTAATTATATTAAAATGATTTCTCCAGCAATTCACCTTGAAAAAAAAGAACTGAAGGGAGGTAATACATTGAAAAAAGTTTAGGTTGTGTTGAAAGAGTTACACAACCTGTCCATGATGACTTTACCTCATTAACTATATATTCTAAGAGTTCAAATATGGCCATGGGTAGTGGGCCATCTCCAAATATCACCTGGTAGTCACCCAAACAACCTGAAATCAACTCTTAACTAGTTAGTCAATTTGTTAATAAATTCAAGAAGAATATGTGTTTCACTCCTCTTCAAAGATCACAGTGTCCAACAAGCAGGTCACTTTCCTGTAAATGGCAGGGAAATTGTACATGAACTTTTACAATAATCTTCGCATTTTTATACATTTAATAAAAATGTAACTTCTTAACAATAAAATAAAATGTGTCAAAGCTTTATGGAACATCAAGAACCATCACTCAAATAATTTTTGCAATGAAAAATATTGAAACTTTAAGCTCAATTATAAACACTTTATCTTATTCTTTCTTTGTCTTCTTTTTCTCCTGTTAAGTGAGTGGGGTGGGGGAGTTACTGTCAGTGGCACACACACTGCTATGATACCCAGGCTATGTTCAGGCTTTAAGCTAGGAGAAACTAGAAATGTGTTCATAGGACACGGGTGCCCCCACCGCGCCACTGTTCTGTCAATCTTTTTACTAAGTCAAGGGAAATAACTCTACAAATACTGGATAAATCCACAAGCGAAACCCCAGGTGCAAATCTAAATATGCTGAGCAACCTGCCCATAAGGTTTAATGACTATGTCAAATTCTTTTTGAGTAACTTGCGACACAAGTTGAAAATTGCAAAAATTTTCTAAGTGAAGGGCAATAACTCTAAAAATACTAAATAAATCCAGACGAAAATACCTGGTGCACAACTGCACATGCTGATCAACATTCCTGTAAAGTTACATGACTCTAGGTCAAATACTTTTTGAGTTACGTGCGACACATGTTGAAAATTGCAAAATTTTACTAAGTCAAGGGCAATAACTCTGAAAATACTAAAAATATCTAGACGAAAATACCCAGGTGCACAACTACACATGCTGATCAACATTCCTGTAAAGTTTCATGACTCTAGGTCAAATACTTTTTGAGTTATGTGCGACACAAGTTGAAAATTGCAAAATTTTACTAAGTCAAGGGCAATAACTCTGAAAATACTAAAAATATCCAGACGAAAATACCCAGGTGCACAACTACACATGCTGATCAACATTCCTGTAAAGTTTCATGACTCTAGGTCAAATACTTTTTGAGTTACATGCAACACAAGTTGAAAATTGCAAAATTTTACTAAGTCAAGGGCAATAACTCTGAAAATACTAAAAATATCCAGACGAAAATACCCAGGTGCACAACAACACATGCTGATCAACATTCCTGTAAAGTTTCATGACTCTAGGTCAAATACTTTTTGAGTTACATGCGACACAAGTTGAAAATTGCAAAATTTTACTAAGTCAAGGGCAATAACTCTGAAAATACTAAAAACATTCAGATGAAAATACCCAGGTGCACAACAACACATGCTGATCAACATTCCTGTAAAGTTTCATGACTCTAGGTCAAATACTTTTGGAGTTACATGCGACACAAGTTGAAAATTGCAAAATTTTACTAAGTCAAGGGCATTACTTTGAAAATACTAAAAATATCCAGACGAAAATGCCCAGGTGCACAACAACACATGCTGATCAACATTCCTTAAAGTTTCATGACTCTAGGTCAAATAATTTTTGAGTTACATGCGACACAAGTTGAAAATTGCAAAATTTTACTAAGTCTAGGGCAATAACTCTGAAAATACTAAAAATATCCACACGAAAATACCCAGGTGCACAACTACACATGCTGATCAACATTCCTGTAAAGTTTCATGACTCTAGGTCAAATACTTTTTGAGTTACGTGCGACACAAAAGTGAACGGACGGACGGACAAGGGTAAATCTAAATGCCTGCCACTAACGTGGGGGCACAAAAAAACGGGGGACTCCTAGGAGTCAAATGATATATCAATAATAAACAAGCCTGGTCATTATAACCCATATACTTATCATACTGAAAGAGATAATCTAATAGATATTTACACTTCTGACTTGAAGAAATACCTTCAAATATTTTGTTTTTAAATAATTTCAAACTTCTACACAAACTGTTACTATGGATAAAATTAAAGTCTCATATACTGACAAAATGCGAATCTTTTATTGTATCAGTAAAATGAGGAAGAAACTGTCTGAGTAAAGAGCGTATACTGTTCTAAAAACTGTACTTTGTACTTAAGAGAAAAGTGGGAAAAAATATAAAACTAGAAATGTGTCATCATGCCACGGATGCCCCCGCATGCAGCCAAAATTTCAGATGTTATTATATTTAGTTCCAAATTTGTTTGCACAAATTATTGTTTTCATTTTAAGTTCAAAGCCCTTAAAACTTTTCAATGTTAACACAAACCATTTTCATACAATGTTCAAAGCACTGAAATTATTCAGTCTTAACCTTTTGAAAATAGCATATTTCATATTTGTAGCCAAAATAATGGCTACATACATTTCCACAAAAGTATGAGTGCTGAAACTGAAAGTTCAAAATTTTTTCCAATATTCAAGAAAGATAAGTTTGTCCAAAATCATTGAACCACGACCAAATTCAAACTTAAACTGCCTATTCCTAAGATGTATCTATATTATTTTCAAAGTGAAAGGGACATAACTCTGCCTAAAATCATCGAACCATGACCAAATTCCAACTTGACCTGCCCATTCCTTTGACATATCCATATGTCAAATTTGAGTTGAATATGTAACACTGTTGGGTAGATAATGAACAGAAACTGTAAATTTCATATTTTTTTCAAAGTGAAAAGGGCATTACTCTGCCAAAAATTATTGAACCATGACCAAATTCGAACTTGACTTTGGCATTCCAAAAAAATATCCATATGTCAAATTTGAGTTGAATGTGTTGTACTGTTGGGGAGATAATAAACAGAAACTGAAAATTTCATATTATTTTCAAAGTAAAAGGAGCATAACTCTGCCAAAAATCATCGAACCATGACCAAATTCAAACTTGACCTGTATTTTCTCATGACATATCCATATGTCAAATTTGAGTTGAATGTGTTGTACCGTTGGGGAGATAATGAACGGAAACTGAAAATTTCATATTATTTTCAAAGTAAAAGGGGCATAACTCTGCCAAAAATCATCGAATCATGACCAAATTCGATCTTGACCTGTATTTTCTCATGACATATCCATATGTCAAATTTGAGTTGAATGTGTTGTACGGTTGGGGAGAAAATGAACGGAAACTGAAAATTTCATATTATTTTCAAAGGAAAAGGGGCATAACTCTGCCAAAAATCGTTGAACCATGACCAAATTCGAACTTGACCTGTATTTTCTCATGACATATCCATATGTCAAATTTGAGTTGAATGTGTTGTACCGTTGGGGAGATAATGAACGGAAACTGAAAATTTCATATTATTTTCAAAGTAAAAGGGGCATAACTCTGCCAAAAATCATGGAACCATGACCAAATTCGAACTTGACCTGTATTTTCTCATGACATATCCATATGTCAAATTTGAGTTGAATATGTGCAACCGTTACTAAGATAATGAACGGAAACTGATGATGACGGAATGACAGAATGACGGAATGACGGAATGACGGAAGGACGGAATGACGGAAGGACGGAAGGACGGAACAGGGTAACACTATATGCCCCGGCCATTACATGGCGGGGGCATAAAAATTAGAAATATCAGAGACATGAGTGGATTCTCTTCCAGCTCCTGGGGCTGCTTTGTCACAGCTTACAAACATAGCCATACAACAGGTAAAATTTTCTTGACCTCACTGACATCTAATCCTACCATGCCATGGGCCTACATACTTATGATCTAAGATATTGTAAAGGCATGAAGAACCTTCTATAAACAGCAAGTGTGATGCGCATCTATGTTCACCTAAAAATCTCTCTTTCAGGAAACGAAACTATGTATCCTTCCCTTAAAAGTCATAGACTGCTTTTATGTAAGCATTCCTTGCTTTACAGAAATACTTTCTTCCATTGTTCATTATGTATGCAAATAGTAGACACAGTTAGGTTTTTACAGAATTACTAATAACCATTAAAAATAAATTAATCTAAAACCTTTTCAATAATTGATATTAATAAAGTGCCCAAACAATTATTCAAACTTCTAGTGCAACAATAGAACCATAACATTCAACTTTAAAAATTCCAGTGACAGGTCATTTTAATATCAATCTAATATCAGTATGATACAAGCTCTGTTGTAGTTGTTAACATTGTTTTTTTAAAAACGAAAAAAACAATGAATCAGTCCAGTTTAGTTTAGCTTTTATTTCAATTTTATTGCGTAGGAAACTATAAGCTTATAGAAACACTTTTGAACCCATTCCTAGAACTAACCAGTACTATGCAATAAGTGTATAGTTTCTTGCTTAAGGAAACAACAGCTTGCCTTAAGTGGTTCAAATATAAGCAACCGGAAATCTTTAGATTCATAGTCCAACAAGTTCACCGCTTGCCTAAGTCGCCACTATCATTAATGTCAATATGCAAGTATTACCTTTTAATGTTTTTCCTGTACGTGCTGCCTCTAGGTGTTCTTCCATCACATTCTCACCAAACAAACCATCCATATCTTTAGGATCAGGTGGGGGTATAGGGTAACGCCCTATTGCCATTTCTACAAGAGAAAGCCCTACACTCCAGATATCAGACTGAACTGTGTAATGGGTACCCTGTAATCTCTCAGGCTGAAAACAATAGGATAAAAGTTTATAAAAAAACTGCTTAATCCTTCCACCAATAGTTGTCAATAAGAGGCGGGCGTAGACCAGAATGCCTGTCTCAAATGCACACTGGACCACCTTAAAGCTAAGAAAACAGTCTTTGCTGAATGTGATAAAACTAAAAATGACTGCCTCAAATTTAATATGCAGAAAGTCTCAGAAAACTTTTAATGACAACCCTGTTATTATAAACCTTTACTTTTACAAGACAGAAAATTGTCTGTAATAATTTAAAAGTAAAAAGCTAAACATGACTTAAAAACAGAAAGAACATTTTCTTTTAAATATATTCACCCAATTCCAAGTATAAATTAAGATTTCTGACATAAGGCAAATATAGCCCCATCATAACCTTTTGAATATGATATAATTGTAATAAAAACTCTATGAAGTAACAAGCTCATGCCCCTTTATTTCAAAGTGATGGACAGACAAATATACTGGTAAAACTAAAATACTGATACTATTTAGTACCATATATGGTGACTTGCAGATTTCACTGGTGAATGGAGACCCATGTACACATTTTTACACGTAACAGGTATCAGCACATAGCAACTGCAATTTTCTTACATTAACTTCAGAATTTAAAATACTTACAGGTTATTTAAGTTGATACAATTGTAATGAAGGTTACTGTATTTATTGTCAACATATTCAGCTATGGTAAATCCATCATTGACTTTGTACAATGGGTGGAAATAACTTTCTAAATCATTTGTAGTACAGAATGTGTCAATTTATTATACTTACAGACATATAAGATCTTGTTCCAACAAATGAATTTGCCATTGAATCAATTAACTGTCCACTCACACCAAAGTCACAGATCTTTATTTCACCCCGTGAATTCACTAGGATATTTGATGGTTTTACATCTAGTAAAATATAAAACAAACAAAATACTCTTGTATTATTAAATTGAAAATGTACAAAGACAGCTTATTGGATATATATTATTGCCATGTGATATCAAAATATTGTGACCATTATTATGGCACTTTTTAAACTATTTTGATGGAAAAACACCAATCTTACAAAATTTAGACATACCAATGGACCTTTCAAAATCACCACTTTGAAGGGGGAGAATATGTAATTGGTGAATGAAATGATGAATATAATTTTCCAAGAAGTGAAGGACATATTGCCATCTAAATGCAGTAATAGGTTAACTCCTATTAAATAATATAAGTTGTTATGCCATGCGATTTCTATCTTGTTTCAAGCAATGTTATTTGAATTAATGTTTCAATAGTTTATTAGTAAAACAGAGTACACATAAATTTATCTGTAGATGTTTGGACTACATGCATACCCTGTAGACTGAAATTCACTTGCTACTTATCTGTTGAGCAATATTTTTAGTCAAGTTACAAATTCTATTTTCAAGCTTTCAACTTTTCTCTATTATTTTTCAGATCTTTGCCTAAATATTCCCAAATGTGGTTCGGTAAATATTACTAGTACAAGAACAAACATATTTCTTACCTCTATGCATAATTGAATGTTTTTCTCTAAGGTATATCAATCCTTTAAGAACCTGGAAAAAATCAACAAATATACCAGTTAACAACAGCCAATGTACAGGTGTGACCGCCCTTCACTATTTTTTTTTTCCATTTAGGCAAACATATCACTGAAAATCATTTTAGGGGTTCGAAAGGAAACATTTTTTTAAATGACTTTTTTTATAAATCAAATTTGTCAAAATTCAACAGCCTTAACAGTAAGTCATTTTATGGTAAAAATCAAACTTGAATAATTCAGTTGGTGTCACAGAGGTATATCTTTACACTTGTACATATATTATAAGAGTCAAGAATTTAGTGTTATATCAATATTAAAGTAACATATAGTAATAGTATCATTATAACTAGTAAGTATAAAAAAAATCTTAAATTCTGACTGAGGAAATACTTGTTCCTGATAAGCCAAGTATTTTATGTGACACTGTAACCTTCATCTAATTGCTTCAAAATCGATAGAAGGTAAGCTTCTAGTCAAGACCAACCTTCACACCAAATCCTAGGACTGCAGGCCAAGCATGCTCTAGTTATTGGTCAGACAAGCTTTCATTGGCCGAAACAACATTGATTTTAACATACTGACATAAAATACTTTATAAATATTTTTTATATTAATTTTATAACAAATCACCGCCTAATAACATCATTCTTCTGGCAGTAAGCCAACTAGTAACTATTTTCAGATATGATTTGAACATTTTTTATTCTACTTTTCGAAAAATCATGTGACTTCCATAGTTTTTATTGTTTATAAAGATTTTTGACAGGTTAATGGCCTTGTATTAACGGTTGTTTGGAAATATAACCCAAGTCGTTCATATACAGTCATATAACCTGTCAGAAATATTTGCAACAAATTTATGACACAGCAAGCATCTTCTTTTAGAGAAAAAAGTGAGATTTCTTGATAAATTCACAACTGCTGTGTGTATAAAACTATATAAACATCATGATTATGCAATGAAAAGGGGCGTTACAAACATGCAGTATTATTGGATACTTGATACATGAAATTTTGTTTTAAGTTAATCCTGATAAAGAGTCTATAGATTCGAAACCAGTATGGTGGTATATCTTTATTACAGTTATGCCCCTTCTCAGTATTGGTGTGTAGTGCCTTTTTTTCTATTCTTTTATACTTACAGAAGATGTTAATTTTCCTAGAATTGGTTCTGGTATTCTGCCTGCCTTTTTCAATATCAAATCTAATGACCCTCCATCCTGTAACAAAACACAAATATACAATACCTATTTATAGTGAAGTTTCTTAAATCAAACAGGATTCATTTTTAAAACTACCAATAACATAAAATGTTCTTAGTTTTATTTGCTTGATATTATAATAAGTCATAGCCAGCATTATTTTATGAAATTAAAGGTACATGATTGTACATACTAGCTCAAAATCCACATCAAGGATATGAATGTACAAATGCAAAGGCATACACAAAAGATATTCCAACAGGGCCGACAAATCTGATTTATATTTGTCTGTTTTAATCTAAAGCATTTCTTAACTTGTCTGTATGATATATACTATAGTAAATTCTGTAAAATTTCCACTTGTCTGTACAGGCTGTGGGACATAAAGGGCAATGGGGACAATTGACTTTGCCACCCCTGCCAAAAATATATAAAATTGACCAGCTAATAAAGATGAATATTTCGTACAAAATTAATTACCTACTACCTAAGTTAATATACATACCATATATTCCATACAGATGCTAATTTCACCATCACTGTAGAAAGCCCCATAGAAACCAACAATATATGGAGAGTTACATTCATGTAGTACTTTTAATTCTCGTATAATCTGGTTACGAATAGCTGGTTTTATTTCTAAATGAATCAACTGAAATACAATCAAAAAAATAATCATTAGTCTTAATATATAGCATTAAGGCTAATTTAAACATATATGCATACACTAGAATACTTAACATGCAGATTAACCTTTGCCACCAGTATAGAGCAAGGTCAGTTTGCATATCTATACAGTAGGCCATCTTACCTCAAACATTCATCTTGATCCCCCCCCACCACCCCCATCCCAAACCCCAAAAAAGAGAAAAGATATTGGAAGTTAGCAATTCCATTTAAGAAAGTCAGCAGGTTACGGATTATAAATTTACAATATAGATTTAAAATTTTGCCAACAAATTACCTTTCTTGCCATAATAAGGCCTGTTGGAAGGTGACGAACCTTCATTACAACACCACCATTTCCTGCTCCAAGTTCTCCTATCTTATCAAAGACATCTACTGTAAGTTCACCAACTTTCTGTTTCTGTGTTAAGAAAGCTTCCAATCTCTGTCGCTGTTGATCGTCTATATCTAGTTCTTTTAACTTTTGTGTCAGGGATTCTATATTTGGATTTGGTTTACTGAAAAACAGATACAAATTACAATGTACTTATAAGTAAACATGTACATTAAAATAAAACTGAAAATTAATCTTAATTGTGCTTGTATTTTACAGGCAGTATATCAAGAGTTATTTTGTCATGCCTTGATAGATAATATTCATTTGGTTATTAGTTGACAGCCATGAAAGTAACTGAAGTATGTTGGGGGAGATCGGTCAGGGAGGAAACATTAGGCGAGAAACTTTTAAGAGGGAGAATAGTCTGACAACCATGTATACTTTTATGTTTTATTGGTATGATCATAAAGTTTGGGCGGGTTGGACTCTTCCTATGAAATCTGATAGAGACACTTTTTACCCCCCCCCATATTTTGGTTTAATATTTTACAAGGTGAAAATATGTAGACTAGTGAATGGTGAATAAAACTGTTTTGACATATTTTTTATTATGTTTGTAATGAAGACCTTATAACATAAATATATTGTCATTTTCCCAAAAAAGGCTCTGTCACAAAAATTCTATTTGGTGTTGAAATATTTACTCAAAAATTATAAGAGGTGTGCCGTTAATTGTCTTTCTGATGTTAGACAGTTAGGGAGTAAAGTGCCTTGAGGGATAAAGTGCCTGGGAGTTGAAGCATCTTGTTCCCATTGCATGTATTATATATAAATATATATCTGTGGATAAAGAGTCAACTCGGCCCTATACCAACTCAGCCCACTTGTAAAAAAAAAATAAAACATATTACACATATTAACTTTTTTCTGATTACTTGCAAGCTATCAAGGCACCTTTTTTTAAATGAATAAAAAGAGATATCTGGTATATCATTATATAATTGTACATTGTACTTCTGCAGAATTAAAGTATATTTAGAAGAAATTTGTTATGTTTATTCGTTAAAAATTAATATAATACAAAATTTTTAATGTGTTTCTTTTGATGCTTTTTGTTTGTAAAGTAATCTATAATAAAAATATGAAATAAAAATATGTTCACTTATTATCATAAGCTTCTAATTAGTTGCAGTGGATATTAATCAAATTTTGAATGATCCCCTCAATCTAGTCAAAAATATATTGATGTGCCAAAGCTAGATTCTGAGATATTTTCATTCTGGTTATTAGAGGCCAGATGTTGCCCTGAAACAAAATAGCACAATATCTCTTCATGCAATATAATTAGTTCAACTAGCATTAATCATAATTATCATCTGATTAATTGGTACCCATAAACATACACATGGTAATTGTTTGGTTATAAAAGCTGGTGATAATAATTTATAAAAACATTAATTATTTGGTTCCCACAATAAACAAACCATTATATTAATAATTTGAAAAGTGGGCCGAGCTGACCCGTGCCGAGCTGACTCGAGGGCCGAGCTGAACCTGATTCTATCTGCGGAGGGCTATCTATCTTCCATATAGTCAAACCCCTGCGGCGGACCTAGACTTGATGCGCGTCAACTGACAAGAATGTTAGTAAAAGAGTGAAATAAAAAATTATATTAAGTAATGGAAAAATGAGTATATTTTTAAAACAGGTTAAAAAACAGAAAAAGTATTTGGGAAGGAGACGTATGTTCAAATCCTGCTTACAGCCAGACTGAACTCGGGCAGACAAGTTTATGATATCAGGTGGTAAAGCATTCCAGTGGACTATGTTTCTTTGGGAAAAATGAATATTTATAGTAATCAGTTTTAGTTTGGACTTGTTGGAATGCATGGAGATGGATGTTCTAGATGACCTTGTAAAGAGGGATGATATACTTTGGGAAAGGGATAGCCACCTGGTCATGCAAGATGTTGTGAAACATGACCAGGCGATGGTCAATACGCCGAAGGTCAAGGCGCCTCCATTGAAGGGAAGTCAACATGTCAGTGCCACTTGACATACGGCCAAAGTCATGTTTGACCCACCTAGCAGCCCTTCTCTGGACGGACTCTATCTGGTCAATGAGAGTTCCTATGTAGGGGGACCAGACCGTGGAGCTGTACTCAAGCTGGGGCCTGACAAGTGTCTTGTATGCGGTTGACTTTAACCTTTCTGAGTGAACCTTGATGTTTCGGCGTAGAAAACCAAGTGTTTGATTCGCCTTTGTTGTGTTGTTGTATATGTGTTTGTTTCATGTTAGATCATTTGATATTGTAATGGCTATATCCCAGATTAGACTGCATGGTCTAAACAAGGAGTATATATAGTTTTTCGTATTTAGTATATAAAATATTGACAGAGATTAACATGATACACAGTGGCTATTCCAGGAGATGATTTGCTCAGTGGAGTCTCTTTAATTTTCTAAAGTTTACATAAATTAACAAATTGAAACATATATAATCAGATAGTGAAACACAATTTCAGCCTTTCTGACAATATTTTATACCATAATAATTATTACA